>NC_092717.1:211254611-211561356 GCF_047496885.1 Scyliorhinus torazame
AAGGTAAAGGCGATCTGATGGGAGACAATAAGGGGAGTGTACGTCAGATTAAAAAAGAAATCCAGGAGGGTGGAAAAGAAATGAAAAGTTTCAAATGTTTTCACTGTAATAAACTAGGCCATGTAAAGTCACAGTGTTGGTGGTTGAAGAAAAGCACTGGGAAGGCTGATGTGGTAAAACAGGGTAAGACAGTGGGGTTTGTTAAAGTGGTAAAGGAAAGCACAAGGGAAGCGCAGGAGGTGCAAAAGATTGTACAGCCTGATCAAGAGGTGATTGATAAGAAGGTGCCAGATGTCTTTAAAGAATTTACTTGTGTGGGTAAAGTTTACTCGTGTATCAGGAGGAGCAGGTAATGAAGTCACAATTTTAAGAGATACGGGAGCTAGTCAATCTTTGATGGTAAGAGATGAGGAGTTATGTAGTCTGGGAAGAATGTTGCCAGAAAAGGTGGTAATATGAGGAATTCAGGGTGAGAGGAGTAGTGTTCCGTTCCATTATATAAAGTAAGGTTGGAAAGTCCAGTGAAGAGTGGTGAAGTGGTAGTAGGAGTAATAGAGAAACTATCTTGTCCAGGAATACAGTTTATCTTGGATAATGATATAGCTGGATCTCAGGTGGGAGTGATGCCTACTGTGGTTGATAAGCCAATGGAAAATCAGACAACTGAAGTGTTGAAGGACGAATATCCTGGGAATGGGATACTCCCAGGGGACAGGGGAACTCATTTCACTAGCAAATTGACCAAAGCCCTAACAGAAGCCATGGGATTTGATTGGAAATTGCATATCCATTATCAGCCACAATCCTCAGGAATGGTGGAAAGGGCGGATGGAAAAATTAAAACTGCAGTTACAAAAGTGTGTCAACAAAATGGACTGCTCTGGCCAGATGCCATACCCATAGTGATGTATGCCCTGAGAAATCAGAGAAATCGCAATACGGGTTTAACCCCGTATGAGAAAATAATTGGAACGTCCCATGACAACTGGAACTAAACCCCCAATGACTCCAGCGGCAGTAACCATAATATGGGCAGATGAGGCATCACTAAAGTATGCCCAGGCCATGTGTGAAACCTCTGGAAAAACAAATGAAAAAAACAAACATGAAAAGGTGCGACAGGTTCAGATACATCCAAAAGAGGGAAATACACACCCTTTAAACCTGGAGATCAAGTGTATGTGAAAGCACTAAACAAAGATTATTTTTCTCCTAGGTGGAATGGACCATACCAAGTGCTGCTAACAACTCGAACAGCCGTTAAAGTAAAAGAATTTTGGCGGGAGCAGAGTGCAGGGGCCTGTCGGGAGGTACGTTTTTGATTTAAAAACATTTGCCTTACAGGAGCAGTCCTCAGAATTTCGGCGGGAGCAGAGTGCAGGGGCCTGTCTGGAGGTAAGTTTTTGATTTAAAAAACACTTACCTGGTCCCGATTCTGTTCTTCTTTTCTGTTTTATTTTTTATTTTTTTAATATAAGGCGGGAACCGGAAGTTCGACCCGGAACCAGAAGTTCGACCCGCGGACTTCTGGGAAGGTTCCCCCACCCCCAGCCAATAAATTATGGTGGAGAGGAAACCCGAGACACTACACGTGTAGTGTCTCCCACCCACCCTCCTCCTCTAACCTAATAATAAGACTCATTGGTGTGAGGTAAGTGCCATATTATATTATTATTTTTTAAAAATTTATTTATTAACCAGAACTTGGTTGGAAGTTAGAGGGATGGCAGGGAAGATAGTGCAATGTTCCTCCTGCAGGATGTTTGAGGTGAGGGATGCTGTTCGTGTCCCTGCTGATTTTACCTGCAGGAAGTGCTGCCATCTCCAGCTCCTCCAAGACCGAGTTAGGGAACTGGAGCTGGAGTTGGATGAATTTCGGATCCTTCGGGAGGCAGAGGGGGTCATAGATAGCAGCTTCAGGGAATTAGTTACACCAAAGATTGGAGATAGATGGGTAACTGTAAGAGGGACTGGGAAGAAGCAGTCAGTGCAGTGATCCCCTGCGGTCGTTCCCCTGAGTAACAAGTATACCGCTTTGGATACTTGTGGGGGGGGGGGGGACTTACCAGGGGTAAGCCATGGGGTACGGGCCTCTGGCACGGAGTCTGTCCCTGTTGCTCAGAAGGGAAGGGGGGAGAGGAGCAGAGCATTAGTAATTGGGGACTCGATAGTCAGGGGCACAGATAGGAGATTTTGTGGGAGCGAGAGAGACTCACGTTTGGTATGTTGCCTCCCAGGTGCAAGGGTACGTGATGTCTCGGATTGTGTTTTCCGGGTCTTTAAGGGGGAGGGGGAGCAGCCCCAAGTCGTGGTCCACATTGGCACTAACGACATAGGTAGGAAAGGGGACAAGGATGTCAGGCAGGCTTTCAGGGAGCTAGGATGGAAGCTCAGAACGAGAACAAACAGAGTTGTTATCTCTGGGTTGTTGCCCGTGCCACGTGATAATGAGATGAGGAATAGGGAGAGAGAGCAGTTAAACACGTAGCTACAGGGATGGTGCAGGCGGGAGGGATCCAGATTTCTGGATAACTGGGGCTCTTTCTGGGGAAGGTGGGACCTCTACAGACAGGATGGTCTACATCTGAACCTGACGGGCACAAATATCCTGGGGGGGAGATTTGTTAGTGCTCATTGGGGGGGTTTAAACTAATGCAGCAGGGGCATGGGAACCTGGATTGTAGTTTTAGGGTACGGGAGATTGAGAGTATAGAGGTCAGGAGCACAGATTTGATTCCGCAGGAGGGGGCCAGTGTTCAGGTAGGTGGTTTGAAGTGTGTCTACTTCAATGCCAGGAGTATACAAAATAAGGTTGGGGAACTGGCAGCATGGGTTGGTACCTGGGACTTCGATGTTGTGGCCATTTCGGAGACATGGATAGAGAAGGGACAGGAATGGTTGTTGCAGGTTCCGGGGTTTAGGTGTTTTAGTAAGCTCAGAGAAGGAGGCAAAAGAGGGGGAGGTGTGGCGCTGCTAGTCAAGAACAGTATTACGGTGGCGGATAGGATGCGAGATGGGGACTCTTCTTCCGAGGTAGTATGGGCTGAGGTTAGAAACAGGAAAGGAGAGGTCACCCTGTTGGGAGTTTTCTATAGGCCTCCTAATAGTTCTAGGGATGTAGAGGAAAGGATGGCGAAGATGATTCTGGATAAGAGCGAAAGTAACAGGGCAGTTATTATGGGAGACTTTCCAAATATTGACTGGAAAAGGTATAGTTCGAGAACATTAGATGGGTTGTTTTTTGTACAATATGTGCAGGAGGGTTTCCTGACACAATGGGCGCCATTCTCCGACCCCCGCCGGGTCGGAGAATGGCCGTTGGCCGCCGTGAATCCCGCCCCCGCCGAAGTCTCCGGTACCGGAGATTGGGCGGGGGCGGGAATCGGGCCGCGCCGGTTGGCGGGACCCCCCGCTCAATTCTCCGGCCCGGATGGGCCGAAGTCCCGCCCAGAAATTGCCTGTCCCGCCGGCGTAAATGAAACCTGGTATTTACCGGCGGGACCAGGCGGCGTGGGCGGGCTCCGGGGTCCTGGGGGGGGCGCGGGGCGATCTGACCCCGGGGGGTGCCCCCACGGTGGCCTGGCCCGCGATCGGGGCCCACCGATGCGCGGGTGGGCCTGTGCCGTGGGGGCACTCTTTCCCTTCCGCCTCCGCCACGGTCTCCACCATGGCGGAGGAGGAAGTGACTCTCCCCACTGTGCATGCGCGGGAAACTGTCGGCGGCCGCTGACGCTCCCGCGCATGCGCCGCATTTCTGCGCCAACTGGCGGGGCAACAAACGCCATTTCCGCCAACTGGCGGGGCGGATATCCCTCCAGCGCCGGCCTAGCCCCTCAATGTTGAGGCTCAGCCCCCAAAGATGCGGAGCATTCCTCACATTTGGGCCGGCGCGATGCCCGTCTGGCGCCGTTTTTGGCGCCAGTTGGCGGACATCGCGCCGTTGGGGGGGAATTTCGCCCAATATGTTGACAGGCCAACAAGAGGCGAGGCCACATTGGATTTGGTTTTGGGTAATGAACCAGGCCAGGTGTTAGATTTCGAAGTAGGTCAGCACTTTGGGGACAGTGACCACAATTCGGTGACGTTTACGTTAGTGATGGAAAGGGATAAGTATACCCCGCAGGGCAAGAGTTATAGCTGGGGGAAGGGCAATTATGATGCCATTAGACATGACTTGGGAGGGGTAGGTTGGAGAAGTAGGCTGCAAGTGTTGGGCACACTGGATATGTGGAGTTTGTTCAAGGAACAGCTACTGCGTGTTCTTGATAAGTACGTACCGGTCAGGCAGGGAGGAAGGCGTCGAGCGAGGGAACCGTGGTTTACCAAAGAAGTGGAATCTCTTGTTAAGAGGAAGAAGGAGGCCTATGTGAAGATGAGGTGTGAAGTTTCAGTTGGGGCGCTTGATAGTTACAAGGTAGCGAGGAAGGATCTAAAGAGAGAGCTAAGACGAGCAAGGAGGGGACATGAGAAGTATTTGGCAGGTAGGATCAAGGAAAACCCAAAAGCTTTCTATAGGTATGTCAGGAATAAAAGAATGACTAGGGTAAGAGTAGGGCCAGTCAAGGACAGGGATGGGAAGTTGTGTGTGGAGTCTGAAGAGAGAGGCGAGATACTAAATGAATATTTTTCGTCAGTATTCACTCAGGAAAAAGAGAATGTTGTGGAGGAGAATGCTGAGACCCAGGCTATTAGAATAGATGGCATTGAGGTACGTAGGGAAGAGGTGTTGGCAATTCTGGACAGGCTGAAAATAGATAAGTCCCCGGGGCTTGATGGGATTTATCCTAGGATTCTGTGGGAAGCCAGGGAAGAGATTGCTGAGCCTTTGGCTTTGATTTTTATGTCATCATTGGCTACAGGAATAGTGCCAGAGGACTGGAGGATAGTAAATGTGGTCCCTTTGTTCAAGAAGGGGAGTAGAGACAACCCCGGCAACTATAGACCGGTGAGCCTCACGTCTGTTGTGGGTAAAGTCTTGGAGGGGATTATAAGAGACAAGATTTATAATCATCTAGATAGGAATAATATGATTAGGGATAGTCAGCATGGCTTTGTGAAGGGTAGGTCATGCCTCACAAACCTTATCGAGTTATTTGAGAAGGTGACTGAACAGGTAGACGAGGGTAGGGCAGTTGATGTGGTGTATATGGATTTCAGTAAAGCGTTTGAAAAGGTTCCCCACGGTAGGCTATTGCAGAAAATACGGAGGCTGTGGATTGAGGGTGATTTAGAGATGTGGATCAGAAATTGGCTAGCTGAAAGAAGACAGAGGGTGGTGATTGATGGGAAATGTTCAGAATGGAGTTCAGTTACAAGTGGCGTACCACAAGGATCTGTTCTGGGGCCGTTGCTGTTCGTCATTTTTATAAATGACCTAGAGGAGGGCGCAGAAGGGTGGGTGAGTAAATTTGCAGACGACACTAAAGTCGGTGGTGTTGTCGACAGCGCGGAAGGATGTTGCAGGTTACAGAGGGACATAGATAAGCTGCAGAGCTGGGCTGAGAGGTGGCAAATGGAGTTTAATGTAGAGAAGTGTGAGGTGATTCACTTTGGAAGGAATAACGGGAATGCGGAATATTTGGCTAATGGTAAAATTCTTGGAAGTGTGGATGAGCAGAGGGATCTCGGTGTCCATGTACATAGATCCCTGAAAGTTGCCACCCAGATTGATAGGGTTGTGAAGAAGACCTATGGTGTGTTGGCCTTTATTGGTAGAGGGATTGAGTTCCGGAGTCATGAGGTCATATTGCAGCTGTACAAAACTCTGGTACGGCCGCATTTAGAGTATTGCGGACAGTTCTGGTCACCTCATTACAATATGAATAGGTTTGAGGAATGGTGGTGGCCTAGATTTAATGTGACACGCCAGCCGCCCTGTTTGATCCTTCATAATTATACTGGAGTCCCAAAAGGAAACATAGAACATAGAACATAGAACAATACAGCGCAGTACAGGCCCTTCGGCCCACGATGTTGCACCGAAACAAAAGCCATCTAACCTACACTATGCCATTATCATCCATATGTTTATCCAATAAGCTTTTAAATGCCCTCAATGTTGGCGAGTTCACTACTGTAGCAGGTAGGGCATATGCTTTAAGAATCATAAAACATATGGGACCTACCCAGTCGGCACGAGTCAGTGTGATCAGACCTTGAATTGGCAACCCCCTATGCTCCACCTTACAGCTAAAGGACTATTCATCTTTGATTAGTCAGGAGTTGAAAATCAAACTAGTGGAGGCTCCTGGGAAGGGGATCGATTAGACTAATGATGACTGATAGTAAAGGAAAACTGACCGCATATTTTCCTTTACTATCAATCATCAAGATAGGAAGGACGTGGAAGCTTTGGAACGGGTGCAGAGGAGATTTACCAGGATGTTGCCTGGTATGGAGGGCAAATCTTATGAGGAAAGGCTGATGGACTTGAGGTTGTTTTCGTTAGAGAGAAGAAGGCTAAGAGGAGACTTAATAGAGGCATACAAAATGATCAGAGGGTTAGATAGGGTGGACAGTGAGAGCCTTCTCCCGTGGATGGAAATGGCTAGCACGAGGGGACAGAGCCTTAAACTGGGGGGTAATAGATATAGGACAGAGGTCAGAGGTAGGTTCTTTACGCAAAGAGTGGTGAGGCCGTGGAATGCCCTACCTGCAATAGTAGTGAACTCGCCAACATTGAGGGCATTTAAAAGTTTATTGGATAAGCATATGGATGATAATAGGTTAGATGGCTTTTGTTTTTTTTGACTTCCCATGTCAGTGCAACATTGTGGGCCGAAGGGCCTGTACTGCGCTGTATCGTTCGATGTTCTATGTTCTATAAAAGCCAGATGGGATCCACGCAACTCGTGTAAACGACATCATATGGAACTTTGAAAGTACTAGCGAAACGCTGACCTGAAGAGAATGGCGGAGTTGATGTTTTTATATTATCATATTAATCCAACGTCATGGAGAGGGTAAACTGCATACTAACACCTTAATATACATGTCTCACTCATACGCAGAGAGGGTAAATAAATTCAGTTGTTGGGTTTGTACACAAATTCCCAGATGCTTGGGGGAGGGTATCCCAAAGTAGATAGCAGAATGGGCTCTAAGACAAAATAGTACAGGACGTGGTGAAGATACACAGAATATGTTAGATTGGAGATTAGCTGGATACGATATGAATAGGTTTGAGGAATGGTGGTGGCCTACATTTAATGTGACACGCCAGCCGCCCTGTTTGATCCTTCATAATTATACTGGAGTTCCAAAAGGAAACATATGCTTTAAGAATCATAAAACATATGGGACCTACCCAGTCGGCACGAGTCAGTGTGATCAGACCTTGAATTGGCACGTATTTTATTTCTGGCCATACCAGAAAATTGGGAAGTCTCCTGCTATTTGGGATAGGTAGTCCCTTATGTGCATCACATTCAGCAACTGCAGGACCATCCCCATCACAGGACGACACAAAGTGTTATGGCATGGGCGTAAATGCTGGGAATAATGATACCACCATTAGGAATAGCCACTAATGCATACGAACTACGCGAACTATGAGACATCCTTGAGCAGGTAGCTAATGACACTGCAGAAGCTGTTAACCAGATAGAAACTGAGATGGTCGTTATAAGAGCGGTTGCCCTGCAGAATAGAATGGCTCTTAATTTCTTGTCAGCTGAAAAGGGAGGCACTTGTGCCCTGATTGGAAGTGACTGTTGCACGTACATCCCTGATAACTCAGAAAAATTGATAATCTGGTGGATCACATTCCTAGAGAGGTAACAAGATTACACAAAAATGAGGGATGGGACTTTGGCTTTGGATGGTAGGATCGCCAGAACAGAGGATTGTGTTCTGGATTATAATCGCCATTGTAATCTTGTTTGTCGTATGGTTACTGTTTTGATGTTGCGTGAGATATTTTTATTGTACGAACATGGGAGAACAGCCCTAGCCGTCTTGCTACCAGGCTCATAACATGCAGGGAACTGTCATACGTCCGTTCCCCTTACATTATAAACCACCCTTCTCTATGGAGGACGCGATAATTTGCTAAAAGGTGTTGATCAAAAGATCAACAAGGACGAAACTGTGGAAGGGAAGTTAATGAGTTACCAATTTAGAAGTATGCTGGGAATATTGACTATATTTTAACACTGCTTTTGAACGAAAATAAGTAGGTCAAGTAATGTAAACTAAATACTGCTTGGTATGTTGTACTCGGCCTTATTATGATAATAAGTTGTTCTTCCGAAGGAACAACAAAATGCGTACTCGAATTGTTTTTAAACCAAGGGCAAAACATTCATATTTTCTCTTGCGTATGTTCCCAAGTTTTATCTCTTCAAAGTTGTTTATTTCACACTATAAATATAATGGTTTTCGGCTGTATAACTCAGAGTGCAGTGCACTAGCTTTTGCAGCTGGAACACTCTCTCTCCACAAATATATTTGTGTCAATAAATTTCCTTCAATCGAACCTCGAGGAATTTGTCTTTATTATGATTTCCACGACAGCCGGGATCAGACCTGGGACCTCGGCGCCGTGAGGCTGCAGGGCTAACCCACTGCGTCACCATGCTGCCATGGGATCTTTTTTTTGCAAATCTGCATATTAGAGCGAGGCAGTAAGCCTCACTAATGTGCAGATTCCCAAGGTACCAGAGGTTTTGGGATTCAATCACATTGCCTTGGAGACCTCGGGTGAGCACCGTTCAGTACTGGTCCCCAGCTGCATGCCCTTTGGGCAAAGTGGTATCCTGGCAGAGCCACATGGGCATCTTGGCTAAGATAAAAGTGCCCAAATGTGGCACTGTCAGCTGGAATGGGTACTGCCAGGTTGGCAATGCCAAGGTGCCAAGCATGTGATTGGGCTGGAGGTGTCTGGTGTGGGTGTTGGGGGGGCGTGGGGACCCTCCCAAAATGCGTTCTGATTGGGGGGGGGGGGGGGGGGAGAGTTCAAGGATCGTTTTAGGGGCCTCGGAGACCGAGATGGCATTTTAAAATGGCGTCCCGATCTCTCGCTACACGTGGCTAAACCCGCTCCCTGGGGGATTTTGTTCCTTTTTGGGATAATTGTGCCCAAAGTGACTAAAGCTAAGGTCAAACAGTTCAGAAGCAGGTATGTGAAAGGCAAAACCAAGTAAGATACATCTCAGTCATAACTACGTTCAAAATTGAAGGGCAAACAGCAGGACTGCGATCCCCTGAGAGAAGCCATCTGCAATACAAGACTCACAAGTAATGCTGGATGTTAGTGAAGCCACTACTCAACCAAAAACTGAAACATATGTACACTCACAAGGCTTTTTTTCAGACGTTTATAAAATTAATTCTGATTTCACCCAAAATGTACTACTTACTGATTTATGTAATTTTCTTTCTTGCTGTCAAGTTAGACATTGGCCAACACTTACGGGCCTTGATACATTGTTTCGATTTTTTGGCTTAGGAAAGGAAACAATAATTAGCATTTGTGAGTACCTGGCACAAACATAATCATGCACTCTTCCACAATGTCTGCATGAAAGTCATGATTGTAACAAGGTTATGAATCAAAAACAACCATTCAAGAACAAAGTCGGGAAAAAAAAGCTTCTGGAAAAAATTGTTTGGAACAAAATTGCAAGATTCATACAAAAATAAATTATATTTAACATCAAGTAAACTGTTACCACATTTAGATGAGGATATATTCACCAATGGATGGTAATCTGTTTAAATTGCAAAATACGGAGAGCTGAATTTTCAATTTTTGTGTGTGGTGACGGCAGGTTTAACGGTGACTTTCCCATTGGGCGTCGTAGCAGGAACTCGTGCCCAATTAGATGCTAGGAAGCTAATTTATTATTCATGTGCACATAGCTCTCTGAATCACATGTTGTGGCAGGAAATGATTTGTTCGTACCGCCATTATCTAATTTGCCGAAGGTCTGGCCGACTTATTCAAACGCCACCTGAATATTTCCCATCTGGGGTGGAGCAGTTTAGGACGGCACAGTAGCATAGTGGATAGCACTGTTGCTTCACAGCGCCAGGGGCCCAGGTTCGATTCCCGGCTTGAGTCACTGTCTGTGTGGAGTCTGCATGTTTTCCCCGTGTCTGCGTGGGTTTCCTCCAGGTGCTCCGGTTTCCTACCACAAGCCCTGAAAGACCTGCTGTTAGGTGAATTGGACATTCTGAATTCTCCCTCTGTGTACCCGAACAGGCACCGGAGTGCGGCGACTAAGGACTTTTCACAGTAACGTCACTGCAGTGTTAATGTAACCCTACTTGTGACAATAATATATATTATTAGATTGTATGCACATTCACTCTCTCCAGGCCATCTGTTTGTTGGGATCATTTCACTATGGCTACGTCCCAATAAATAGCTGCACCAAGATTCAGCAATGACTCAGCTGAGGCCAAGGCCCCCCCACCCGTCCATGGAGTCTGCCAACACCCGGATATCCTCTGTACCAGGGATTCCTCCAGGAGGCTCTCCAGCTTCATTGCATTGGTCTGAGAAGCAGTGGTAAGGGAGGTCAGCACATTGGGCGCCTGATGCAGGATGAAGGTGAATGATCTCATCTGTTTCGCCTGAACAGGTCAACGTTCAGCTCACTCCACTCTCACACTCTCATTACAGAATCATGCATTTCAAGGGTTGCACTGCTCAGAGATCTCACACACTATTCGCAGGGAAGACATTAGCACTGACCGTCTCATGGATGCTTGAACATCCCCCGCATCTCATCCATCATGCTGCACAAACTCCATCTTCAGCCTTTACTGGGGAGGGTTACAAATCTACAGCAGGCCTGCATGCTTGCCAACCTCTCCTCAATCTCTTCTCATCACATTCCATCCATTTGTCTCCTTTCAGGCTAATTTTGCCATCAAGAGGGAGAGATCAAAGGCTGAAGGAGGGACAGCTGAAAAAGAGCTCTTCAAATTCAAGGACAGGGGTTGGGACAAGGACAAGGACAGTTGGCAGGGGAGGACAGAGATCAAAACTGTTGGAAAGGAGATTTGGCCTCTTCCAGCAGGCCAGTGAGGACACGAGTCCTCCATGAGTTCATCTCCTGACATTCTTCGTGAGTGACATCCAGTGCTGCATTCAACCTGTTCATGACCAATCTTTCTTCTCTCTCTACAGGCACCAGCATGTCCAGTCAGATCTCCACAGACATTATCCCCAGCCCCTAGACCACCTCAGCGGAGGATGGTGGAGATTCATATGAAGAAGATCCGTCACTGTGTTCAGCTGCACCCTCCATCAGTGTAAAGACACCAACCCAGTGCATCATGATGTAGGATAGGCTCAGGGTCACATTCTGGGGAACGCCTCACTGGCATGTTTCCACAGCGATTGGAGGCAGTGGCAACCCAGGTCTCCGATATTCATAGATAGAGTCATAGACTCATACAGTGCAGAAAAGGGTAGAACACCAGCTGGGCCGGTAATTGCTTAGATAAATTCAACAGCAGAGTGTTGGCCCATTAGCATGTCCTGAATTGCTCCATAAATAGCACCCCCAATGGGAAAACGAACCACAAGCAATTCAGTTCCAGCATCAACATTTTGTCCCCAAAACTGAGAATTTTGCCCATCAAGGGGAATACATCTAAGCAATCAAATTGATCAACAAATGGTTATCACATCTGTTTTAAATAATTGTATTTAAGATTAATGCACAGTTGTTTGAATAGGACCATTGAATCTATTCTGGGTCGATATGGATAAATGAATTTAGGTTTTGAATCGAATTGATATCTTGTCTATGTCGCAGTGTCAAACCTGTTGCCATTTCCATTGACAGAATTTTGAAAATTTCCTCCTCATTTTCAGGACAGTGGCAATTTCCCTTCACGCAAGATTTAACATATCAAAACAGCATTCACATGAACAAACGATATGTTATTATTAATTTTAACCTTCCCACCAAAGATCATATTGTCCCAGAGTCAGTGGCAAAGGAACAAGACTCACTGTTTGCTGCATTTTCAGCTGTCCATGGACTTTTTGTATGATCTCAAGCAGCAATTTAAGGGCTGAATGTAACATGGAGGTGACCCCTCCCTCCCCCCTCAAGCTGAAAAGTCAGGATCAAGCCCACATCCAGTTGGCTGGATTCTCCCAATCTGGTTTTACCACAGTGGGGCCAATAATTTGCTCAGCGCGAGGGTTCTGCCCCATTCGGGAGTCCCCTCTCTGGGAGCTGCCAACCAGTCTGATAGCTGGTATTTCCCTACTCCCAGCTGTAGCATCACTGAGACTGGTGGCCACTGCTCGGAGTTCCAACAACAGTTATCATTGGAGCTAAGAGGTAATTTGAGGTTTTCTGCTGCGGCCACACTGATGGGCACTGGTGAAGAGGGTGGATGGTGTTAGAAAGCACACAATATGCCAGGACATAACATAGGACGGGGGGGATGGGGCTCCATTGAGCCAAGATATCTAAACAGGAGTGTCCCCTGTCCAGCTCGCAAAAAAGGCCATCAGGTAAAACCTAAAAATCACGCCATATGATATGAACACCTCCCATGGCATGAGAGGATCTACCCTTAAGTGGTCTTCAATTAGCCCCTAAAGAGCTCAATGGCTGAAGGATGAATGTAAAATCCCAGTAGAGGTAACTAGGAATAGGCACACCTCCACTGCCATGGCCCCTGATTGTACGGCTGTCCCCCCCCACCCCTCCCGCAACTATCAGACTGTTCCCGGTGGGTCAATAAATAGCACACATAATTTTTCTTCAACAATTCAAATTGAAGAATATTTACTGACAAACACACAATATTAACCATAAAGGATGAGTTGGGATATTCAATTCAAAATAAATGACATACAGAAAGAAAGAAAAATGAAGAGATGGGATGAAAGATTGCATTGGGAGAGTTGAGAAGAAACAAAAACAAAAATCAAACAGCTTTAATTTTTATTTTAATATTTTTAACATCTCCAATGATAAATTCCAAAGGAATGAGACTCCACAGTTGTAAAATTAAATTTCCATGACCAGACAGGTGAGTTGGCAGTTATTAAAACTCAACATACAGTTACAAATTCAAATGCGGAGACAACACGATGGCACAGTGGATAGCACTGCTGTCTCACAGCGCCGAGGACCCAGTTCTATCCCGGCTCCAGGTCACTGTCCGTGTGGAATTTGGACATTCTCCCCATGCCTGCGTGGGTCTCAAACCCCTCCCCCCCCCAATCAACCCAAAAAATGTGCAGGGTAGGTGGGATTGGCCACATTAAATTCCCCTTAATTGGAAAAAATAATTGGGTACTCTAAGTTTATATTTTTAAAAATTCAAATACACCTTAAAACACCAGTGGGTAACATTTGGATAAATATCACACTTTGATGTGTTTTAATACCAGACCTCTCAGTAAGGTACAGATGTTCTGAAGCTTGTGGAGGTGCAAAGCACATTGAACGACAACTTCCAGGGGTGACATAGTGGCGCAGTGGTTAGCACTGCTGCCTACGGTGCTGAGGACCCGGGTTCATTTCCGGCCCCAGGTCATTGTCCGTGTGGAGGTTGCATAGTCTCCCCTTGTTTGCGTGGGTTTCACTCCCACAGCCCAAAGATGTGCAGGTTCGGTGGATTGGCCACGCTAAATTGCCCCTAAATTGGAAAAAAATTATTGGGTACTCTACATTGAAAAGAAATGAAAAGCAACTTCTGTATTTTGTCAAATAGCTCTGCACGTATAAACACTAAAATGTACTCCATAATTACAGCGAGTGCTGATAACCTCACCGTTATTCCAATTACAAACTGCGGGCCAAAGTATTTTGTTCAAACTCTCCCAAAAAGTAATCTTTCTTTCTCAATCCAATCTTTTATTTTTTGCAGATGACTTCCTTAAAATTCATGGACCAGTGAATTCTAAGCTTCCTGATGTGAATTTTCTGGTGCTGGAGACAACAGCTTGAGGCTTTCTTCAACAGGTGCTTCAAGCTCTGAGCTTCTCTGCATGACGCAACATGCTCCACTTGGTATCTCCGGGCTTCCCCTTACTGACATTCCAAACCAAGCATGACTAGACCATGCTTTTGCGTTTGAATACTCACCAATTTGAAAACAAAAAATGAGCTCATGTTCTGCTGAACACCAATACTTTTTTCAAAATCACTTCAGCAGTTTCAATATTTTTGAACAAGACATTTCAGAAGAACAATTGTGCAATATTTCGTAATTTCCAGTAGAAACATGTACCACAGCATAATGGCCAGCTGAGGAATTATGAGTTTCATCAGCAGATTGACAAGGCGCCTAAAGCGGCAGTTCTGCTGGTTGATGTATCAAGATGAATTCAGCACTTTTGTGCTCCCAGTGGGAAGCTTTGCTTGAAGCGAGTATAGTGGGACTGTTGAGACTACACTCTGGCACCATGCCTTAGAATTGTATTCTCTTTGAGTGTGGCATCCCGGCATGGGATACCTCAATTTATCTTAACATCAACATAAGTAATTGAAGCACTTACGCCATTGATTGGGCATAACTTTGTCTCGGTGTAATCGTGCATTGATGCCAATGGAAATAGAAATAAAAATTGGAAGAGATGTAAACCAGGCGATCAATTCACTGTCACCCATTTCACATTGCCACACAAAGTCAGAAGTGTGAGTTAATAGAACCATAGCATTCCTACAGTGCAGAAGGAGGCCAATTGGCACATCGAGACAGCACCAACCCTCTGAAAGAGCACCCCACACATGCCCACTCCCCCAGAAATGCTTAAAGATGTTGAATATAGTGTGAATTTTATAAGCTGCCGTCCAGTTCAAATGTCATCAGGGGTACTGAAAAATTGTTTATTCATAAAGGGAACTGCACTCATTTTTAAAACATCCGAACAAAGAGCAGGCCATTCAGCCCCTCATGCCTGCTCCACCATTTAAAAAGACCATGGCTGATCTGATATTAACCTTAACTCTGAATCCCATCTACCCTGGATAACCGATCACTCCCTTACTTAGCAAGAATCTATCGACCTCTCCTTAAAAATATTCAAGAATACTGCTTCCTCGGCCTTTTCAGGAGAAGAGTTCCAGAGACTCACGAGAGAGAAAATCAGTTTAACTTGGGCAGCCCTTTATTTTTAAACAATAACCCCCTAGTTCTAGATTCTCCCACAAGAGGAAACATCCGCTCCACATCTACCCTGTCAAGACCCCTCAGATTTAGATTTAGATTTACTGTCACGTGTACCGAGGTACAGTGAAGAGTACTGTTCGGCAAACAGTCAGACAAGATCATTCCATGCGCGAAAAAAACAACATAGGACATACGATAAATACATATAGACATAGACATCGGGTGAAGCATACGGAGTGTAGTACTACAACAGTAGAGGAGATGCTTAGAGAGATCAGTTCAGTTCAGCCCAGAAGAGAGTCATTCAGGAGTCTGGTAACAATGGGGAAGAAGCTGTTTTTGAATCTGTTAGTGCATGTTCTCAGACATTTGTATCCTCTGCCCGATGGAAGAGGTTGGAAGAGAGAAAATGCGGGAGGGAGGTGTCTTTGATTATGCTGCCCACTTTCACAAGGCAGCGGGAGGTGTAGACAGAGTCAATGGATGGGAGGCGGGTTCACGTGATGGATTGGGCTATGTTCATGACTCTCCGTAGATTCTAATACTTCAATCATGTCGCCTCTTACACTTCTAAACCCCAACAGATACAAGCCTAGATTGTCCAACCTTTCCTCATAAGACAACCCACGAAATTGGTATGTGGTTGATACTGCCCATCTACAGATATCCGGAGGAAGTATTCCTGAACCTTCTTCTTAAATCACTGCAATCCTTCTATAAAGTCTCTCTCTTAATGGTGGTTGGTAGGAAGCACAGAAGTTTGGTCCTGTACTGATGATGGATTGGCAACCTATGTCCAAGGCAGTCTGCTCTGTGCTTTACAGGGAGGGGGCTTGAAGGGAAACTTGCCCCAGTAAATTTGGTTAGCACTGCTGCTTCAGTGCCAGGCACCCGGGTTCGATTCCCAGCTTGGGTCACTGTCTGTGTGGAGTTTGCACATTCACCTCGTATCTGTGTGGGTTTCCTCTGGGTGCTCCGGTTTCCTCCCACAAGCCCGGAAAGTGCTTGTTAGGTGAATTGGACATTCTGAATTCTCCCTCAGTGTACCCGAACAGGCGCCAGAGTGTGGGGACGAGGGGATTTTCACAGTAACTTCATTGCATTGCTAATGTAAGCCTACTTGTGACACGAATAAAGATGATTATTTATTAAAATATATTTAAGGTATTACCTTATTACACAACCTAATATTTTCGAAATAATAAATTTAGAAGATTTCAAAATGTAATTAACAGCAAAATTATTGAACCAGTTATCATTTTACCAAGACTTCAATGGTTTCTGAAATTTCTGATCGGAAATTTTTGGGCAGCACGGTAGCATTGTGGGTAGCACAATTGCTTCACAGCTCCAGGGTCCCAGTTTCAATTCCAGCTTGGGTCGCCGTCTGTGCGGAGTCTGCACGTCCTCCCCGTGTGTGCGTGGGTTTCCTCCGGGTGCTCCGGTTTCCTCTCACAGTCCAAAGATGTGCGGGTTAGGTGGATTGGCCGTGATAAATTGCCCTTAGTGTCCAAAATTGCCCTCAGTGTTGGGTGTGGTTACTGGGTCATGGGGATAGGGTGGAGGTGTTGACCTTGGGTAGGGTGCTCTTTCCAAGAGCCGTTGCAGACTCGATGGGCTGAATGGCCTCCTTCTGCACTGTAAATTCTATGAACAGTGCTGCTTTACACTCTCTTCATACTGGTGGTGATCTGCCGAGCAGGTTCTCTCATTTCTTCACTACTTGCCGACTTGAGTTTTCCCCTTCAGTTGCCTGTACCTCCCATTTCCAACTTCAATATGTACATATGATGAGGGAGAAAAATATAGGGTGGTTTCCCATTACCTTCCTAATATGCTTAAAGCAAACACAAGTCCTCGTCTCCAAGGGTCCCTTGAAGTTTCAGCACTTCCAACATCACCACCAAATATTTGCTGGCTCTCCTGTTGGCTGTGGGTCATAACGCTGAGCTTGGGACCCTGGGCGGCACGGTGGCACAGTGGTTAGCACTGCTGTCTCATAGCGCCAGGACTCGGTCTCGGGTGACTGTCTGTGTGGAGTTTGCATGTTCTTCCTGTGTCTGTATGGATTTCCTCTGGGTGCTCTTTCCTCCCAAAGTCCAAAGATGTGCAGGTTTGGTGGATTGGCCATCATCAATTGCCCCTTAGCATCCAAAAGGTTAGGTGGGGTTATTGGGTTCTGGGGATAGGGTGGTGGCCTGACCCGAGGTGGGGTGCAGATTTGATGGGCTGAATGGCCTCCTTCTGCACAGTTGGAATTCTATCCATGACCTGGGCCCGCAGTGACATATAAAAGGGCAGAGATGACTGTGTCCTGAGGAATATCCCAATGCTTCACCCCATGGTTCAGTAGCCAAAAAAACACTTAGACAAAGACAACAAAAATAAGTCCCAAGTTCAGTTCCCAGCTTGTGCTAATTCGTTGAACCCAACCAGTGTGACAGCAAACTTGGTGCATTTCAGCCAAATTTCCATTGGATTGAATTAAGCAGGCCCTTCCTTTGATGATTGCTGGTTCCTGTTGAAAGTGTTGATCCTTACTGATTCCTGTGCAGATAAGTAACTGAACAGGTTCAGTTTCAATGCTACTGTCATTAAATATCCTGCCAACATGTGCAGACTTACACATGCAAAACAGCTGGACGGGTGTGATTTCTGAAGCCCTCGTTCTTTGACCAGCTCTCGCTCCTATGATCTGGCTTAAACTGTCTCTTCGGTTTAATTAAATGTGATATTTCACTGGAGCCATGAATACGAAGTCAACATTGCCTCCACCGCATTTACTTGCAGGGAAGCCAGCAAAGGTGATCTGCGCATTCTGATGAGGTTTTTTTTTAAAAGGGCAAAATAATGATTTGTCAAACACTGATGAAGAAGGCGCACCTTAGAATAGGAAGCACTGGAGGTGTGTCTCACTTCCACTGAACGGAAGGGTTGTTTGGCACCTAACAGCCAGCAATTGTGTTATTTAATACGTGACTGGTGCAGTTATGAATGAGCTAACTCAACAAGTTGTGATCATTTTTTGATCAGACGGCGTTTGCCAATGGAACTCACGTCGCCTTCTCCCAACAGTGAGGCTCCCAGCGGTTCTCTCCGAGCACACAGTGCAACATCATAATATTCATATTTTAAAACAAGTACCGTGTATGACCAGCATATAATTTGCTTCGGCTTGCGCCCCCCCGGGGAAACGGCCAATTATTGATTTGTGCAGCAAATCACAGTGTCAGAATCAAATGTATCATTCGGTTCCCCGTCTGACAGTCACTCGGGGAGCAGCCCAGCCCCGCTCTGCATTCTGGATGTTGTAGTTCCTCCGCTGCGCAGCCTCCGCGCGGCCCTGCTGGGCTGCCCGCGGCCCTCGACTACAACCCCCGGCGGCCACCGCGCCACGACGCCTGGCCCTTTAAAGCACGAGACGCTGGGACATTGCAGCCGGTTTGTTTCTGCGTTCTGACAGCAGCGAGTCACTGCAGACAAGAGGTGGGTGATCGTTTGTGTTTTCTGCATTTTACTGCCACGGACAGCAAACCTCGACCTGCATATGTCTCTATGCCCAGTGCATTCACAGCTCAGTGTTTATTCCATAGGCTTGTTTTGGCAAAGGTAGCAAGCTGTCTTTCAATTCTCCTGCAGCCACTTGGACTCAATAATTGTTCCTACGTATTTCCAAAGAAAAGCAAAACGATATAACTTAATGTATTTATATATAATATATTTTGTTATTATTGTTATTTGTCTTGTGCCCCAGGCGGAAATATAGAGGGAGGGGAGGGGCGGGTGTAAATGGAATCAGAAACTAAGACCGTGCTTTATGGACACGCCTTGTGTGGAATAAAAATAAAAAATTGCATAAAGTTATCATTGACTACAGTATCCCTAGAAGTGTTTTTGATGCTGGGATTTTGTGCACAAGCATTGATTGATGTGGCGGGAGTGAGAGATGTGTATTAAAAGGCAGCAGCATATCTGAGAGCCTTGGTTGCTGTGAAAGTTAATCAGGATTGCTGCTAGTCCTGCAGTCTCTGGAAATGTTTAAAGGATATTGTACCTGTTGAGTTTCCTTTTTACAACGCATTGTGTACAGTTAGTTTACTCTTGTGGCTTTTCCCCAAATGTCTCTGATGGAGTATCAAATGTTCCAGAAAAGGAATTTCTGAAACTTTTTGCACTGAAATGTTCTAGCCCATATGTGATATTCCCATGATCTCAACCAGACTGAATTACCTTGCTTCTAGTTTACTGGGCCATCCATCAATGTCCGTTACTTGCTTTTAATGAGATCTCGTGTTCTTGTCTTTAGGGGAGCTTAGTTCACTCGTGTAACATTTAATTACTTTTGGGTGTATTTGTGTTGATCTGAATTATGTATAATTGTGTACAAAATAATATGTCACAATCCAGATCCTCCACCCTGTTTCACATGCTAACCAACTTTTTTAAATTATAAAAAAAAAAGGAAAGCCACTTTAAATTGAGTGCTGAAACGCACATGCACTTTCCAATCTGCACAGTTCGTAACTGTTTTCCTTTCACCTTGTGTTAAGTAACAATTGCGTATTGTGATCCTTAAGAGATAGTGTTTCATCTTGTACATTGTGTAATGTTCCTTTCCAAAGCTGGAACATGGGGCTGGATTTTATGCACCTCGCCAGCAGGTTTTTAGGTGGGAGGCATGTGAAGTCCAGCTGGTGGTCTTCCCACCGCCTTTCCCCTCATCCCTGGCCACCTTTGGGGCATCAATCCATATTCCACTACCGCTGGCCTTTCCCCTTCTAACATGGACTTGCCGCTCAGTCTGGGCCCTCAGCATTGGGAACTGCCAGTAGTCCCAGTTGATGACTCCTAGAGGCATCACTGGGGCTACAGGGCTGCCAACTAATTGAAGTGACTAACCGCTCCCGATGGCAGGGCTTCTTCCCGGGAAAAGGCTGGAAGTCTTATCCGAAAGCAAGTAAATGTTGCTCCCAGGGTTAGATTGCTGTGGGCCAGTGGTTAGGATTGTGGACTGGCTCCCCACCTGACTTTTTAGTCAGAGGGTGAAAGCCATGGCACCCTGTAAAATTCACCCATGGAATTTTGCTTGCCAAATAATACAACAAACATGCGGAATCCATATTTATGCCCATTTAAAGATTTCCGAGGCTCATTATCTTCCATTTTAAAATTTCTGCATTGCACTTCAAAGTCTGTCAGGCCTCTAATTGATCTTCTAGGAAGATTCTTCCTAATTATACATTTCAGTACAACTGAAGTTGCATAACAACCTATCTTTCTATATTTTGTGAGGGCCACGAAGAATCCAGCACGAGTTTTAAGGATACAAAGTAATAACATTTATTTACAATAACATATATACATAACAGTAGCAGTAACTTCCCTTGCTACATACTCCTTCCTGCTGGTTCCTGAACTGGCCAGCTTTATTTATATTAGGAGTTTACTAATGGTTTCTCCGCCCCCCTCATTGGGGAAGCTCATACTCCCACAGGATTGTGGGATAGTCATTAGTCCCCAGCCAATGGTAAGTAGGCAGGTTATAACACTATAATACTTCTACAAATGTTTGATTGACACTGGACGAGCAACGAAAACATATCAAAACAGAGTAATGGCAGAGGATGGTATTGCTTACTGAAATGGAAAAGAGACAAATTCACTCTTAACAAATACATATTGATGTGGGATTCAGCATGGTTAAAATCCAACTGACCTCTTGAGTCACATAGGAAAAGAAATAAAGCAAATTGACTTATTTGCCAGACTAATGGCAGCAGAACACAGAGCCATTACTTTTTATCGTCCTAAAGGTATGGATTTGAAGGCAAATTATGGAGTGTGTGTTTGGGCGTGTGGAGAAGTCAAAGTGAGGGGAATGTTAGATTGTTGTATTACTCCAATATGATTTTGCTTATAAAGAGTATGTGTGTATAAATGTCCAGTGTGTCACATCATTCTCACCGCTGCAGGGGACTGAGCAGCCATGTATTGGTCAACAGCAGATGGAGTGATCTGTACAATACACCCTATGAAGCTCCAGCATTTGATGTTTAGAGGGGATTTGAGGGCAAACCTTTTCACCCAGAGGGTGTTGGGAATCTGGAACGCACTGCCTGGGAGGGTGATTGAGGCAGGAAACTTCCCAATCTTTAAAAAGTACTCAGATGGGCACTTGAAATGTCATAACATTGAAGGCTATGACCCAAGTGGGATTAGTGTAAATTAGAGTATTTTTTCTGTTGGTGCATGCTTGATAGGCCAAAGGGCCTCTTCTGTACTGTACGATTGTATGTACTTGTTGGTGTTCCACAAGGATAGGAGTTACGCACTCAACATTTCACCACTGTGTTGTCTAATAAGTGAAAAAAATGAAATGAAAATCGCTTATTGTCACAAGTAGGCTTCAAATGAAGTTACTGTGAAAAGCCCCTAGTCGCCACATTCCGGCGCCTGTTCGGGGAGGCTGGTACGGGAATTGAACCGCGCTGCTAGCCTGTCTTGGTCTGCATTCAAAGCCAGCGATTTAGCCCTGTGCTAAACCAGCAGAGTCAATACTAAATATAGAGAAGCATGACATTGATGGATTCTGAGTGAGAAAAATTATGGCAGGGGGTTTCGATGCAGATGGCCCATTTTGGTCCAAAAAAAAAATTTCATAAATGAAGAAAAGCTTGGCCTAGTGTTTAAGGAATCAATATGCAGTGATGACCAAATTGTAGTGGTCAGGTACAAATGTAATCAGGAAGTCTAATTGAATGTTTAATTTGTCTACATGCAGGAGAAGCAGCATTATTGACAGAACCAAACAATCCCACAACCAACAGATCAGTTCTAAGCTCTGTAGTCCTGCCATATTCAGCTGTTAGTTGTGGTGGACAATTAAACAACCAACCAGGGGAGGAGGCTCCACAAATATCCCCTTCCTCAATGACAGGGACCCAATTACAGCAGTGCAAAAGATGTGACCCTCTCCCACTTCAGTGATTCCTGAAAGATCACCACCGATACCTCCACAATCTCCTCGGCTATCTCCATCAGAACCCTGGGTTGTCGTCCACCTGGTCATGGTGATTTATCCACTTTCAGATCTTTCAGCTTCCTAGCACCTTTTCCTTAGTGGTAGTCACTACATTCACCTGTACCCCCTGATTCTCCTGAAGTTCTGGTATGCCACTGGTGTCTTCCACCGTAAAGACTGATACAAAGTACCTATTCCGTTCCTCTGCCATTTCTTTTTTCCCCATGTGTTGAGGCCATCTCGGGCGTCAAACCTTATATTGTATACAGTTCCCCTTCTACACCTTGGAGTACGAACTCCCCAGGTGATTGAGGGTCTCATCTCCCCCTATTTGTGAGGAACCTCAACAAAAGTAACGGCAGGATATAAACCCCCGACCTGGGAGCAGGCCGCGGAGGGTGACCCTGCGGGGTGTGGAGCAGTGTGATTGTAGTATTGTGAGCAGAGTAAATAAAACAAAGTTGTTATCCTACCTACCTGGTGTCGGATCAAGTTCTTACCTTCACCTATCACACCATGACTAGTTCTCTAGCCTCATTTTACAGTGGTCCAATGTCCCTTTTTGCCTCTCTTGCCCTTTATATATCAAAAAAACCTCTTGCAATCTTCTTTTATATTACCAGCTAGCATACACTCCTATTTCATCCCCCCCCCCCCATGGCTTTTTTAGTTGTCCTCCGCTTGCTTTTAACATAGAAGACATCGAACATACAGTGCAGAAGGAGGCCATTTGGCCCATCGAGTCTGCACCAACTCACTGAAGCCCTCACTTCCACCCTATCCCCTTAACCCACTTCCACCCTATCCCCGTAACCCAATAACCCCTCCCAACCTTTTTTTTTTGGATACTAAGGGCAATTTATCATAGCAAATCCACCCAACCTGCACATCTTTGGAATGTGGGAGGAAACTGGAGCACCCGGAGGAAACCCACGCAGATATGGGGAGAACGCGCAGACACCGCACAGACAGTGACCCAACGGGGAATCGAACCTGGGACCCTGGCTCTGTGAAGCCACAGTGCTATCCACTTGTGCTACCATGTTGCCCACTTCAACAAAAGTAATGGCTTTCCAATCATCTGTCTTCCCACTAAGCCTTGCCACATTGTATGCTTTTCTTTTGCTTTTATGCTATCCTTTACTTTACTCAACAGCCATGATTGCTTCATCCTCCCCTTGGCATGTTTCCTCCTCCTTGGGATGAATTTCTGTTGTGCCTCTTGAATAACCCCCAGCAACTCCTGCCATTGCTGTTTCACTGACTTCCCTGCTAGGCTCCCCTTCCAAACAAGACTGGCCAGCTCTCCCCTCGTGTCTTTATAGTTACCTTCATTCGACTGTCATACCGTTGCATCTGATTCCAGCTTCTTCCCCTCAAACTCCAGGGTGATTTCTATCATATGTGGTCCCTTCCCATAAGGGTTCCTTCACATTAAATTCCCAAATCAAATCTACCTCATTATGTGGACCCAGGGACCTGGATTCAATAACATATCACCAAATCCAGAATTGCATGTTCCCTAGTGAGCTCCACCACAAGTTGCTTCAAAAAACTATATCGAAGACATTCTGCAAATTTATTTTCTTGGGATACGCTGCCAACCTGATTTTTCCCAGTCCACCTGCATATTGAAGTCCCCGTGATTCTTGTTGTATTACCTTGTATGCCTTTTCTATCTCCTGATTTATTTTCTGCCCCACATCGTGACAACTGCTAGGAGGCCTGTAACTAATGCCTATCAGGGTCCTTTTTCCTTTGTGATTCTTCAACTCTGCCCACACAAATGCAATGCTTGCTGACCCTATATTGCTTCTTGCTGTTGATTTTAATTTTAATTTCTTAAAAGCAACCCTGCCCCCTCTGTCCAATCTATATCGATGATGGGGGATCAAATGTATGTTAGCGAAATTGGCTGATGCCACCAAGATGAGGACAGTAGTTTGTGAAGAAGACCTCTGGAATCTGCAGAGAAACATTAAGTGCGTGGGCAAAAAAATTGTCAGATGGGGGTATAGTGTGGGAAAATGTAAACTAGTCCACTTTAGCAGGAAGACTAGAAAAGGAATATGCTATTTAAAAGGGGGTATATGTAGAGAGAGAGACGACGACACAATGCTGTGGTACAGGGTGATCTGGGTGTCCAGGTACCTGAATCATTTGTGCAGATACAAGTGATGGCAGGCAAAAATTTTGCCATTTCCTGCAAAGGGAATAGAGTATAAAAGTAGTGAAGTTTTGCTACAATTGTAGTGGGTATTAGGGAGACTATGCCTAGAATATTGTGTACAATTTTTTTCTCCTTGTGGGATATAATTGCACGAGCAGCAGTTCAAGGAAAGTTCACTCAACTGATTCCTGGGATCAAGATATTCTTTAATGACGAAAGCTTGGACAGGATGGGCTGGTATCTATTGACTTACAATATTTTTCAGTAAGATCACCTAAGATCCTGAGGGGACCAGACAGGGATGGCTGAGTTAGATTCTTTTTTTTTTAGTAAACATTTTATTGAGGTATTTTTTGGTATTATAACAACAACACAATAAACAATGTACATGAAACTATAAACATAGTGCAAAAGCCGTCTCCCTCCCACCTTTATTAACCCCCTACTCTAAGCTCAACTAACATCCCCCCACTTCTGCTGACGATTAATTTTCCGCAAAGAAGTCGACGAACGGTTGCCACCTCCGGGCGAACCCTAACAGTGAACCTCAAGGCGAATTTGATTTTCTCCAAACGGAGAAAGCTAGCCATGTCCAAGAGCCAGGTCTCCGACATTAGGAGCTTTGAGTCCCTCCAAGCTAATTGTACCTGTTTGATACCCCTTTGATAAACTGAACATATGCACACCCCCCACTGCGCTTCCGTGAGCTAGCCTGCCCAGGTAGCCTGGTGGCCCTCATCCCTGGCGCCGGATAGTCTCCCACCTATTTTTCCCTCTTTCCCCCCCCCCCCCCCAACCCCCCCACTCATACAAATATACTCCAACATCAAACAGTCTCCACGCAATTGCCCGACAGAAAAACACCAAAACCTAAACAAGCACACCTCCATCCCCCAACAGTGCAAATGAAAATCTTAACTCACTCAGCTCTGCCACTGGTCCCAAATCAATACAGAAGGCATTACAAACCATTTCAGCAAAAAGAGAAACTTTTTTTTTTAAAGAACAGAGAAACAAAAAGAAAAAAAAAACATGAACTTTGCAGCAAAGTTCAAAAGTTCTCAGTGCACCACCAATCCTTTCCTTTTCCCAAAGTCTAGCGCATCCGAAGGCGACTCGAAATAAAAGTGCTGTTCTTCATACGTGACCCAGAGACGGGCCGGATACAACAGTCCGAACTTCACCTTTTTCTTAAAAAGGATCGACGTAATCTGGTTGAAGCCTGGCCACCTCCACACTCTGGTCTTGGTAGACCCGCGGGATACTATTGTCCCACTTACAGCTCCGTGTCTGTTTGGCCCACTGCAGAATGCGCTCCATATCCAAGTACCTGTGGAATCTCACCACCATTGTCCTGGGGGTGGGGGGTCTCCCGTTCACGGCTTCCTTGCGGGTGCTCTGAGCCCTGTCCACCTCCAAGGGTCAGGAGAATGCCCCATCCCCCAGCAGCTTCTCAAACATGTCCGCGATGTATGCTCCAGTGTCCGCTCCTTTGGACCCCTCCAGGAGCCCAACGATTCTCAAGTTCTGCCGGCGGGACCTACTCTCTAGGTCCTCCACCTTCTCCAGGAGCTTCTTCTGCTGGTCTCTCAACATCCCCATCTCCAACTCCACCGCAGTTTGTTGTTCCTCCTGCTCAGCCAGCGCCTTCTCCACCTTCTGGATCGCCTGATCTTGGGTGTCCAATCTAAGCTCCAGCCGCTCAATTGACTCTTTTATCGGGTCCAAGCAGTTTCGTTTTTGCTTATCGAAGCCTTCCTGAATAACTTGCATCAGCTGCTCCATTGACCGCTGGGTCGACAAACCAGAGGTCCGGTCGTTCGCCATGCTGTCTCCCGCTGCAGCTTCAGCCCAAGCCTTCTCTGTCTTTCTGTTTCTGCCTTTACGAGCACTTCTAGTCCTTCTCTCCATGCACTGATGTGGGAATTCAGTACACAATTGCCTCTGTCTTCAGTTTTACAGTTCACATCTGGTAGTAAATCGGGGAAAGGGTGCAAAGGTCCGACCCGAGCGGGAGCCACCAAGTGTGTGACTTGCTCCTTCATAGCCGCCACCGGAAGTCGGGTGAGTTAGATTCTTGATTGACAAGGGAGCAATAGATATAGGGGCTAGACAGGAAGGTAGAGTTGGACTGCAATCCGATCAGTCATGATCTCATCAAATAGTGGAGCAAGCTCTAGGAACCTCGTACTCCTCATCTGTATGTTTACTCCAAGGATTAAATGAGGACCAATTTACATACAGATTTGTATTCCCTGAAGTATATAAGTTTAAGGAGTGGTTTGTTTGAGGTCTATTTTTTAAAAGATTTTGAAGAGGTTGCCATGGTAGATCAAAATAAACTTTTTTTTCTATTGGGAGGTTAAAGCGTACGGGTTATAATTTAAAAATCAGGCCTAGGCCATTCAGAAGAGAAGTTTAGAAATACTGCTTTATTCAAAGCGGGGTAGAAGAACCAGAAGTAGATGTTGGAAAACTTTCCTAAGAACTCCAAATTGTTTCCTCCTTTTTGTTACTTTTAGTCAATTTTTTTGCTGGGTTTCTAAAACCTGTCACCCTTTCTGAACTAACATTAATCATTGCGGAATTGTACACTTTCTCCTTCAATTTGACACTATCCTTCATTTCCTTAGCTAGCCACGGATGGTGCCTTTTCCTCCGAGTCCTCCTTTCTCAATATCTTCGCTAAGAGATATGAAATCTAACTTTCTACGTCGCGCCAGATTCAGGATGCATTGTGGCTGGTAAATCCTGCGAGATCTAATGGGATAATACAAGACGTCGTGATCTGGATCCAGCCCACAATGGGTGGGATCTAAATTTGCATATTGGTGTGTAGTTGGACAAACTTGAATATGCACACGCTGGATCTAACCAGCACTGGGGATTGAATCCCCTCGCTGAGGACACCTCAGCCAGGCACTGTTTAGCACTGGTCTCCACAAACTGGGACCAGGCGGAACTGCACGGGGGGATAGGTGGGGATCACCTGACCCTACCCTACCCTCTGCTGATTCCACCTTGGTGCTGGCAGTGCTTTGGTGCCAAGTTGGCATTTTGTCCTGCTCTTATGAGGTGAAGTGCGGGGGGCTTCAGGAACACCCAACAGTTAAGTTTGGGTGTTTGCGGTGGGGGGGGGGGTGGTCTGATGGTATCACTGGGGGATCAAGAGATCGGGGCACCATGGGGGCTGGTTTAGCACAGGGCTAAATCGCTGGCTTTGAAAGCAGACCAAGGCAGGCCAGCAGCACGGTTCAATTCCTGTACCAGCCTTCCCGAACAGGCGACTAGGGGCTTTTCACAGTGTCTTCTGTGTCGACTAGGGGCTTTTCACAGTGACTTCATTTTGAAGTCTACTTGTGACAATAAGCGATTTTCATTTCATTTCATTTTAAAATGGCGTCCAGATCTCTTCCTGCACTGGCGAGCGGGGCAAGGAATGGGACTGAGTGCAGCCTTGGCGGGGTGTTCCTCACCAGGATCCCAGAATGAAGCAGAGTCCCGTTAAATAGAAGATTTTTCCTTGGCACTGCAAGTACCGGGAAACACCGGGCTAAATGCGTTCCACAGGGGACTCTGTTTCATTTTTGTTAAATCACACCCTAAATGTCTGCCATTGTTTAACTGTCCTATCATTAATACATTTTCCAAGTTCATTTTGGCCAACTCTGTCATCATGCTCTTTTAGAATTGCGTTTATTTCAGTTTCTAGTCTTAGACCCACACTGCTCCTAGACTCTCACTGCTCCTGTGCAAACTGAATGTGGATTTGTTGTAATCACTTGTCTGGAGGCTTCTTTTACCATTAAGTTATTGCTTAATCTTGCCTGATAGTACATTACCCGCTCATAAAAAGCCTGCTTACTGGTTGGAACCTGTTGCTCAAAGAGATTGTCCTGAGTACACACTATGAATAAATCTTCAAAGTTACCTTTTTGGATCTGATTCATCCAGTCTAGATGGAAATTAAAGTCAGTCATGCTTAGTGCAGTACCCTTCCTATAAATCCCCGTTAATTATTTCTGCATACTATGTTCTCCAGTGTAACTACTGGGTAGGGGGCTTATAAATTACTCCCACAAGTGTGTTCTTGTATGCAAGTTATTATCTTGATCCACAGCATTTGGATTTGAGCATAAATAGGCTGTCTTGAAGCTGCATTGCAATTGAAGCCTTAAATCATGGTGAATGAGGGCAGCATGGCGGCGCAGTGAGTTAGCCCTGTTGCCTCACGGCACCGAGGTCCCAGGTTCAATTCCGGCTCTGGGTCATTGTGCAAACTCCACACAGACATTCTCCCCGTGTCTGCGTGGGTTTCATCCCCACAACCGAAAGATGTGCAGGTTAGGTGAATTGGCCACGCTAAATTGGCCTGTAATTGGAAAAAATGAATTGGGTACTCCAAATTTGCAAAAAAAAAATCATGGTGAATTTTTCACAATTCATCCCTGTTGGGACCACACTATTAAGGCCAATATGTTTGCTCTCTCACTCCACCCCCACCCCGCTCCAGCAGTATTGACTTAAAGTCGTCTTGTTTTGTTCCAATGCAGCCCCCAATAGGGCCATCTGGCACTTGTTTTGCTTTCACAGAGCACCGACCTTTTGTTCTCCTATCAACACATTTTATCCTTATCTTTATGTCACTATCAACACCATCTATCGTCCTTCACATTGTCATTGACGCCTCCTTTATTTTGTGCCAGAAACCTATTTGTACAATCTCTCCTAGCTCACGCCTTTCACTGACCTTCTATTTTGCTCCACATTCTCCACTCGTTCTTAGACAGTATAACATCCATCCCATTTCTCTCTTTAAATCTGAAGAAGAGTCAGATGGACATGGGGCATTGACACTGTTTCGCTCTCCACAGATAGACACTGCCAATTGGTTGGTGAGTGACTGATATTAGGGACTGTCTTTAAATAGCTGGAACTTAAGATGACTGAAAAAGACAACAGTTGGGGAACAAAGCTAGGAGGTTAAAGGAGGAGGGAAACTATGAATCTGAAAGCAAAATGGCTTATTTGGTGAATACAGTTATGTATTCTATAATAGAATAGAATATAAAAGAGGGGTGAGGCCGTGGAATGCCCTTCCTGCAACAGTAGTGAACTCACCAACATTGAGGGCATTTAAAGTTTATTGGATAAGCATATGGATGATAAGGCCATAGTGTAGGTTAGATGGCTTTTGTTTCGGTGCAACATCGTGGGCTGAAGGGCCTGTACTGCGCTGTATCGTTCTATGTTCTATATAACAAGGAGCAGAGCGGAAGAGCCCAAGTTTACATTTGTTAATGCCTGTTAATATTATTTGATTTGAAATGGATACATTTAGATTGAAGGGGTAACACATGAAAGCAGAGCTCCAAGCCATGGTCTGCACTTCTTGCTCCATGTGGGAACCAGGAACTTTTCCAGTTCCCAGGACCAGCATATGTGCAGGAAGTCTCCAGCTGCAGCTCCTGGAAGCCCACATTTCAGAGCTGGAGCAGCATCTGGGGATGGAACATCTGCGAGGTGGAGATATTGTGGATAGCAGGTACAAAGAGGTGGTCACACCACAGGCTCCAACTCCACAGGCAAGAGGGGGGATGGGTGACCACGAAGCAGATCAGGTGGGCTAGGCAGGCAGTGCAGAAATCTCCTGTGGCTATTCCCCTGCAAAACAGATATATCATTTTGGATATTGTTGGAGGGAGATGGCCTCTCAGGAGAAAGTAGCAGCCAGGTCTGTGGCACCACTGTTGGCTCTGCTGTACAGCAGGGGAGGAAAAGGACAAAGCGAGCTATAGTGGTGGGGGATTCAATTGTGAGGATAACTGCTAGGTGTTTCTGTGGCTGTGAGAACAACTCCAGAATAGTATGTTGCCTCCCTACTGCGAGGGTCAAGGATATCACGGAACAGCTGCAGGGCATTCCGAAAGGGGAGGGTGATCAGCCAGATGTCATGTTACATGTTGTACAAATGCCAGAGGGAGAAAGAGGGATGAGGTGCTGCAAAGTGAAATTAGGGAGTTAGGCAGAAGGTTAAAAAACAGGACCTCAAATATTGTGATATCAGGATTCCATCCTGTGCCCCGGGCGAGTGAGTATAGAAATAGGAGGGTAGGTCAGATAAATGTGTGGCTAGAGGAATGGTGCAGAAATGGCTTCAGGTACTTGGATTATTGGGATCGCTTCTGGAGCAGATGGGACATGTATAAGCAGGATGTGTTGCACCTCAATTGGAGAGGGATAAATATCCTAGCGGGTATGTTTACTCCTGCTATGGGGCAGGATGTGAACTAATTTGGAAGGGGGATGGGATCCAAAGTAACAGTGCAGTAGGTGAGAAGATGGAGTCAAATAAAGAGGATTAAACCAGACAGGTCCAGTGGGCAGAGCAGACAGCAGTATGATGACGCATATAGTAGGGCTGGTCGGCTAAACTGCATTTATTTCAGTGCAAAGAAGCCTGACGGGGAGAATGTCGATCAGCATATGGAATTATGACATGATTGCATTCACAGAAACTTGATAGAAAGAAGGGCAGTACTTGGCAGCTGAACGTCCCAGGTTATAGAAGTTTTGGGTGTAATAGAGAGGCAGGTAAAAGAGGAGGAGGAATTGCATTATTGATTTGGGAGAACATCACGGCAGTACTCTGGGCTGGTATCTTAGTAGGTTCCTCAAATGAATCCATATGGGTAGAACTGAGTAATAAAAAGGGGGCGATCACATTGCATTGCTGGGAGTGTATTATAGACCCCTAACAGTTGGAAGAGATGGAAGGGCAGATATGTAGACATATCTGAGAGTGGTGGAGCAGACTCGATGAGCCAAATGGCCTAATTCCGGTTCTATATCTCATAAACTTACGAATAATAGGGCATTTCAACTTCCCCAATTTTAGCCTTTCATATTTTGACTGGCACAGTGGTTAACACTGTTGCTTCACAGTGCCAGAGTCCCGGGTTCGATTCCTGCTTGGGTCACTCTCTGTACGGAGTCTGCACGTTCTCCCCGTGTCTGGGTGGGTTTCCTCTGGGTGCTCCGGTTCCCTCCCACAAGTCCCGAAATACATGCTTGTTAGATGAATTGGACATTCCTATTCTCCCTCAGTGCACCCAAACAGGAACCAGAGTGTGGCGATTAGGGGATTTTGATAGTAACTTCATTGCAGTGTTAATGTAAGCCTACTTGTGACACTAATAAAGATTATTATTGAATATGGGGGAGTGGAATTCTTCAAATATATCTAGGATAGCTTTTTATGCCAATAGATAGAAAGTCCTACAAGGGAGGTCCTGGATCGAGTTTTTTGGGAATGAAGCTGAGCAAGTGGAGGAAGATTAAGTAGGGAAGCATTGTGGAAACAAAGTGACCATAACTCAGTAGAATTTAAGGTAGTTATTGTAGCCACCTAAATTGGCCAACTCCCGATTTAAAATGGCGAACGGCAAAGGCTGAAGGAAAATTCAGCCAACACAGGCAGAAACCAGCAGGTGCAGGTTTACTGTGTATTTAACTCTGCAAAAGCCCAGACAGCATCAATACCAGCAACCATCAGCATAATAATGTTGCAGCCATCTACATACTAATGAGCAATCCCCGGGAACAATAGCAACATTTGGGACACACAAAACTAAGCCAGACTCCCCAGCGCCAGCAGAAGCCAACACAAGAGGTTAACGAACACCTCAAGACCACCCATCGATCAGGGAACCGCTCCAGTATTGGAGAAATCAAACCAAGCAATTGGAACAAAGTCCAATCACCTAGAACCAGGTACTGGGTCTGCCCCGAAAGGCGGGAAGCCCCTGGGGACTATAAAGTTAAGCCCCCAAGTTCAACTCGCTCTCTTCGTCCTGCCCGGGTCACCCAGCAACGCGAACCAACCTTGACGGTGACCGATGCAGTGACCGCCGAAAGAAGTAAGTCTCAAGTCAACGTTCGCTACGAGATAGGCGCTCCTAGCTACCAATCCATACCAACTTCGAATCCCGCAGACTCAGAACCCGAACGAAAGGCCATTTGTTCCTCTGACATGGTGGGCCAGTCTGAAGCTAAGTATAGGCCTGTTAGTTGTAGAAGTAGCTTAGACGTAGAATTTGTGCATGAGTAGCGATTACTGTGTATAATAAATGTGCTTTGATTTGAATCTTCCTAATCGGTGTGTTGAGTTATTGATCATTACTTGGACTTGAACCTCGTGGCGGTATCAAAAAGATACCTGGCGACTCGAGAGCAAAGGTAATAAAACAGAGCAATTGAACCAACCGGAAAGTTAGCAACATTATGGAAAGGGACAAAGATCGACTGGAAATTAAGGTTCTTAATTGGGGGAGGGTCAATTTTAATAAAATAAGACTGGATCTGTCCAAAGTTACAATCAGTAAGGATGCACAACAACACCTCCACCACAATAGTCCTCAACACCGGGGCCCCGCAAGGCTGCGTACTTAGCCCCCTACTCTACTCCCTGTGCACACACGACTACGTAGCAAAATTTAGTTCCAACTCCATCGACAAGTTTGCTGACGATACGACCGTAGTGGGCCGGATCTCGAACAACGACGAGTCAGAATACAGGCGGGGAATAGAGAACCTAATGGAGTGGTGTAGCGACAACAATCTCTCCCTCAACGCCAGCAAAACTAAAGAGCTGGTCATTGACTTCAGGAACCAAAGTACTGTAAACACCCCTGTCAGCATCAATGGGGCCGAGGGGGAGATGGTTAGCAGTTTCAAATTCCTAGGGGTGCACCTCTCCAAAAATCTGCCCTGGTCCACCCACGTCGACGCTACCACCAAGAAAGCACAACAGCGCCTATACTTCGTCAGGAAACTAAGGAAATTCGGCATGTCCACATGAACCCTTACCAACTTTTACAGATGCACCATAGAAAGCATCCTATCAGGCTGCAGCACAGCCTGGTATGGCAACTGCTCGGCCCAGAACCGCGAGAAACTTCAGAGAGTCGTGAACACCGCCCAGTCCATCACACAAACCTGCCTCCCATCCATTGACTCCATCTACACCTCCCGCTGCCTGGGGAAAGCGGGCAGCATAATCAAAGATCCCTCCCACCCGGCTTACTCTTCCAACTTCTTCCATCAGGCAGGAGATACAGAAGCCTGAGAACACGCACGAACAGACTCAAAAACAGCTTCTTCCCCACTGTCACCAGACTCCAAAATGACCCTCTTATGGACTGATTTCATTAACACTACACCCTGTATGCTCCATCCGATGCCAGTGCTTATGTAGTTACATTGTATATGTTTTGTTGCCCTATTATGTATTTTCTTTTATTCCCTTTTCTTCCCATGTACTCAATGATCTGTTGAGCTGCTTGCAGAAGAATACTTTTCACTGTACCTCGGTACACGTGACAATAAACAAATCCAATCCAATCCAAGTTAACTGGGAGCAGCTATTTGCAGGAAAATCTACATCAGAAGTGGGGTTCATTCAAAAAAGAAATTGAGAGAGTGCGGGGCCAACATATTCCCATGATGAAGGGTGGGGGCAATAGATCTGGACAATTTTGGATGTCAAGATATATCCACGGTTGGACAAGGAAAAAAAAAAGTGAGGCTTATGGCAGATACCTAGAAGGTGCAGGAGGCTGAAGAGGGGGCATGAAAAAGCACTGCGGATGAAAAATCCAAAGGCGTTTTGTAAGTATGTTAAGGGCAGGACGTTGACCAGGGTAAGAGTAGGACCCATTGGGGACCAAGGTGACAATGTGTGTGGAACCGGAAGATATAGGTTAGGTTTTAAATGAGTATTTTGCATCTGTGTGCACTAAGGAGAAGGATGATGTCGGTGTAGAAATCAAGGAGGCACATTGTGATTTACTTGAATGATTAGCATTGAGAGGGAGGAGGTATTAATTGTTTTAACGGGTGTAAAAGTGGTTAAATCCCCGGGGCCAGGTGAGATGTATCCCAGGTTGCTGTGGGAGGCAAGGGACGAGATTGATGTGACTCTCTCAAAAAATGTTCAAATCTTCTCTGGCCACAGAAGTGCCAGTGGATTGGAGGACAGCTAATGTGCTGTATGGATGAGTTGCTGTAGTCTACATGGACTTTAGTAAGGCTTTTGAGAAGGTCCCACATGGGAGGCTGATGATGTAGGTAAGAGCCCATGGGATCCAGGGCAATTTGGCAAACTGGATCCTGAACTGGCTGAGTGGCAGAAAGCAGAGGGTCAAGGTTGAAGGGTTTTTTTGTGACTGGAAGCCTGTGTCTGCAGTGTTCTGCGGGGGTTGGTAGGAGGTATGATCAGAAAGTTTGCAGATGACACAAACATCAGTGGTGCGGTAAATAGTGAGGAGCAAGGCCTCCGATGACTGGACAATATAGATGGGCTGGTTAGATGGGCAGAAGAGTGGCAAATTGAATTTATCCAAAGTGTGAGATAATGCATTTTGGGAGGACTAACGAGGCAAGGGAATACAAAATGGATGAAGTACAGACCATCAAAGGGACCTTGGTGTGCATGTTTGCAGATCTCTGAAGACAGCAGGAAGTTAGGGTGGTTAAGCAGGCCTATGGGATTCTTGCCTTTATTATTATAATAATAATCATCTTTATTGTCACAATAGGCTTGTGAAATGAAGTTACTGTGAAAAGCCCCTAGTTGCCACATTATAAACTTTATTGGCACCAGTAGGCTTACATTAACACTGCAAGGAAGTTACTGTGAAAATCCCCGAGTCACCACATTCTGGCGCCTGGTGGGGTACACGGAGGGAGAATTCAGAATGTCCAAATTACCTAACAGCACGTCTTTCGGGACTTGTGAGAGGAAAATGGAGCACCCGGAGAAAACCCACGCAGATACAGGGCGAACGTGCAGACTCCGCACAGACAATGACTCAAGCCGGGAATCGAATATGCGATCCTGGCGCTGTGCAGCAACAGTGCTATCCACTGTGCTGCAGTGCTGCCCTTTATTAACCGAGGCATTGAATATAAGGGAGGTAATGCTGGAGCTGTATAAAATGCTGGTTAGGCCTCAGCTGGAATAGTGTGCAGTTCTAGTCACCGCAGTAGAGAAAGGAAGTGATTGCACCAGAGAATGTGCAGAGGAGATTCACCAGGATGTTGCATGGGCTGGATTGTTTCAGCTATAAAGAGAGACTGGATAGGCTGGGGCTGTTTTCCCTGGAGCAGGGAAGGCTGAGGGAGGGGGATGCGGATGCGGGGGGGTGGGGTGGGGGGGGGGGGGGTGATTTGAGGTTTATAAAATTGAGGGACATACGGCGGACAGGAAGGTAGCTTTCCCCTTCGTAGAGGGGTCAATAACCAGGGGGCATAGATTTAAAGTAATGTGCAGGATGTTTAGAGGAGTTGTGAGGAAAGACTTCTGCATCTAGAGGGTAGTTGGTATCTGGAACTTATTGCCTGAGTGGATGGTAGAGGTGGGAACCCTCAACTTTTAAGAAGTATTTATATGAGCAGTTGAAATCCCACAGCAGACAAGGCTACTGACCAATGCTAGAAAATGGGATTAGAATGGTTGGTGCTTAATAGTCGGTGTGGACATGATGGGCTGAAGGGCCTCATTACATACTATAAAACTCTATGACTCTATGCCTGCTGAATTTATCCAGCATTTTCTGATTTTCTTTCATTTTACTAGCATCTGCAGAATTTTGCTTTTGCGAATTAGTTGTAAGAGAACATCTTGCAAACGGTGATGAGTGCATATGATGATTTTATGGGAAAGGAGAGAGATGCACATTTCAAGGCTTAAAATTTGAGTCTGATTTCCAGAGGGTGTGACATTAGCTGACCACAATACCCTGTGCTGAACTGGCAACAGGTTTGCTTAGAGGAACAGTGGGAGACAGTCGAATGAAGGATTTGGTACAATACAAAACCAGTTCATAAGACTGCCTTTTGTGCAGTTTGTTCAACAAATGAAGATACTGTATAAAGTTAAAAGAGGAGACTGTCACAAAAGAAAAGAAACCCAATAGACTCGGAAAGCTATGATTAGCAACAAAGGAACGCCTAAGCTGCAAAAAGCGCAAAAGAGAAAGTTTGCAAGGAATATCAAAGTGACTAGTAAAAGCTTACTAAACAATATTTAGGGGTTGGTTAGCTCAGTTGGCTGAACAGCTGACCCGTGATGTGGAGCGACACCAACAGCGTGAGTTCAATACCCGTACTGCCTGAGGTTGTCCATGAAGGCCTCAAGCTCTACCCTCGTTTGAGGTGCGGTGACCCCACCACCTATCCTTCCTCTCTCTGTCTCTCTCTCAAAAAAATGGAGGGCAGCCTATGGGGACTATGGCAACCTTTAATTAACATGAAATTTTTTTTTTAAGGAAAGGTAATATGGCCTATTGGCAGTGTGCAGGTGATAATGTAATTGACAATGTGAGACATGACAGGCTTATTCAATGAGTATTTTACATCTGTCTTTGCAATAGATGAAAACAAAATGTTAGAATGACCAAATGAGCATAAAAACTAAGTTGAGGGGTGGAACTTATTTAATTAAGAAAAAAAATGTTCATGGGGAAAATTAGACTGTTCAAAACAGACGAATCTCCAAGACCTGTTGGCTTCCACTCCAGGGCATTAAATGTACATGAGGAAATTGCAACTGCATCAGTCATAATCTTCCAAATTCTCGAGATAGAAGTGGATTGGGAAATAATAATTGGCACTCAATTATTTAGAATGGCAGCCATGTAACTTCAGCCATCCAAAAATAAAATACCGTAAATCCTAAATAAAGCAGGAAATGCTCAGCACGCCTGGCAGCATCATTGGAGAGAGAAACATTTCGGTTCTCTGACTTAGTGTATCGATCTCTAGAAAGGAGCACTTGAAAAAACACAAGTTGGTCATGGGCAATAAGTATGCATTTGTGAACGGTAGGCCATGTCTGATTTAATCTAGTTGATTTTTTTTTTAAGGAGGTCACTAGCATGGTACTTAACACTGAGAGGGAGGATGTATGCATTGACTTCCGGTGGCGGCCATGGAGGAGTAGGTCACACATTTCTTAGCTCCCACCTGTAATGGATTTTTTCCCCCATTTTTTGTGTGGATTTTATTGGATAAATCAGTGAAGAGTGAGGCGGTTAGGAGAAATCCCCCTCCGGTGTATGGAAATTTGGACCAGAAGTGGCCATGTGAGATGGCAAAGTCCTATAAGGGAGAAGCAAGCAGAGCTGGTAACATGGGACAGCATGGCGGAGAGCAAGGGCCGCGAGGAGATGGCACCGTGGTCGACAGAGCAGTTGGTGAAGTTTTTCGAGGATTGCTTCACCAAGCTGAAGAAAGACACGCCGGACCCGATTTAAGGCGTCGATTTATCAAGTGGTTCAGAATGCGGAAACCCACGGGACAGCAATCCAGGAGATCGAACAAAAGTTGGCCGAGCACGAGGAGTATATAACCGTGCTGGAAAGCAAGGTGGGGATGATGAAGGACCACCAGAAAAGAATGCAGGAGAAACTGGAGGACCTGGAGAATAGGTCCAGGAGGCAGAATCTCAGAATTGTTGGCCTCCCTGAAGGCAGTGAGGGATCGGATGTGAGGGCCCATGTGACGGACATGTTGGTGAACTTGATGGGGGCTGGGGTGTTCCCTCGGCCCCTGGAATTGGACAGAGCGCACAGAGCCCTCGCGAGGAAGCCCAGAGCGAACGAGTTGCCGAGGGCCGTGGTGCTACGTTTTCACCGTTTCATGGACAAGGAACATGTTTTGCGGTGGGCTAAGAAAGAACAGAGCAGCAAGTGGGAGAACTGCGAGTTGTGCATCTATCAGGACCTGGGCACGGATTTGGCCAAGAGGCGAGCGGGTTCAATCGGGCAAAAATTACCCTCTTTAAGAGGGAGGTGAAGTTCGGGATGCTGTACCCAGCCCGTCTGTGGGTCACACATGAGGATCGGCACTTCTACTTTGAAACGCCAGACGAAGTATGGACCTTTTATTAAAGAAATGAAACTGGAGGCGAATTAAAAGACACTTCAGCCTTGGAGAAGTACTGTGGCAGCGATTTGTGGTGCTGGATTGTATAAATTTAAGCAGCTGTATGTGAAATAATGGGCTGTGTGGATGGTTAAAGGTTGATCTGTCTTGCAAGGACCTTGTTGGATGGGGGGGGGGAGGGGAGGGCTTTCTGCTTTTTGGGTGACTATTTTTCTAAAGTGACTGTTTCTTCACTGTTTTTTCTGTTGTTTGTTTACTGGGGAATGTGATGCTTTTAAAATGTTTATTCATGTGTGGGTGGGGAGAGAGGAGAGTACAATAGGGAGACAGACTGCTTGGTGCCAGGGGCGGGAGAACATAGAACATAGAACATAGAAAATACAGCACAGAACAGGCCCTTCGGCCCACGATGTTGTGCCGAACCTTTGTCCTAGATTAATCATAGATTATCATTGAATTTACAGTGCAGAAGGAGGCCATTCGGCCCTTTGAGTCTGCACCGGCTCTTGGAAAGAGCACCCTACCCAAACTCAACACCTTCACCCAACACCAAGGGCAATTTGGACATTAAGGGCAATTTATCATTGGCCAATTCACCTAACCTGCACATCTTTGGATTGTGGGAGGAAACCGGAGCACCCGGAGGAAACCCACGCAGACACGGGGAGGACGTGCAGACTCCGCACAGTCAGTGACCCAAGCCGGAATCGAACCTGGGACCCTGGAGCTGTGAAGCAATTGTGCTATCCACAATGCTACCGTGCTGCCCTTGAGAACAAATAAATCTACACTATATCATTTAACCGTAATCCATGTACCTATCCAATAGCTGCTTGAAGGTCCCTAATGTTTCCGACTCAACTACTTCCACAGGCAGTGCATTCCATGCCCCCACTACTCTCTGGGTAAAGAACCTACCTCTGATATCCCTCCTATATCTTCCACCTTTCACCTTAAATTTATGTCCCCTTGTAATGGTTTGTTCCACCCGGGGAAAAAGTCTCTGACTGTCTACTCTATCTATTCCCCTGATCATCTTATAAACCTCTATCAAGTCGCCCCTCATCCTTCTCCGTTCTAATGAGAAAAGGCCTAGCACCCTCAACCTTTCCTCGTAAGACCTACTCTCCATTCCAGGCAACATCCTGGTAAATCTTCTTTGCACCTTTTCCAAAGCTTCCACATCCTTCCTAAAATGAGGCGACCAGAACTGTACACAGTACTCCAAATGTGGCCTTACCAAAGTTTTGTACAGCTGCATCATCACCTCACGGCTCTTAAATTCAATCCCTCTGTTAATGAACGCGAGCACACCATAGGCCTTCTTCACAGCTCTATCCACTTGAGTGGCAACTTTCAAAGATGTATGAACATAGACCCCAAGATCTCTCTGCTCCTCCACATTGCCAAGAACTCTACCGTTAACCCTGTATTCCGCATTCATATTTGTCCTTCCAAAATGGACAACCTCACACTTTTCAGGGTTAAACTCCATCTGCCACTTCTCAGCCCAGCTCTGCATCCTATCTATGTCTCTTTGCAGCCGACAACAGCCCTCCTTACTATCCACAACTCCACCAATCTTCGTATCATCTGCAAATTTACTGACCCACCCTTCAACTCCCTCATCCAAGTCATTAATGAAAATCACAAACAGCAGAGGACCCAGAACTGATCCCTGCGGTACGCCACTGGTAACTGGGATCCAGGCTGAATATTTGCCATCCACCACCACTCTCTGACTTCTATCGGTTAGCCAGTTCGTTATCCAACTGGCCAAATTTCCCACTATCCCATGCCTCCTTACTTTCTGCATAAGCCTACCATGGGGAACTTTATCAAATGCCTTACTAAAATCCATGTACACTACATCCACTGCTTTACCTTCATCCACATGCTTGGTCACCTCCTCAAAGAATTCAATAAGATTTGTAAGGCAAGACCTACCCCTCACAAATCCGTGCTGACTATCCCTAATCAAGCAGTGTCTTTCCAGATGCTCAGAAATCCTATCCTTCAGTACCCTTTCCATTACTTTGCCTACCACCGAAGTAAGACTAACTGGCCTGTAATTCCCAGGGTTATCCCTAGTCCCTTTTTTGAACAGGGGCACGACATTCGCCACTCTCCAATCCCCTGGTACCACCCCTGTTGACAGTGAGGATGAAAAGATCATTGCCAACGGCTCTGCAATTTCATCTCTTGCTTCCCATAGAATCCTTGGATATATCCCGTCAGGCCCGGGGGACTTGTCTATCCTCAAGTTTTTCAAAATGCCCAACACATCTTCCTTCCTAACAAGTATTTCCTCGAGCTTACCAGTCTGTTTCACACTGTCCTCTCCAACAATATCGCCCCTCTCATTTGTAAATACAGAAGAAAAGTACTCGTTCAAGACCTCTCCTATCTCTTCAGACTCAATACACAATCTCCCGCTACTGTCCTTGATCGGACCTACCCTCGCTCTAGTCATTCTCATATTTCTCACATATGTGTAAAAGGCCTTGGGGTTTTCCTTGATCCTACCCGCCAAAGATTGTTCATGCCCTCTCTTAGCTCTCCTAATCCCTTTCTTCAGTTCCCTCCTGGCTATCTTGTATCCCTCCAATGCCCTGTCTGAACCTTGTTTCCTCAGCCTTACATAAGTCACCTTTTTCCTCTTAACAAGACATTCAACCTCTCTTGTCAACCATGGTTCCCTCACTCGACCATCTCTTCCCTGCCTGACAGGGACATACATATCAAGGACACGTAGCACCTGTTCCTTGAACAAGTTCCACATTTCATTTGTGTCCTTCCCTGCCAGCCTATGTTCCCAACTTATGCACTTCAATTCTTGTCTGACAACATCGTATTTACCCTTCCCCCAATTGTAAACCTTGCCCTGTTGCACGTACCTATCCCTCTCCATTACTAAAGTGAAAGTCACAGAATTGTGGTCACTATCTCCAAAATGCTCCCCCACTAACAAATCTATCACTTGCCCTGGCTCATTACCCAGTACTAAATCCAATATTGCCCCTCCTCTGGTCGGACAATCTACATACTGCGTTAGAAAAGCTTCCTGGACACACTGCACAAACACCACCCCATCCAAACTATTTGATCTAAAGAGTTTCCACTCAATATTTGGGAAGTTAAAGTCGCCCATGACTACTACCCTATGACTTCTGCACCTTTCCAAAATCTGTTTCCCAATCTGTTCCTCCACATCTCTGCTACTATTGGGGGGCCTATAGAAAACTCCTAACAAGGTGACTGCTCCTTTCCTATTTCTGACTTCAACCCATACTACCTCAGTAGGCTGATACTCCTCGAACTGCCTTTCTGCAGCTGTTATACTATCTCTAATTAATAATGCCACCCCCCCCACCTCTTTTACCACCCTCCCTAATCTTATTGAAACATCTATAACCAGGGACCTCCAACAACCATTTCTGCCCCTCTTCTATCCAGGTTTCCGTGATGGCCACCACATCGTAGTCCCAAGTACCGATCCATGCCTTAAGTTCACCCACCTTATTCCTGATGCTTCTTGCGTTGAAGTATACACACTTCAACCCCTCTCCGTGCCTGCAAGTACTCTCCTTTGTCAGTGTTCCCTTCCCCACTGCCTCATTACACGCTTTCGCATCCTGAATATCGGAGTTCCATCCAGAACTACCTGGAAACAAACGATACAGGGGAGCTATTGAGTCAGCATGGGTCAGCTGATTCTAGGAAGCGCAGTGGAAGGTGAGCAGGTGTTAAGCTGGAGCTTGACATGGGGGATTGGGTTTCTAGTGTTGCTAGGGGATTGGGTTTCTAGTGTTGCTAGGGGGGAGGAGGGGGAGAGGGACTGCTATGCTGACAGAGAAGGAACTGATACTTGGGGACAAATGGGAGGTCGGGAACGGGACAGCCCAAGTGGGGACTCGAGGAAGCAGAGGGCACAAGCTCGAGGCTGGCCTAAAAAGGGTGATGGCTAGTTGACAGAGGGCATATGGGGGTTGAAGGGTTGGAAGCCCCCCCCCGTCCAGGCTGATCACATGGAATGTGAGAGGACTGAATGGGCCGGTTAAGAGGGCTCGCATGTTTGCGCATTTGAGGGAACTGAAGGCGGACGTGGCAATGCTACAAGAGACGCACCTGAAGGTTACAGACCAGACGAGATTGAGGAAGGGGTGGATTAGCCAAGTGTTCCACTCAGGACTGGACTCAAAGACCAGGGGGGTAGCGATCTTAATCAGCAAACGAGTGGCATTCAAGGCAGGGAGAATCGTGTAAGACAAGGGGGGTAGGTACATAATGGTGAGTGGGAAGCTGGAGGGGGTGCAAGTGGTACTTGTGAACATATATGCTCCGAATTGGGACAACGTGGAATTTATGAGGCGGGTGTTAGGTAAGATCCCAGCCTTAGAGTCACATAACCTGATCATGGGAGGGGACTTCAACACAGTCATTGATCCGGAATTGGACCGGTCAAAATCCAGGACAGGGAGGAGGCCGGCTGCGGCAAAGGAATTTAAGGGTTTTATGGAACAGATGGGGGGAGTAGACCCATGGAGGTTTGCTCATGTGCACAAGGTATACTCTCACATCGACTTTTTATTCTGGGCAGGGCGCTAACACCGAAGATGGTGGATACTGAGTATTTGGCAATTGCAGTGTCAGATCATGCCCTGCACTGGGTGGATTTACGGGTTCGTGTGGAGAGAGGGCAATGCCTGCTGTGGAGAGTGGGTGTAGGGTTGCTAGCGGACAAGTGATCTGTGGGTGGGTTAACAAGTCCATCCAGAACTACCTGGAAACAAACGATACAGGGGAGCTCTCTGCAGCAACGGCCTGGGAAGCTTTGAAGGCAGTAGTCAGGGGAATTAATCAATCTCAATACGGGCCCACAGAGAAAAGGTGGAACGGGCTGAGAGGGATAGATTAGTGGAGGAGATTCTCCAGGTGGACAGGAGATTCTCTGAGGCCCCGGACACTGGGCTACTGAGGGAGCGGCTAAGGTTACAGGTGGAGTTTGGGCTGTTGACCACAGGGAAAGCAGAGGAACAGTTGAGGAAGGCAAGGGGGGCCATCTATGAGCACTGGGCAAAGGCAAGCGGAATGTTGGCGCGCCAGCTCAGGAAAAGAGAGGCAGCAAGGGAGATAGGTAAAGTAAAGAGTAGAGACGGTAAGACTGTCCTGGACCCAGTGGGGGTGAACGAGGTGTTTAAGGACTTTTACAGTAAATTATATGAGTCGGAACCCCAGGCTGGGGTGGAGGGGATGAGGCAATTTCTGGATCAGTTGAGGTTCCCGAGGGTGGAGGAGGACCTGGTGGAGGGGCTGGCAGCCCCAATTGAGCTTGAGGAAAAAGTCAAGGGGCTGGAGGGCATGTAGTCCGGCAAGGCCCCGGGACCCGGTGGAATTCTTTAAGAAGTTTTCCGAGATATTGAGCCCACTGCCGGTGAAGATATTTAACGAAGCAAGAGAGAAGGGAGTCCTGCCCCCAAACAATGTCGCAGGCCTTGATTTCATTGATCCTGAAACGGAAGAAGGATCCGGAGCAATGCGGGTCATACAGGCCGATTTCTCTACTGAATGAGGATGCCAAACTGCTGGCTAAGATACTGGTCACAAGGATAGACGACTGTGTCCCGGGGGTGATCGGGGAAGACCAGATGGGATTTGTTAAGGGCAGGCAACTCCAGGCCAATGTTCGAAGGCTTCTAAATGTTATTATGATGCCCTTCGAAGGAGAGGAGGCAGAGGTGGTGGTAGCGATGGATGCGGAGAAGGCTTTTAATCGGGTGGAGTGGAATTAGCTGTGGGAGGCGTTGGGAAGGTTTGGGTTTGGTGAGGACTTTATTGGCTGGGTGCGGTTGCTCTATCAGGCACCAGAAGCGAGTGTGCGTACGAACCGGCTGAGGTCAGGATATTTTGAACTATACCGAGGGACGAGGCAAGGGTGCCCGTTACTGTTTGCACTGGCCATAGAGCCATTGGCCATGGCGTTAAGAGCCCCTAGGAACTGGAAAGGGCTGGTTCGGGGTGGGGGAGGGGGTGGCGGAGCACCAGGTCTCTCTCTATGCAGATGACCTGCTCTTGTACATTTCGGACCCGTTGGAAGGGATGGGGGAAGTAATGCGAATCTTGGGGGAATTTGGCAATTTATCGGGGTAGAAATTGAACATGGGGAATAGCGAGGCGATCCAGGAAAGTGGACAGGAGAAGAGACTGGGAGAGCTGCTGCTTAGAATGATAGGGAAGAGCTTTCGATATCTGGGAATCCAGGTGGTCCGGAAATGAGAGGTACTACACAAGTTAAACCTATCCCAGTTGGTAGAACAAATGGAAGGGGACTTTAAGAGATGGGACATGCTCCCACTATCACTGGCGGGGAGGGTACAGACCGTGAAAATGACGGTCCTCCTCAGATTTCTGTTTGGTCTTTCAGTGCCTCCCCATCTTCATCCTTAAGGCCTTTTTCAAATGGGTGAATAAGATTATTTCTGGCTTTGTGTGGGCGAGTAAAACCCCGCAAGTGAAGAAAGTGTTGCTGGAGCGCAGTCGGGGGGAGAGTGGGTTGGCGCTGCCGAACATCTGCAATTACTACTGGGCGGCTAATATAGCCATGATTAGGTAGTGGGGGGAGGGGTCGGCATGGGAGCGGATGGAGGCGGCGTCATGTAAAGACACCAGTCTGGGACCATTGGTAATGGCACCTCTTCCATTCTCGCCGGCCCGATGCTCCACAAGTCCGGTGTTAGTGTCGACGCTGAGGATCTGGGGGCAATGGAGGAGATTTCAGAGTGGAGGGAGCATCGATTTGGACCCTGATTCATAATAAGCACAGATTTGTACCGGGTAGGCTAGATGGTGGATTCCTGAGTTGGCAGAGGGCAGGCATTGGAAGGATGGGGGATCTATTTATAGACTGGAGCTTTCCCAGCTTGAAAGCTTTGGAGGATAAATTTAAATTGCCAGCAGGGAATAGTTTTATGTATTTGCAGGTGCGAGACTTCCTGAGAAAATAGGTGCCGGCCTTTCCGCTGCTGCCGTCACGGGGGATACAGGGTAGAGTAGTTTCCAGTATCTGGGCGGGAGAGGGGAAGGTATTAGATATTTACCAGGAGTTTTCAGAGGCGGAGGAAACTCCGGTGGAGGAACTTAAGGGCAAGTGGGAGGACGAGCTAGGAGCACAGATAGAGGTGGGTCTATGGGCGGATGCCCTAAGCTGGGTTAATACCTCCTCATCATGCGCCAGAATTAGCCTGATACAATTTTAAGGTAGTCCAGCGGGCACACATGACAGCGGCTAGGATTAGTAAGTTCTCCGGGGTTGAGGATAGGTGTGCGGGAAGCCCAGCAAATCATATCCACATTTTTTGGGCATGCCCGAAGCTTAGAGGGTTTTGGCAGGATGTCCACCGTACTAAAAACACGGGTGGTGCCAAGTCCAGAGGTAGCGATCTCTGGAGTGTCAGAAGATCCGAGAGTTCGGGGGTGAAAGAGGCCGACGTCTTGGCCTTTGCCTCCCTGGTAGCCCGGAGACGGATCTTGTTAATGTGGAGGGACTCGAAGCCCCCGAGAGTAGAGACCTGTGTTAGTGACATGGCTGGGTTTCTCAGTCTCGAGAAAATAAAGTTTGCCTTAAGAGGGTCAATGTTAGGGTTCTCCCGGAGGTGGCAGCTGTTTGTCGACTTTCTCGGGGAAAATTAAAATGCCAGCAGATGCAGTATTCCGAGGGGGGGGGGGAATTGTTGTATGATTGAGGTGCGTGAAGATTGGGCTGGGGGGGAAAATGTTTATTTTACCATGTTGATGTCATTGTTTGTTACTGTTATCAAATTTTTCAAATACCTTAATAAAATATTAATTTTTAAAAACATGTATGCATTGCTAATTGTCCTTGACAGCTGCCTTGAATGACTGGGGGTGTCCATATGGTGAAGATACATTGACAGTTCTGCTGTGGGGGAATTAAAGTGTCATAGAAAAATGGAAAACACTTGTATGGCAGAGATGAAAGAATTTTTTTCTGAGGGTTGTGCAATTTTGGTATTCTCTGCCTTGGAATGCATTGGAGGCGAGGTCATTGGATATTTTGAAGACGGAGGTGGATGGATTTCCTTGCCTCACCAGAATCCAAGATTGTTGGGGGTAGATGGAATGTGGAGCTCGAAACAGAGATCAGCCATGATTTTGTCAAATAGTGAAGCATGATCGAGGGGCAGAATGGCCTACTTTAGCTCCTATTTCATATGTTTGAATCGCAAAATAGTTACATCATAGGAGGCCATTTTGTCCTTCTTCGGATCTGATTCTCTGTAACGGTTCATTCTGCTTGACCCACTATGATTCTCCTAATTCATAGAATCTGTAATATCTTTGGATTTTAATCTTAAACCATAGTTTTAAAATCTTTTTTGGTTTTCTGTTGAACAATTAACAGTCAAGGTAGTTGAGGAACAGGAAAGCTATTGGGTGTGATCCTCTGGCCGCATTGCACTCGTGCGAGAGCACAACGCAGCTGGCAAATCCTGGGAGAGCCTCCCACGGGTTTCCCGGCAGCCTTCGTACCTCGCAGGTTTCACAAGTCCCGTGAGGCATTCCATTCGGAACTCCGCCTAAGAAGGGTGGACAAAATGGTGCTCCCTGAAGTAGGTCTTCAACCTACTGAAGATCTCCCTACCTGGGGTCTACTAGCCCCCACCCCTCGATTCTCCGGCCCTCCCAGGGAGGCTGCAGCCAGGCGAAACTGCACCCGTGAGGTGTCTCCTAGGCCATTGGAGACCCTGGATGGTCAGGGTCAGTGCAGGGTGGCTCCCTCACCCTCTCCCTGGAATGTGGGCACCTTGGCACTACCATGGCGCCTGGGTGGCACTGCCAAGCTGGCTGGAGCACTGACTGGGTGGCAGTTCATGTGTGCCCAGGTACCATGCATTGCCAAGGGTCAGGGCCTGAGTGAGGCTATGCCCATGAAAGGAGGGTGGAGGGGGGGTTTGAAGAGTGGGGGTTTGCAGGGCAGGTGAGGAAGGGTATCTGGGAGGTTGGGGGGGGGTATTGCTGTAAGGGGGCTTGTGGGGAGGGGAGAGCCTAACGAGGGGAGCCCCCAGGGACCATAGTGGCGTGTCCTCCCTTAGGGTGTGTGGGCTAGTGCCCATGTGTGTGGGGAGTGACATTGCCCATGGGTGGAATGTGATTTTGGTGTCGGGGATAGGAAAATCCAGCCCCTTGTCTGTGCTGACATTCTTGAGAGATGAAAAACGTATGTTATTGTCAAAGCTTGTTGTTAAGTATATGTAAAATCTTGCATAATAAATTCTACTTGATTCATAAATGCTAGTTATCTGTACCTTGTAGGTCAAGCACAACTGAGGACCTGAGTGTTAGAAATTAAAAATTGGGCCCTGGCATCACAAGTGCGCTTCTAAATAATGTTTTGAGGGTCTCTGCCTCCATCACCCTTTCAGGCAGTGAGTTCCAGACTCCCACCACCCTCTGGGTGAAAACATTTTTACTCACATCCCCCCTCAACCTCTTGGCCCTTACTTAAATCTATGCACCCTGACTTCTGGTTCCCACCGTTTACGCTGTTACAACACTCTGGGCGAGTGTATGGTCAGTTGGAATGAATGAATGAAATGAAATAAATCGCTTATTGTCACAAGTAGGCTTCAATTCAGTTACTGTGAAATTGTCACCACATTCCGGCGCCTGTTCGGGGAGGCTGTTACGGGAATTGAACCGTGCTGCTGGCCTGCCTTGGTCTGCTTTCAAAGCCAGCGAAATAGCCCTGTGCTAAACAGCCCCAGCTGTTTCAGCCCCACAGACCCCGGATTCCCAACATAAGTGATTTAACCAATAATTCATGTATTTCCCTGAGATCCTTTAATCCTTGACTGCTCCAATGAGTCACAGCACCAGATTTATAAGTAAAACATTATCAAACATTAGGGCAGCACGGTAGCATTGTGGATAGCACAATTGCTTCACAGCTCCAGGGTCCCAGGTTCGATTCCGGCTTGGGTCACTGTCTGTGCGGAGTCTGCACATCCTCCCCGTGTGTGCGTGGGTTTCCTCCGGGTGCTCCAGTTTCCTCCCACAGTCCAAAGATGTGCAGGTTAGGTGGATTGGCCATGATAAATTGCCCTTAGTGTCCAAAATTGCCCTTAGTGTTGGGTGGGGTTACTGGGTTATGGGGATAGGGTAGAGGTGTTGACCTTGGGTAGGGTGCTCTTTCCAAGAGCCGGTGCAGACTCGATGGGCCGAATGGCCTCCTTCTGCACTATAAATTCTATGATAAACTGTTTATTTATATCGAGAGCAAAAAATGAACAATACTCTACTCACTTAACTGTTCCTCAACCTTGTCCCACCCTCCACTCAGACACGTGGTGAAGGAGGTAGGGAAGTTGCAAAAATAACAGGGATGAATGGGTATGAGAGACTTGAGGATCCCTGCTTCTGCAGTTGTGGTTTTTGCGGTTTGCCGTCTTACAAGGACGCAAAACTTCAAACTTCTCAGTTGGTTTTGCATTTCCTAATGGCTGTCTGCCTGCAGAGAAAAAGGCCTTTAACCACAGGTCATCAGTTGAGAAAAGTCAGTTTCAGTTCCCTAACCTTTTACTCAGACGTGGAACCATTCACAGGCCGCCTGGAGGGTACTTTATTTGCCAGCGATAGCTGATGGTGTTTCAGATCAGCCTTCCAAACAGAGGTTTAAAATTGCCGCAGGCTTTTAAACAGGTGGATGCCCAGGGTTGGCTGGAACCAGTTTAAATTGATGAGCTGAGAGATCGACTTTGAGCTGCCTTTCAGCCGAAAGCACAAATGTGAAACTAAAACAATGTGTTCCCCAGAACGAACATTCAATCGTCAGTGGAAAAATGAAAAGGTCTGGAATTCCACAAGAAGTGATTGGCTGGTAGTCGGATCCATCAAAATGACATCACGGGCTATACCACAGAGCATACGGAATCAGAGGCGCTCTGCCCGATCAGTCAACATAGCAGCTTGCGGGGGGGGGGGGGGGGGGGGGGTCAGTTCAAAACCAAAAGTCTGTGATTTTAAAACGGGCCGGCAGGACAAGCATAAAATGAGAAACACAAAACAGACGAGGATTTTAGCAAGTTCCTTACACTGGCAGTGGGATGATCTGACCCAATCTATGCTGCCCTAACCCCTCATGATTTTGAATACCTCTGTCAAGTCTTTGTCTCCCAATCTTTGGCTCCATCAATCAATTCATTTTTGTGAAGTTCCTCCTCTCCAGAGAGATTCTTCTGAAACCTTTCTGAACCCTCTTTAATATCATTTACATCCTTCCAAAAGTGTGGTGCCCAGTATTGGACAGAATATTCCAATTGATCCTGAACCAGTGTTTTATAGTTGTTCAACATAACTTTGTTTTTGGACTTGCCTCCAATTATGCTGACTTCCATGGCTGCTTTCTCAACCTACTTTCAGTGATTAATCCAAATCACTTTCAATGATTAATGCCCTCTGAACCTGCACCACCTTTCGAATTGTGTCTGATTACTATTGGCTGGGGACAATTGGAGATCCCACAACCCTTACTGAGTATGAGTTCCCCCAATGAGGAGGGTGGAGAGTCAGCCGCATAAATTGAGCTGGCCAGTGTGGAACCAGCTGGAAGAGAGAGCAGTGGTGAAGGACTGCTGCTGTTGTACATATGTAATTGTAAATAAAGTTATTTCTTTCGACTATACAAACTCATGGCCCTTACAAAAGTTTCAATGTTTATTTCAGAATTCTTCCTATCACCAGGGTTGCCAACTGTGATCAAATGTATTTCTGGAGACTTCTTCACATGCTTGGTTATACAGTGGTTAGCACAGATGCCTCACAGCGCCAGCGCCCGGATTCATTTCTGGCCTTGAGTGATTGTCTCTGTGCAGTTTGCACTTTCTCGCCGTGTCTGCTTGGGTTTCCTCCCACAGTCCCAACGATGTGCGGGTTAGGTGATTGGCCATGCTAAATTGCCCCTTAGTGTCCAAAGATGTGCAGGCTATGTGGGGTTAAGAACATAAGAACTAGGAGCAGGAGTAGGCCATCTGCCCCCTCGAGCCTGCTCCGCCATTCAATGAGATCATGGGCTGATCTTTTGTGGACTCAGCTCTACTTTCCAACCTGAACACCATAACCCTTAATCCCTTTAATCTTCAATAAACTATCTATCTTTATCTTAAAAACCTTGAATGAAGGACCCTCTACTGCTTCACTGGGTAAGGAATTCCATAGATTCGCAATCCTTTGGGTGAAGAAGTTCCTCCTAAATCTACTTCCCCTTATTTTGGGGCTATGCCCCCTAGTTCTGCTTTCACCGCCAGTGGAAACAACCTGCCTGCATCTATCCTATCTATTCCCATCATAATTTTATATGTTTCTATAAAATCCCCCCTCATCATTCTAAATTCCAATGAGTACAGTCCCAGTCTACTCAACCTCTCCTCGTAATCCAACCCCTTCAGCTCTGGGATTAACCTAGTGAATCTCCTCTGCATATCCTCCAGTGCCAGTATGTCCTTTCTCAAGTAAGGGGAACAAAACTGAACACAACTCCAGGTGTGGCCTCACTAACACCTTATACAATTACAGCATAACCTCCCTAGTCTTAAACTCCATCCCTCTAGCAACGAAGGACAAAATTCCATTCGCCTTCGTAATCACCTGTTGCACTTGTAAACCAACCTTTTGCGACTCATGCACTAGCATACCCAGGTCTCTCTGCATAGCAGCATGTTTTAATTTTTTATCATTTAAATAATAATCCCTTTTGCTGTTATTCCTACCAAAATGGATAGCCTCACATGTGTCAACATTGTATTCCATCTGCCAGACCCTAGCCCATTCACTTAACCTATCCAAATCTCTCTGCAGACTTCCAGTATCCTCTGCACTTTTTGTTTTACCACTCGTCTTAGTGTCGTCTGCAAACTTGGACACTTTGCCCTTGGTCCCCAACTCTAAATCATCCATGAAATTGTGAACAATTGTGGGCCCAACACTGATCCCTGAGGGACACCATTAGCTACTGATTGCCAACCAGAGAAACACCCATTAATCCCCACTCCTTGCTTTCTATTAATTAACCAATCCTCTATCCATGCTACTACTTTACCCTCAATGCCATGCATCTTTATTTATGCAGCAACCTTTTTGTGTGGCACCTTGTCAAAGGCTTTATGGAAATCCAGATATACCACATCCATTGGCTCCCCGTTATCTACTGCACTGGTTATGTCCTCAAAAAATTCCACTAAATTAGTTAGGCACGACCTGCCCTTTATCAACCCATGCTGCGTCTGCCCAATGGGACAATTTCCATCCAGATGCCTTGCTATTTCTTCCTTGATGATAGATTCCAGCATCTTCCCTACTACCGAAGTTAAGCTCACTGGCCTATAATTACCCGCTTTCTGCCTACCTCCTTTTTTAAACAGTGGTGTCACGTTTGCTAATTTCCAATCTGCCGGGATCACCCCAGAGTCTAGTGAATTTTGGTAAATTATCACTAGTACATTTGCAATTTCCCTAACCATCTCTTTTAGCACTCTGGGATGCATTCCATCAGGTCCAGGAGACTTGTCTACCTTTAGCCCCATTAGCTTGCTCATCACTACCTCCTTGGTGATAACAATCCTCTGAAGGTCCTCACCTGCCATAGCCTCATTTCTAACAGTTACTGGCATGTTATTTGTGTCTTCCACTGTGAAGACCGACCCAAAAAACCTGTTCAGTTCCTCAGCCATTTCCTCATCTCCCATTATTAAATCTCCCTTCTCATCCTCTTAAAGGACCAATATTTCCCGGAGTCACTCTTTTTTGTTTTATATATTTGTAGAAACTTTTACTATCTGTTTTAATATTCTGAGCAAGTTTACTCTCGTAATCTATCTTACTCTTCTTTATAGCTTTTTTAGTAGCTTTCTGTTGCCCCCTAAAGATTTCCCAGTCCTCTAGTCTCGCACTAATCTTTGCCACTTTGTATGCTTTTTCCTTCAATTTCATACTCTCCCTTATTTCCATAGATATCCACGGTTGATTTTCCCTCTTTCTACCGTCCTTCCTTTTTGTTGGTATAAACCTTTGCTGAGCACTGTGAAAATTTGTTTGGAAGGTTCTCCACTGTTCCTCAACTGCTTCACCATAAAGCCTTTGCTCCCAGTCTACCTTCGCTAGTTCTTCTCTCATCCCATTGTAATCGCCTTTGTTTAAGCACAAAACACTAGTGTTTGATTTTACATTCTCACCCTCCATCTGTATTTTAAATTCCACCATATTGTGATCGCTCCTTCCGAGAGGATCCCTAACTATGAGATCATGAATCAATCCTGTCTCATTACACAGGACCAGATCTAGGACCGCTTGTTCGCTCGTAGGTTCCATTACATACTGTTCTAGGAAACTATCATGGATATATTCTATAAACTCCTCCTCAAGGCTTCCTTGATCGACTGGTTAAACCAATCGACATGTAGATTAAAATCCCCCATGATAACTGCTGTACCATTTCTACATGCATCCGTTATTTCTTTGTTTATTGCCTGCCCCACCATAATGTTACTATTTGGTGGCCTATAGACTACTCCGATCAGTGACTTTTTTGCCTTACTATTCCTGATTTCCACCCAAATGGATTCAGCCTAATCCTCCATAGCACCAATGTCATCCCTTACTATTGCCCGTATGTCATCCTTAAATAACAGAGCTACACCACCTCCCATACCATCCACTCTGTCCTTCCGAATAGTTTTATACCCTTGGATATTTAATTCCCAGTCGTGACCATCCATTAACCATGTTTCAATAATGGCCACTAAATCATCGTCATTCACAATAATTTGCGCCATCAACTCATTTACCTTATTCCGAATACTACGAGCATTCAGGTAAAGTAAACTTATGTTCGCTTTTTTACCTCTGTTCTGAATCTTAACACCTTGATCTGTAACCTCCCCTAAGTTATATTTCCTCTTAACGTTTCTCCTAATTTTCCTTGTCTTTGAACCCATATCTTCATGTAACAACCTGCTGCGTCGCTTACCATTAATGTTTTTACTTCCCGTTTTATTCCTTTTAGTATTATTGGTCCTATTCACTGAGCTCCCCTCAGTCACTGTGCCTTATACCGTCGCCCTTTTTGATTTTTGACTATGGCTTCCTGCCTTACACTTTCACCCTTCCTGCCTTTTGTTTCTCTCCCTGTTTTACTACTTTCCAACTTCCTGCATCGGTTCCCATCCCCCTGCCACATTAGTTTATACCCCCCTAAGACATCGGTTCCAGTCCTGCCCAGGTGCAGACCGTCCGGTTTGTACTGGTCCCACCTCCCCAGAACCAGTTTCAATGCCCCAGGCATTTGAATCCCTCCCTCTTGCACCATCTCTCGAGCCACGCATTCATCCCATCTATCCTGACATTCCTACTCTGACTAGCTCGTGGCACTGGTAGCAATCCTGAGATTACTACGTTTGAGGTCCTACTTTTAAGTTTAACTCCTAATTCCCTGAAGTCAGCTTGTAGGACCTCGTCCCGTTTTTTTACCTATATCGTTGGTGCCTATGTGCACCACGACGGCTGACTGTTCACCCCCCCCACCCCCCCAAGAATGTCCCGCAGCCGCTCCGAGACATCCTTGACCCTTGCACCAGGGAGGCAACATACCATCCTGGAGTCTCGATTGCGTCTGCAGATTATGGGGACAGGATGAGGGAGTGGGCATAGGCAGGGTGCTGTTTCAGAAGGTTGGTTGCAGACTCGATGGGCCGAATGGCCGCCTCCTGCACTGTTGGGGTTCTCTGACTTGCCGCAATGCTCCAGCCATTCATCAGCCAGCACATCCATCATTGCCTGATTGGACAATGCTTGACTGTCCGCCCCACAACCTGTTTGTCATTTTCAATATGTCTCTATCTGGTAAAGAACAATATTTGAAGAAAATTGGGGGAGAAATAAATTCTTATCCAGATTATTCTTTTCCCGGAGTTGCACACAGCAGTGTCTTGCCGATTGATCTTAAGTTCCTGGAAAATCCAGGCCAATGCTGGAGTTACCCTCCCAGAATTAATCACTTCACATGTCTCTGCATTAAATTTCATCTGTCGTGTGTCTGCCGATTCCAAGAAATGGATCTTTTCTCTTGAAATTCAACAACCATCTTCCTCACTATTCAGAATTCTTTCAAGTTTGGTATCACTTATTTTTAAAATTGTGCTCTCTGTCATTAATATTAATCAAGAAAAGCGACCACCCTGATACAGACTCCAGGGGAACCCAGCTGTATACTTTCATTCAGTCTGAAAAATAACCACTCGTACTTTGCTTCCTGTTACTTGGTCAACTTTACATCCTAGGCGCCACTGTCCCATTATTTCATGGATGTCAGTTTTCGAACAAGTTTGATGTGGCGGTTTATCAAATGCCCAAACGCCTTTTGGAAGTCTCCATGACTCTTATCCACTGCATTATTCAACAACATTCTCTCTATTACTTCATTGGAAGTCTTCAGCCACTTGGTGAAACATCTCATCGAGGCTTTTCCAACCCCGCCAGTGGTGGGACAGCAAAATTTGGAGAGCATTCAAAAGTCCGGCGGGACTAGAAACTCCCACCCCTAGATTGCCTTTCGGGAGCAACGTGGCTGGTAGATGGCAATGTGGCGTCGTCTGTAGATGCGGGGAGATCCTTAATCTGGGATCTACCCAGTTCGCCACACCTCATGAGATCTAACGGCATCTCGAGGTGCCGCCTATTGTGGGTTGGAACACTACTTTGAAAATTTGCATATGGCAATGGGGCAACTAGTCTCCCTCTAATATGCAATTCCCTGATCACCCTGAGGCGTTGAGATCTAACCACTTTGCTTTGCAGACCTTGGGCGGGTGCCATTCAGTATTGCTCTCCACAAATGGGGACCAGACAGATTGGCATTCATGGGGTTCACCCAGGGGATCAGAGGCTTCCAGATGCTTGCACTCTTGGCAGGGTGGCACCCTGGCAGTGCTACAGGTGCTAGTCTGATGCTGCCAAGGTGCCCGGGTGGTGCTGCCAAGGTGCCCGGGTGGTGCTGCCAAGGTGCCCGGGTGGTGCTGCCAAGGTGCCCGGGTGGTGCTGGCGGGTGCCCGGGTGGTGCTGGCGGGTGCCCGGGTGGTGCTGGCGGGTGCCCGGGTGGTGCTGGCGGGTGCCCGGGTGGTGCTGGCGGGTGCCCAGGTGGTGCCGCCGGGCGGTATCAGACTGGTAGCGCCAGGTTGATGTTTTTCCTCTGCTGGGGATCGGGCCCAGGATACCATACATGGGAGGAGTGGGGTGCACAGAGGACCACCTTTTGGTGAGTTGGGGCTTTGGGGAGGTTTGGGGTCACGATGGGGGGTTGAGAGATTGGGACGCCATTTAAAAATTGCGTTCCGATCTCTCCCAGCAGTGGGGTGTTCCAGAGAGCGGATCTTCTCCGTGCAGGAAACGGGACAAATTGCAGCCTCATTGGGGGGTACCCACTGAGGCCTCGATTCAAACCAGAGTCCTGGTAGGTAATGTGGCATTTCCTGGCGCTGTATGTGCTGATAAATACCTGGCTAAAAGCACTCAACATGGCACTCAGTTCAAAATTGGTTAGATCGCGCCCCTCGTGGTAAGTTTCTCCCAGATTATTTTTTTAGAAACCATCCCACTACCGAGGTTAAACTGACTGGCCTACGGTTATTTTGAGAAATAAGTGTGTAGCACTTCCAATAGTCCATCCCTCTGGCACCATCGCTGTATTTAAGAAGGAGTTGATGATTATGGCCAGCGCCTCGGTAATTTCCTCCCTTATTTCTCGTATCCATGGATACGTCTCATCCAGTCCTGGTGACTTATCAACTTTTAAGTACAGGTACCCTCTCTGATATAATCAATTTTTAGCCTACCTAAACCTTGGGTTACTGTGATCACTGCCCCAAGTGTTTCACTACTGACACTTGTCCATTTGTCCCATGCCATTCCCTAGAAGCAGATCTAACAGTGCCTCCTTTCTTGTTTTTACTGGCAGAATAGCACTGTCTAAAATGTTCTTATTAGGAGAGCAATGTGGGAACTTCTCCTGTAGATCCACCCCTCTATCCTTTACACTGTGCTCTGAAATAGTTTTAAGTATTGATGGTGTTTAAGCTTATTTCATGTCGAGGTAATTGTTAAGGATCTTTAGTTTCACTTCAGAACATGCCAGAATTTTAATGAGATTATGCGACTCTCAAGCAAACAATGGGTATAAAAACCTGGCTGTTGCCTAGAAATCGAGGCCACAGGAGAACAGAAAGGTTCAGTTGGTGATTATGCTCCAAGGTGAAGTGAGCAGATTAATTCTCTCCCCAGCAGGACATGGAGAGACTGCAGAGATCAGGCCCCAGACTAAAGTAAATAAACATCCCTAAACCAGGGAGAGGAACAGAAGTTCCACAAAGACCACCCTAGGCAAAAGGAGTGAACAGGAATTTGGAAAAAGCCAGAGTTCCAAGGAGCCCCAAAAGCTGGCGACCCAAAGGAGAGATTAAAGCCCTGGAAGTGGATACTTGGTGAAGAAATTGCATTGTTTGGGAGAGGATTCCAAGGCATGTTGAGAGTGGAGATTTGAAACCTTTGTGTGAAAGATGGAATCCCAATGAGACCAGTTGTCTTACACTGTGACAAGCGTCTGGAGGGAATTGAGGAGAAATCTGTAGGTGCTGTTTGGGTCACATCTTCCACTAGGTTTCAGAGTGGGGTGTCTTGACTGCAGTTCACCTATTGGTTTACATGGACTCTTGTGTACTTATGAGGAAGATTAGAGTAGATGAAAGTTTTGTAGCTTTTCTATTAACTGTACAAATCTACATATTTCTGTAAAGGTACAGTTGAATAAAGGAGTAGTGTAGTTGAGTGAAGGAGTAGTGCGATATAATGACATAAAGATATAATGTTAGAATTGTATAAAACGCTAGTGAGGTCACAACTGGAATATTATGAACAGTTTTGGTCGCCACATTACAGGAAGGACTTAATTGCTTTGGAGAGAGTGCAGAGGAGGTTTACAAGAATGTTGCCAGGGCTAGTACCCGAGTTGGTAGTGGAGGCAGAGACCGTAAACGTTTTTTTAAAAGGTATCTGGATCTGCACCTCTGCAGGAAGGTGGATTTTGAGGGTGTCCTTGTGCTGCTGTGGACAAGATGGGCTGAATGGACTTCTGTGCTGTAACCTTCTATGATTCTGATATAGTTCTTGTTTTATTATTTTGTTAAATGGTCATCAGCTGATTCCACTGACTGTGTTCAGTCGCTGCCTTCTATGTTTCTAAATGAAAAATAAAAGTTAGAATCTTGCAAGCCGGGTCCCTCCCTGCGATCCGGCTCGTCGATGAATAACAGTAGCTGTGATTGTCATATCTGTTACTATCATCGTCTACATCAGGATAATGAAGCACCTCCCATTGTAATTACCCTCCAGTTGTTGCACCTCTATCATTTCCTTGCAAATCTGTTTCTTTTTCTCTTGCATTGTCACCTCCAACTGGTTGGCAACAGTATCTCTACTTGTTCGTGGATGTAACCAAGCAGGTTCTGCCCTTGATTGTCAGTCGGCATTTTGTCTTTGAGCCAGGTCTCCATTATTGCCACAACATCAAACTCTTGCATGGCTACATGCAACTGGAGCTCAGCAGCCTTCTTTACCACATCCCATGTATTCACACACGTGGGAGGGGGGGGGGGGGGAGCAATATATATGAGCTAAAGTTATACTTATTGCCGTTCCTTAACTATTCCTTTTTTTTTTCATTTTCATAGCATTTGCTTTCTATGATATATGTTTCCCCTGTCGAGGCCATGTGTTCAGAGAATTGCAGAGAGAATTAGCTGCCTTATTTAATGTCGTATCAATAAAATAATATTGATCATAAAAGCATGGGAAATGGGGATGTGTTGGTTTTACTATGAAAACAGTAATGGAATATGCTGCTGACATCTGACAACAGCACTAACAGATGCTGCCCGAGACCGAAGCACTGCATGTAAAGATTAACATTTTTGGAAAAAAGACCGTATACGTGATCGAATGGCCTCATTGCACCTGACTCAGTGACGCTATGAGGCCGTTAATTATTGCATTCAGAACGCCATGTGAGATTAAGCTCATTTAAATATGTCTGCTCCTAACGGCCGCACCTGGGAGATCTTACAATAGCGCCACTTAGCACTAGTCCACACACACTGGACCAGGCGTACGGCACCTCTGGGGTCTCCCAGGCCATCGGAGGCCCACGGGAGGTTGGGCTCTCGGCAGGGTGGTACTCTTATACTCCTGGTAGCCGGGCAGTGCCACACTGACACTGCTAGGGTGGTGTTGGCAGGGACACCACCAGGCTGGCAGTGCCAAGGTAACTGGGTGCAGGTTGCCTTTGCCGGGGATCAGAGGGGAGGGCCCGAGGGGGAGGGGGCCCTTTTCTTGGTGGGGGGGGCCCTTTTCTTGGTGGGGGGGGCCCTTTTCTTGGTGGGGGGGGCCCTTTTCTTGGTGGGGGGGGCCCTTTTCTTGGTGGGGGGGGCCCTTTTCTTGGTGGGGGGGGGCCCTTTTCTTGTTGGGGGGGGCCCCTTTTCTTGTTGGGGGGGGGCCCTTTTCTTGTTGGGGGGGGGGGCCTTTTCTTGGTGCGGGGGGCCCTTTTCTTGGTGCGGGGGGCCCTTTTCTTGGTGCGGGGGGCCCTTTTCTTGGTGCGGGGGGCCCTTTTCTTGGTGCGGGGGGCCCTTTTCTTGGTGCGGGGGGCCCTTTTCTTGGTGCGGGGGGCCCTTTTCTTGGTGCGGGGGGCCCTTTTCTTGGTGCGGGGGGCCCTTTTCTTGGTGCGGGGGGCCCTTTTCTTGGTGCGGGGGGCCCTTTTCTTGGTGCGGGGGGCCCTTTTCTTGGTGCGGGGGGCCCTTTTCTTGGTGCGGGGGGCCCTTTTCTTGGTGCGGGGGGCCCTTTTCTTGGTGCGGGGGGCCCTTTTCCTGGTGCGGGGGGCCCTTTTCCTGGTGCGGGGGGCCCTTTTCTTGGTGCGGGGGGCCCTTTTCTTGGTGCGGGGGGCCCTTTTCTTGGTGCGGGGGGCCCTTTTCTTGGTGCGGGGGGCCCTTTTCTTGGTGCGGGGGGCCCTTTTCTTGGTGCGGGGGGCCCTTTTCTTGGTGCGGGGGGCCCTTTTCTTGGTGCGGGGGGGGGGCCCTTTTCTTGGTGCGGGGGGGGGGCCCTTTTCTTGGTGCGGGGGGCCCTTTTCTTGGTGCGGGGGGGGGGCCCTTTTCTTGGTGCGGGGGGGGGGCCCTTTTCTTGGTGCGGGGGGGGGGCCCTTTTCTTGGTGCGGGGGGGGGGCCCTTTTCTTGGTGCGGGGGGGGGGCCCTTTTCCTGGTGTCGGGGGGGGGGCCCTTTTCCTGGTGTCGGGGGGGGGGCCCTTTTCCTGGTGTGGGGGGGGGGCGCTTTTCCTGGTGTGGGGGGGGGGTGCTTTTCTTGGTGGGGGGGCCTTTTCTTGGGGGTCCCCCTCAAGAGATAAGTTGGGGCAGTTAGAGGGTCTGGAGGCTGCTGTGGTGGGTTTTATGACGGGGGGGGGTCGGGCAATCGATCAGGGAGGCACTTAAAAATGGCTCCCGATTTATTCGTGCACTAACAAGCTGAGTGTTCCAGAAAAAACGATAGTCGGGTTTGATAATAGAGTCATTCGACTTCCGGTGGCGGCGATGTGCTGAGCGGACGCACTTCAGGTGGCTCTCCTACCAGTTGGACCCAACATAGCAAATGTCTTTGAGTTTATGGCCCAAAAACCCACCTAAAACTCCCCCAAATATAAAAGGCACGAACAGCGACGAGGGGGGGGAAGGTAGATGCCGGCAAGCTACAGTTTTATGAATGACGAGAAGGTAGAGGCAGAAGCGGAGGAATGGGGCAACGGGCATACGGACCAGCGGCCCCATGAGGCGAAGGCCGAGGGGAACCAGGAGAGGAGAAGATCGGCGACCCAAACGGTGGAGCAAGAGCAGACGACATGGGGACGGATGGAGGAGCATTTTAAAAAACAAAATGACCGCTATGAAGGAATGATGTGGAGATGCCGGCGTTGGACTGGGGTGAGCACAGTACGAAGTCTTACAACACCAGGTTAAAGTCCAACAGGTTTGTTTCGATGTCACTAGCTTTCGGAGCGCTGCTCCTTCCTCAGGTGAATGAAGAGGTCTGTTCCAGAAACACACACATAGACAAATTCAAAGATGCCAAACAATGCTAGGAATGCGAGCATTAGCAGGTGATTAAATCTTTACAGATCCAGAGATGGGGGTAACCCCAGGTTAAAGAGGTGTGAATTGTATCAAGCCAGGACAGTTGGTAGGATTTCGCAGGCCAGATGGTGGGGGATGAATGTAATGCGACATGAATCCCAGGTCCCGGTTGCGGCCGCACTCGTGTGCGGAACTTGGCTATAAGTTTCTGCTCTGCGAATCTGCGTTGTCGCGGGTCCTGAAGGCCGCCTTGGAGAACGCTTACCCGGAGATCAGAGGCTGAATGCCCTTGACTGCTGAAGTGTTCCCCGACTGGAAGGGAACATTCCTGCCTGGTGATTGTTGCGCGATGTCCGTTCATTCGTTGTCGCAGCGTCTGCATGGTCTCGCCAATGTACCACGCTTCGGGATATCCTTTCCTGCAGCGTATGAGGTAGACAACGTTGGCCGAGTCGCACGAGTATGTACCGCGTACCTGGTGGGTGGTGTTATCATGTGTAATAGTGGTATCCATGTCGATGATCTGGCACGTCTTGCAGAGATTGCCATGACAGGGTTGTGTGGTGTCGTGGTCACTGTTCTGAAGACTGGGTAGTTTGCTGCAAACAATGGTTCGTTTGAGGTTGCGCGGTTGTTTGAAGGCAAGTAGTGGGGGTGTGGGGATGACCTTGGCAAGATGTTCATCGTCATCAATGATGTGTTGAAGGCTGTGAAGAAGATGACGTAGTTTCTCCGCTCCGGGGAAGTACTGGACGACAAAGGGAATTCTGTCGGTTGTGTCCCATGTTTGTCTTCTGAGGAGGTCGGTGTGGTTTTTCGCTGTGGCGCGTTGGAACTGTCGATCGATGAGTTGAGCGCCATATCCCGTTCGTACGAGGGCATCTTTCAACGTCTGTAGATGTCTGTTACGCTCCTCCTCGTCTGAGCAGATCCTGTGTATACGGAGCGCTTGTCCATAGGGGATGGCTTCTTTAATGTGTTTAGGGTGGAAGCTGGAGAAGTGGAGCATCATGAGGTTATCCGTAGGTTTGCGGTAAAGCGAAGTGCTGAGGTGACCGTCCTTGATGGAGACGAGTGTGTCCAAGAATGCAATTGATTTTGGAGAGTAGTCCATGGTGAGTCTGATGGTTGGATGGAACTTATTAATGTCATTGTGTAGTCGTTTCAGTGATTCTTCGCCGTGGGTCCAAAGGAAAAAAATGTCATCGATGTATCTGGTGTATAACATCGGTTGAAGGTCCTGTGCGGTGAGTAGGTCCTGTTCAAACTTGTGCATGAAGATATTGGCGTATTGGGGTGCGAATTTGGTCCCCATGGCTGTTCCGTGCGTCTGGATGAAGAACTTGTTGTCGAAGGTGAAGACGTTGTGATCCAGAATGAAGCGGATGAGTTGCAGAATTGCGTCTGGAGATTGGCAGTTGTCGGTGTTGAGTACTGAGGCTGTTGCAGCAATGCCGTCGTCATGGGGGATGCTGGTGTAGAGTGCCGAGACGTCCATTGTGACGAGGAATGTTCCTGGTTCAACTGGTCCATGGGTGCTGAGTTTCTGTAGGAAGTCCGTCGTGTCGCGACAGAAGCTGGGTGTACCTTGTACGATGGGTTTCAAGGTGCCCTCGATGTAGCCAGAGAGGTTCTCACACAGGGTCCCATTGCCTGAAACGATAGGGCGACCTGGTGTGTTGGCCTTATGGCTTGGTACAATTCACACCTCTTTAACCTGGGGTTACCCCATCTCTGGATCTGTAAAGATTTAATCACCTGCTAATGCTCGCATTCCAAGCATTGTTTGGCATCTTTGAATTTGTCTACATATGTGTTTCTGGAACAGACCTCTTCATTCACCTGAGGAAGGAGCAGCGCTCCGAAAGCTAGTGACATCGAATCAAACCTGTTGGACTTTAACCTGGTGTTGTAAGACTTCGTACTGTGCTATGAAGGAAGCGATTAAAAATGGAGTTTCAGGTGGTGGTGAAGGAGGTGGTGATGGAAACGATAGCCACCCTTCAGTGAACGATTGACGGCCTGGGGTGGAAGGTGGAGGCCCAAGAGAAGCCGATCCTGGACCTGGAGAAGGCATAGACTGACCAGAGCGACGAGATTGTGGCGCTCGAGGCTGAGGTGAAGAGGTTAGTGGCTTCCCAGGGGAACTTAAAGGGGAAGGTCGAGGACCAGGAGAACAGGTCCACGTGGCAAAATGTCCGCATCGTGGGTCTGCCAGAGGGGATTGAGGGAAGGGACCCAAAGGGCTACATTGCCCAAATGCTGGACAACTTAGCTTGGAGGGAAAGCTTTCCAAACCCCCTAGAACTTGACAGAGCACACCGATCGCTCCAGCCAAAACCCCAAACTAGGGAGCAGCCGAGAGCGATAATTGCAAAACACCACCAATACCAGGACCGGGAAAAGATCCTGACGTGGGCCCGACAGACTCGTGCCCCTGGGAAAGGCACAGAATCCGGGTCTATCAAGACATTGGGCCGGACCTGGCAAAAACGAGGGCCGAATTTAACAGAGCAAAATCGTCTCTCTGCAAAAAAGGAGTGTGATTTGGCATTCAGTTACCAGCCAGACTCTGGGTAATATACCAGGGGAGGGAACATTACTTTGACACCCCAGCAGAGGCCGACAAGTTCATAAAAATGAACAACCTGGAGGGAGAACAGATGCGGCAGCGGTTAAGGCAGCAAGGACAGAAGGAGAAAGGGAATGAAAGTGGAGGATGGACTGAAAACGAGGACTATAATGTGGACTGTTTTTGCACGGAACTATGTTGCCTCGTTTTTGTTTTCATCTTCGTTTTCAGTTTGAAGATGGGAAACCGGGATAGGGGAGCAGGTAAGGGGGCGAGGTACAGGCTGGAGACAGCTAGGCAGAACGGGTACAGGACTAGATCAGCATAGGGAGGGGAGCCACTGTACTAGCGAGGAGGGCTAGCATGGGAAGACGGGCAGTAAGGGAGGCTGCAGCGCACCTCCTCGGGAGAGAGGGGTTAGGGTAGAATGGGGGGGGAAACAGTGAAGGGGCCGGGGGTTATGGGGATGGGGAGATGTGGGTTACAGGCAGGGGTGAATGGGGGGGTATGTGCAGTACAGAAAGGGAATAAAAAGACAAAGGCTAGGCAGTGAGACAGACACAGGCCTCGGTGGGCATGGGGCAGGGAGAAGAACCAAGATGGCACTGCAAGCAGCCACTCTGGAGGGCTCCTGGGCAAAGGGAGACCCCGGAGTGCAGGGGCACACTCACATGGCATACACATAGTTGGTGGCCATGTTGGGTGCCCCCTGGACAAAGGGAAACCCCGGAGTGCAGGGGCGCGTCCACCAGGTAAGTATGGGTGATCCTGCAGGACCAGGGGGTCCGAAACCCCCCACCAGGATAGTCACCTGGAACGTAAGGGGACATAACGGCCCTGTGAAAAAATCCAGAGTCTTTGCCTATCTGAGAAGCCTGCAGGCCACCAGAATCTACCTACAGGAGTCACACCTGAGGGAGAAGGACCGATTACTGGTAAGGAAGGGCTGGGTGGGACAGACGTACCATTCATGCTACGGGGCGGGGGCTAAGGGACTAGCCATACTGATCAGCAACAGGATGAGTTTTACTGAGACCAAGATGGTTACGGACCCGGGGGATGGTACGCAATCGTCAGCCATGTCCTGGAAGGGGCACCGGTGGTGCTGTAAATGTACATGCTCCCAATTGGTATGACACAGACTTTATAAAAAATACCATGGCGAAAATCCCCGACATTGACCCACACCAACTGATTATGGGGGGCGACTTGAACTGCATACAGGACCCACTGACAATCAGACATCAGAACGGGGGAAAAAGACAGGCATGGCTAGGGAATCGGGAGAATTCATGGAGCAGATGGGGACGCTGGGCGTCTGGAGGTTCCTACACCCAGGAGAAAAGGAGTTCTCATACTTTTCGCAGGTGCACAGGGTGTACACCCGCATCAACTTCTTTGCCGTGGGGAAATCAGTGCTTCCAGGAATTACAGGAGCGGAATACTCCACGATCGTCCTCTCCGACCATGCTCCACATTATATGGATGTGAGGTTGGAGAGGGGCAGTGCCCAGCGTCCCACATGGAGGCTGGACATGGACATACTGGCCGATAAGGCCTTCTGCCAAAAAAACATTGCGGGCCATAGGCAATTACGTTAGTAACAACTAAAACGAGGAGGTCTCTTGTTATCAGAGGAGAAATCATGGCCTACAAGGCATGCAGAGATGGGGAAGATAGGGCGGCCAGGCAGCAGCTGGTCGACTCCATCTTGGATGTCGACAGAAAGTACTCCCGAGGCCCAACTGTAGAGCTGCTGGCGGAGAGGAAAAAGCTGCAAATGGAATCTAACCTGCTATCCACCATGAAAGCAATGCACCAACTCTGTCAGACACGGGGGGACCTTCTTTGAACATGGGGACAAGGCTGGCCGCCTACTGGCTCACCAGCTGAGAAAGCAGGCATCCACGAGGAAAATAGCATGGGTAAAGAATAGTGGAGGCAGACTGGTAGCAGAACCAAAAGAGATCAACCGAGCATTTGAGACCTACTACTGAGAGCTGTCCACCTCCGAGCCCCCGACGGAGACGCGGGGGTGAAACAGTTCCTTGACGGACTGTAACTACTAGTTGTGGGGGAAGACAGACTGGGTGGAGGTGGGGAGGTGCACACTGGTAGCAGCGTTGGGGGGTGCGGGTGGGGATAAGGGAGTGCATACAGGGAGCACCATTAGATCTGGGAGAAATCATGGGAGAGCAACAGCTCCATGCAGGTGGGGAAGGCGCTGGGACCCGACTGGTTCCCGGCGGATTTCTATGAAAGATTTCCACCAGCCCTGGCCCCACACCGAAGGGACATGTTTGCGGACTCGCTGGCAAGTGTCACTTTGCACCCTACACTGGCGCAGGCCACAATCTCATTGATACCCAAAAAAGACAAAGACCCGACTGAATGCGGATCATAGACACATTTCACTGCTAAATGTGGACGCGAAAATACTCAGAAAAGTCTTGGCCAAAAGGCTGGAAAGCTGAGTACCAGCGGTGGTTGAAGAGGACCAAACAGGCTTTGTCAAGGATAGGCAACTCACTGTGAACATCTGTCGGCTGCTGACTGTAATAATGACTCCACAACCCCTGGGGGAAAGAACACCCAGCAGAAATGGCCGTCGACAGAGTTGAATGAAGTACCTCCTTGAGGCACTGGAACGGTTTGGACTAGGAGTGGGATTCACCACCTGGGTGCGACTCCTGTACAACGCTACTGAGGCGAGCATTCAAACCAACACCACCAGCTCTGAATACTTCCAGCGACAAAATGGCACAAGGCAAGGATGCCTGTTGTCCCTGCTCTTGTTCGCGCTAGCAATTGAACCCCTCGCGATAGCCCTGCGGGACGTGAAAAGCTGGAAGTGCATCAGTCTCACTCTATGCGAATGACCTGCTCCTGTATGAAAGCCACAGGAAGAACTGAAGGCAATCATGCAGATTTTGGAAGAATTCGGAACCTTCTCGGGTTACAAACTCAACCTGGGCAAAAGTGAGACATTCCCAGTGAATCCAAACACTGGAGGGACAGAGCAGGCGAGGCTCCTGTTTAAAATAGCCCAAAACAGATTCCGATACCTGGGGATCCAAATTTAATTTTATTTATCATTGTCACATGTATTAATATACAGTGAAAAGTATTGTTTCTTGCATGCTAAAGAGACAATGCATACCATACATAGGAAAGACTGTGGAATGTAATGTTACAGTTCATAATAAAGTTTTAGAAGCATAGAACAAGAGTAAAAGCTAGAATTAGAGGGTATGTTGGACACAGCTTGCAAGGAGTCGCCTCGCTCCGGCGCCATCTTGTATTTCCAAATACTGGACACAAATCTACAAGTGGAACCTGACTAGCTTGGTGGATGAAGTTTAAAAAGGACCTCCCTGGCGGGGAGACTGCAGATGATCAAAATGAACGTGCTGTCGAGGTTCCTCTTCCTGTTTAGATCCAAACGGATCTTCATCTCCAAGACCTTCAGAGACACGTTAATCGTGGCATTTGTGTGTGGGGGGTAATAATCTGAGAGTTCCGAAACCAACACTGCAAAGGAGGAAAGTCAAAGGTCGCCTGGCATTACCAAACCTGCAGTACTACCACTGGGCAGCAATGGAGGAAAGAGTGAGGGGCTGGGTACACAAAACCCAATTCGGAGTGGGTGTGGATGGAGGAGGCCTCCTGCAAGGAGATGACCCTCCGGGCCTTGGCTACAGTAGCACTCCCATCCCCCTCAGCAAAATATACATCGTGCCCAGTGGTAGCGGTTACACTGAAAACGTGGGCCCAATTAAGACAGCACTTCGGGCTGACCAGGATGGCCCCCATCTGCGACAACCACAGAGTTAACCCCCCCCCCCCCCCCCTCCAGCCATGCTGGACAACTGCTTTGGCGACTGAACGTGGCACGCTGACAATTAGAGATGTTTACATTGGGCATAGACTGGCGTGACTGGATGAACTGATGGAGGAATGGGAACTGCCAACAGGACCGGAAATGAGACACCTGCAAATAAAGCACTTCCTCCGCAAAGAGACAGTAGGATATCCCTGGGCCCCGGAGATCTCACTATTAGAGGACCTGGTAAATACAGCCGGTAAAGTAAGGGGACTCTGCGAAAAAGCATGGACAGCTACTGGACAGAGCCCGAACATCACTGGACGAGACCAGATGGAAACGGGAGGATGAACTGGGGACAGAAGTGGGGTGGGGACTCTGGAGCGAAGCACTGAGCCGGGCCAACTCCATTTCCTCCTGTGCAAGGCTCAGCCTCATGCACAGAGCACACCTGACCAGAACCTGAATGAGCAGGTTCTTACGGGTGAAGGATAAATGTGAACGATGCTAGAGGGGCCTGGACAACCACACCCACATTTTCTGGGCTTCTCCCAACTGGCTGGGTTCTGGACAGCCTTCTCTGAGGCAATGTCCAAGGTTGTGGGGGTGAGGGTAAAGTCATGCCCAAATGTGGCAATATTCGGGGTATCAGAGCAACCAGAGCTAAACGTGGGGAAGAGGGCCGACGCCCTAGTTTTCACTTCCCTAATCGCATGCCGAAGAATTCTGCTCAGCTGGCGATTTACAGTACCACCTACAGCTGCGGAATGGCTTGCTGACTCGTAATATACACCAGTATATCATGGTGCAGACACACACAGTGGGACAAATCAACATACACAACACCGCAGTCAATCACCAGTGAGAGCACACGCACGATAAAGACAGAGGGCATCAGAGTTCCCGCTCATTCGAGTTGCAGCTAGCTAGGAGGACAGAGCTCACAGCCTGTAACACAGACATTCACCATGTGCTGAGTGCATCGACTGGTTAGGACAAAGCAAAGGTCTTTAATTAAAGCTAGTATCGTATTCACCCACAGTCTGAGTATGCTCAAATAGTTAATGATTCAATAAAATAGTGTTGCACTATTTCAAGTGTTGGTGACCTGTATGTGATCCAGAACACCCAACACATCGCTGACCTTTTGCAATTTCTCCACCTGGAGGTTAAATATGCTATCCGAGGTACAGAGGAAATGAAATGAAAATGAAAATCGCTTATTGTCACAAGTAGGCTTCAAATTAAGTTACTGTGAAAAGACCCTAGTCGCCACATTCCAGCGCCTGTTCGGGGAGGCTGGTATGGGAATTGAACCGTGCTGCTGGCCTGCCTTGATCTGCTTTCAAAGCCAGCAATTTACCCCTGTGCTAAACCAGCCCCTAAATTGGCTTCCTAAATACATGGAGCAATTCGTCGGCCTGTTCCAGAACCTGTTCTGAGGCCAGCAACAATGAATTGATAGGGAAAAGAAAAGAGAGTGGAAAAAGAAAAGAAAGACTTGGCCAAAAGGCTGGAAAGTTGCGTCCCAGCGGTGGCTGCAGAGGACCAAACAGCTTTGTCAAGGGTAGGCAACTCACTGCGAACATCAGGCGGCTGCTGAATGTATATATTTCTGTATATTGAGCTGAATCTGTCATTGATCTGTTCAGTTCACGAAACACTCTCTGTCCTCCTGCAAGCTCCATCACCGTTTACTGTGCCCCTCAATTTAGTATCTTCCGCTAACTTTTAGAAATTACTTCAATGTGGGCATCAAAGACGAGCGGAACCGTCGACACACACAACCTCCGGAGGGAGGGAGGGGTAGAAAGAGAAGAAGGGGCTGGAGGGACATAAAAGAGACCATGTGGGAGGGAGGGGGCCACCACCCCCCCCATCCACCCCAGGGAAACACGACCAAAGCCAATGGAGTGGGGGGGGGGAGGGGCAAACCCCCCCCTCTACTTGTAGCCACCTAAATTGGCCAGCTGCCGATTTAAAATGGTGAACGGCAAAGGCTGATGGGAAAGTCAGACAACATAGACAGAAACCAACAGCTGCAGGTTTGCTGTGTATTTACCTCTGCAAAGGCCAGACAACATCGATACCAGCGACCATCAGCATAACAAAGTAGCAGCCATCTGCATACTGATGAGCAATCCCCGGGAACAATAAGTAACATTTTGGGGACACAAAGCAAAGCCAGACTCCTCGGCGCCAGCAGGAGCCAACACAAAGGAGGTGAATGAGCACCTCAAGACCGCCCATCGACCAGGGAACTGCTCCAGTATTGGAGAAATCAAACCAAGTGATTGAGACAAAGTCCAATCACTTGGGACCAGGTACAGGGTCCGCCCCGAAAGGCGGGAAGCCCCTGGGGACTATAAGAGTTAAGCCCCAAGTTCAAATCGCTCTCTTCACCTCTTTGTCCTGCCCGGGTCACCCAGCAACACGAACCAACATTGAACGTCACCGGTGCAGTGACCACCGAACAAAGTAAGTCTTAATTCAACGCTCGCTACGAGATAGGCGCTCCTAGCTACCAATCCGTACCAACTTAGAATCCCGCAGACTCAGAACCCGAACGAAAGGCCATTTGTTTCCCTGTGGGCCAGTTCCAAGTTAAGTATAGGCCTGTTAGTTGGAGAAGTAGCTTAGACGTAGAATTTGTACATGAGTAGCGATTACTGTGTATAATAAATGTGCTTTGATTTGAATCTTACTAATCGGTGAATTGGGTTATTGATCATTACTCGGACTTGAACCTCGTGGCGGTATCATTAAGATACCTGGCGACTCGAGAGCAAAGGTAATAAAACAGAGCAATTGAACCAAGGAGAAAGTTAGCAACACACTCCAGACCAAACATGGTGGGGGGGGTGGGGGGGGGGGGGAGGGGAGGTGGGTCAGGGTGTGGCGGGCTGTGGAGGGAGCGGGGCAGGGAGTGGTGGGCTGGGGAGGGGGGCTAGTGGGAGGGACCACATGCTGAGCCAGATGGCGGCAGACTGTATATAGGTAAACTCAGAAAAGACCAACCTTTCTGTGTTGTACAGTGCATGAACACGACCAGCAATGTACATAATTGTTTATAATTCTTGAAAATACCAAGAAAACGATTTAAAAAAAAAACGATAGTGGGGTCATTCTTGATGCTATGGGTGCCAAGAAAGGTTGCGCTTTACGTGCCCAAAATGGGCCTCTGTTATTTTCTTTACACATTAAATCGCGCCCAGTAAGAAAATGTTAGATCAGTAAAGTTGTCCTTTTTACAGATTCATTGACGAAATTTAAAGGACTAGACATTTTAAATGCAATGTTGATGAATGACGGGCAATATGTTTGGCATTGGAGGATGTCCTGTGTTATGACCTTTGATTGTTTTATTTCATTCACAGAATGTGTGCATCGCTGGCAAGGGGAAGCACTTAAATTTTATGCCTTTCTCAGAGTTACAAAGCCAATGCGCTGCTTAGACAGGGCAAATCCTTAATCCATTTCCTTGCTTGCTCCAAAAACCAATTCGATCCAATTCGTGGTCCCCACAAGAGAGACACACCTTGATCCAAGCTGACAAGAACCTGCATTACATCTGATCCTGGCCTTCATCCTACATTTGATTTTAGCCAAAAGGCCATGCCCAAGCCGAATTGCTATTTGAATTGAGTGCCCCCTAGTCTCTAGATTAATTGTCCAGTGATGATAGTATTAGGCCAACCCCCCCCCCCCCCCCGCTCTCCCAACTTCCCAACTTTCACTTTTGACCACTTATTTTATGTCCATATTGAGGTAATTTCTAAAAGTTAGCTGAAGATACTAAATTGAGGGACATAGTAAACTGTGATGGAGCTTGGAGGAGGAGGACCGAGACTGGTTCGTGGACTGAACAGATCAATGACCAGTTTGGCTCAATATACAGAAATATATACAAACGCATTTTCGGGGAAGGAAAAGAACTGTTCTGAGAGTGCAAAAGCCATTCAAAGAACAGCTAAACATTTGTGAGGGTGAGCGAGCAAAGGGAAATGGGTGCAGTTGCACTGATTTATAAATGTGTGTAGGTAGAAAATGCTGTTTTTAAAAAAAAAAAAAGAAAAGAAAATTCAGTTGTTCATAAATAAGGGCATTAAATATAAAAACAAAGAATGGATGACTGTACGTGATTGGATCAGTCACCGTTCAATTATTATATGCAACTCTGGACACCTCTTATTAAAGGACAGGTAATAAAGCCATGGAAAGAGCACACTAAAGATTTATAAGAAAGACATGAGGAATAGTGTGTTTGAGTGATGAAAAGTCCACAACATTGGAATATTTTTCATTGGAACTGAAGGTCAATTTCCAGAGGATATTTAAATGATAATGTTTTCAGAGGATAAAAGCTGCTAAATGATTTCTAGTGGTTATCAAATTGTTAATGAGGCAACAAAGACAATAGAAGGAGAAAGAAAGGATATTTTTCTCTGCTTGTTTTTATCATAAGGAATGCGTTATTACATGTGGCTCATGAGGCCTAGGCCGGGGTTTTACATTGCTTGGACGGATGCGTAACTGATCTGGAAGTACGAGGTGTCGGGTGCATATCCAGGCATCACCCACTCACCCGTGCGATGTTTCAGTCAGTAGTGCACGTGGAAGTCTGACGTCCACCCACCAACAATTAAGTGTCCAATTAGATCCGTTAAAGAGTCAATTAAATGCGATTCATGTGACCCTTCTATGTTAACGGTTGGTCAGTGGCCTAATTGGCCAGGTGACCTTCAGGTTTTAGCTGCAACCTGGATCCAGGGCGGTTGAAATGTCACGGCTGAAAATAAAATTTTACAATGTGTCTGGGGACAGGGGTTTATTGCTGTCAGGTTTTTGATCTGCTGCCTAGACACTTTTTTTCCTGCATTTTCTCATCAGGATTTAATTTGTAGCGGTCCACAACGTCACAGCAGCTGTTCTCATTGAGGGGGCCCAGAAGTGCCAGCCCGCAACCTTCTTATTCTTAGCACCCGCCGCCACCCCATGCCCCACGCAGCAGTGCTGAGCCTTTCTCAGCATGTGTTTGACTGTACATTAATTGCCAGCTGGTGTGAAATTGGGTTGTGGGCCAATTGCGACTGGAAGCGCATTTTGGATCCACTTCTGGGCCTGCCAATTGAGTGTGCTGAATGGATGCGAACCTCCGGCCTTCGGCTTCATGATTGAATGGGAAGTAGATGAGTATTTTTCTTGTAATAAAGAAGCTTTGAGAGAGGACAGGATAATGGGATTGGAGCAGACTGTTTAGTAGAAGTGTTTGGACAGATGTGATGGGAAGAATTCCATTGCGGTTTCTGGCCATTTAACCCCCTCTTTTGTGCTTCCAATTTTCCAACTAACCTATAGGTCTTTCCCATTGTTTTGTTAAAATTGGGGGAAAATAAATCCTCTTCTAACCCATTCTGAACAGCACTTCAAACTGTGCAACATTTTGCCATGCCCCCTTATTTTCCTTTCTCCTATTCTCTGGGAGGCTTAAAATGCAAACTTAAAATCACTCATCATTGCCATTTGATATTTAAATTACAATCTCCTAAATATTTCTCTTGTGTCAGGGTCCTTCATCATGATTCCCTTATTTCCCCTTTCTCTTTGTTGTCATCATTTTAGATCCATAGATGCTTAATGGACATGTATCTTTAAGTTAAGCAGCAGAGAGAATGAGGAATTCGGGAAGTTCCAACGTAGTATATGGTGCAGCGAGCTTTGGACAACAGAACCCAGACTTGTGACTCCTGCGAGGTAGGTTAGGGCTCTGTTCGATTGGTTGGCTGGTGGCCAATGAGTTGACCAAAAACCTGCATTCTGCCTGCTAACAGGAAGTGATTTGGTCCTGCCTGAGTGGGCTGATTTTTAGAACCATGGGAAATTCAGTTTGAATCCTGGACCTTCAAGGGACGAACATGCTCTCTCCTGTCTCCAGAAAGGTTGTGAGTTGCTGTATTTCTGAAACTGTAGAGATCTTAAATGAGTTTGCAGTGAAAACCATTACAGACTGGAAAGCTGAAATCTTGACCTGTAAGCCTAGTTTGATGGAAAGTGTATTAAAGACAACCATTTGAAAACAGACTGTTTTTCTGTTTACTTATTATTTGTACCCCTCTACTCCTGTGTTTGTCTGCCTTGTGTGTGGGTGTGTATAGAGGGTGGGGGCAAAGTGGAGGATTACGAATTCGATAACTGCTACTTGCTACATATTTCATTATAGTTCTTTTTATAAATAAAAACCAATTGTGTTTAAATATACCAATCTGGTGACTATAATTATTGGGCAGCCAAGGGCCAAAGACTTGGGTATTTTTCTAAAGAATTACTGGTTAATTCAATTGTGTTGCAGTTCCGGGTCGGGGGGGGGCTGGAATTCACCGCACACCAGCCCCAGAGAGATGTAACACTTGTACTCGGCACAATTCTTCACCAATGTTTTAATGTTCAAATAGGAGCTGGTTTTGCTGTGCCTTTGCAGTAAAAAAACTGTTGCATCTTTGTGCATGGTGTCCCATCTGCCTCGTGCAGCTTCACAGAATGAACCACGCACTTCCCACAGAATTGGCGCTTCTGAAGTCAGCTTTATTAAAATACTCCGTGTGAGTTAATAGTTGAGAGCAGCATACACCTATTGAAAATAATGACAGCTCCCACTTGTGTGGATTCCGAACTCCGTGAGAATGATATGTGCATCACAAAAGAGGTTGCCTTTAATGCCGAGGCCGCATGGGATTAGTATCTATCTGCTTCTGAAGTGTGAGCCAGAAGCAGACAATGAGCTCGATATTATTGGCATGACCCACTGCATGTAGCTGGAAATAATACTCAAGCAAATTTTGAATATTTGCAATTTGTGGCAAAAATTGCCTGATGGTGTCGCAGAGATTTATTAATTGCGTGTCTTAGCTTGACATTTTGTTTGCAGCCCAAGGGAACAACTAGGCGCAACATTAAAGTTCAGGACAGATTTTTTTTCTTCCCCCAGTAAAAAATCTCTTAGCAGTGGCAAGGAGTTAATTTTACTCATTTGGATGTAACGTTTGAAGCCTTTGTCTTCTCCGTGGGAGCGAAAGTGAAAAATTATGTTGCATTGCATTCAAATTTCTTATGGACGCCACTCATCAGAGGCTAAACTTGATTTGCGTTCATCACTAAAGTTCACCTAAGTAAGGAGCTGCGCTCCGAAAACTAGTGATTTGAAACAAACCTGTTGGACTTTAACCTGGTGCTGTAAGACTTCTTACTGTGCCGACCCCAGTCCAAGGCTGGCATCTCCACATCATCATTAAAGTTGGTGTTGAATTTTAAGTATTCCTGAGTAGGAATAATTGGCTGTCGCAAGCAGTTTTTGCATCAGTTCATGGTTTCTGCTAAGCTGTTGCAAGCTGCAGGTAAATGGGGAGTATCTTCAGTCTGTCACTGCCTCAAATTTAGGTGAGCTTTGTTAAATCATAACCACCAGCTTCCTTTCACTTTAGGCTTCTTGTTACGAGCGTGGGTTTGGTTTCATTTTTTAAAATAAAGTTGTCAAATCTGTGGGTGTAATTCCCTCATTGTGGTGAAGAGGGAAAAAGGTCCGGTCCAATAGAGTTAAGTGTGAGGTACAGAGGCTCCAATTTAAAGACCAGGCTGCAAGTGTAGACCAGCAGACATCAGCTTGCAAGGAGCCAGAGGTTCAAGGTGACACAAAGGTTGGTGATGCCTTTGAAATAGTTGTCACAGATGAGCATCGGAGATTGTGTGGATGGTGAAATTTGAACGCACATGTGGTCCAGGGCAAAAGAATGCTAGAAGGAGAGGTTGAAACTCTGGAGATGAATCCTTGATGAAGGCATTCAAATGAAAGTGTTGTTGAGGGAACATTCCAAGATGTGTTCATCGAGAGTGGGTGTTAGAAACCCTTAAAGATGGTGCCATTGAGACCAGTTGACTCAGTGCAAAACATATCTGGGGGAATTGAGATATCCATAGAAGTTGTTTTGGGTGGCACCTGCCACTTGGTTTCAGAGTATGAGGTGTCTGACCACAGTTTGCCTATTGGTTGACATGGGCTGTGTGCTTACTGAGAAGTAGAGTATAAGATACGTTTTGTATCTTGTGTTATCCTTGCATATCTGTAAAGGTTTAGCTGGGATGAAGGGGTAGTGTATTTATAGTTCATATTTTGTTTTATTCCTATGTTTTATTAGTTTGTTGGGTTTTGTGGCAGTCCAGTGACTGCTCAGTAGCTGCCTCCCACATACCTAAACTAAAAAATAAAAGTTGGGAATTATCAAACCGGGTTCCATCCTGAGATCTGACTTGTCCAGTTGTAACATCAGCTGGGAACGTAATAAAGTGCACATGATTAACACCACTATAGTTTATAACTACTTTTGCTATGAATTCAGTATTAATTTCCGCCACCCCCTGATTAGTCCCTATTGAACTCGAAAGCCTCAATCCCCACCTGCGTTCTTTGTGGCGAATGATTAAATGAATGTTTTATCTTGAAAGTGCAGACCTGATTAACATTTGTCTCCTTTTATTCTCCCGATTCCGTAAGCTGCAACCTACATCTGTGTCTTTGCGAGAACTCCAGTTAACAAAACATAAGCCTTCTACCTCTACAGATCATTTCTCTGACATTGTGGCATGCTTTTGGAAGTCCCAAATAGAAAGGTGCATCAACTAATTACCTTCAATGCAACTCTTTTTGATTCTTTGTTCCAATTACATTTTATTATTCTCTATCCTAAAATTGCCATATTTTAGTTTGGTTTATTGAGATAACAATAGACAACCTGGCTCCACCAAGAGGTGAGATGGGTCAACTATTGTTCAGTGTTAACACTTCTAACTCTAACCTTGAGTACACAAGGAGCCCTCTAAACTGTCACTGCTTCAGGTATTCTGACCATTCCTAAAGTCTTGCATTTAGTTACCTTGTCCTTCCAAAAACTAAAGGTTACCTCAAAGATTAATATGAATCATGAACAAGATAATTATGATAACTTGCATTGCAATATGAAGTTAACTTTTTTAATGTTATGAAAGAACTTAATTATTTTGTTTTTACTTATTTTCTATTGGAAGATGTTTCGAACTATGAAAGTACTTCCAGTTAACATTAAGTACTTTGGCCAAGTGTTTGATCTTTGAAAAACTGAAACAAATATATTGAAGAGGAAATATTTTAAGGGTTGGCAGATCGATGGCTTAATGTTGGTACCCAAGTAATTCTGTTTCATTTGTGTAGTGTGTGGGGAAGGTAGATGCAGTAATGCTCCACTGGGAAGTGAAAAACTGCCTCAGACGTCCCGTCCCGGTTAAGGCTCATTGAATGGACCTGCTGCAGTAGATGTGTGATGATCTGGCAGAGTACACTGAAGCAATGAAAGCTTATAGATAGTGAATGGATGAGTCCCTTTGGCGGTGATTAACTTGACCATGTTTCAGGCTGTCAAACATGAGTTCCTCATATGAGAGTGGCTAATTTCTTGGAGAGGCAAATGTGCCAGCTCCTGGATTCTATGGAAGATCTAGGGAGGGATTCTCCGATCCGGCAGCAGAGTGTCCATGCCGTTGCATTTTACGACTGCATGAACGGGCCATCCCACGTCTGATTCTGGCCCCTACAGGGGGCCAGCATGGCGCTGGAGCAGTTCACGCAGGGCTACAGGGGCTGGCGTGTAGGAAAGGAGGCCCCAACCACAGTGGCCGGCCTGCCGATCAGTGGGTCCTGATCGCGGGCCAGGCCACATCGGAGCGCCCCCCCCCCCCCCCCCCCCCCTCCCAGGCCGCCACCTGACCCTTACATGCCGCGATCCCTCGGGCGCTGTTCTAACCTGCTCTGGGCCGGCTCTTTTCCTACAGCCGCTCGGCCATGTGGGCTGGAGAATTGGTGGGGACCCCGCCGGCCCAGAGTAGGGTAGAACGGCGCCGGCAGGACCCCGCTCTTTTCCTACGGCCGCTCGGCCCATGCGGGCCAGCCGCGTAGACCAGCCCACAACCGGCGCCGCGCCAATGGCGCCGATTCTCCGTACTGCGGAGAATCGCGTGCCGGCGTCGGAGCGGCATGGCCCGTTCACGGGGATTCTCCAGCCCGGCGCGGGGCTGGGAGAATGCTGCACCAGATGTCCGCACAAGGAATGAGTGCAGAGCTAAGGGCCCTAAACAGGGCAATGTTGAAAATGACTCAACAATGGCTGGAGGGCTTAATAGTTAGACCACTTCTAGCTAGTGGGAGAGCATAGCAAAAGCTGAAGATTCTCCAGGAGAGAATGAAGGTTAGGTGCAGGAGGAGGGAGTCTGGTCTGGCAGAGGGCGAATCCTGTTTATTCTTCTGGGACCAGTTGACTGCAGCAGCTCCTGTGCAAGCAGTGCAATTGCAGAAATGACCCAAATGGGTCTCTGCACAACATCAACCACTGCGGTTCTCCCAGCCATGGTGCCAGGCATGTGAATCGGTGGCCTACACCAACTTCGAAGCAATAAGGGGAACACTGCTAGGAATATCTGAGTGTGGAAGCTACCATGTTGGTGAGCGCACTGGATGGGTCACTGTGGAATATCGGAACGTAGGACTTGGGAGCATGAGTAGGCCATTCAGCTCTTCAAGTTGGCTCCACCATTCATAAAGATCCTGGCTGATCTCATTATGGTCTCAACACCACGTATCTACCTGATCCCCATAACCCTTGATTCTCTTGTCCATCAAAACTCTCTTAAACTCTGCCTTGAATAAGTTCAGTGATCCGGCCGCCACTGCTTCCTGGGGAAGAGAATTCCACAGACAAATGACCCTCGGAGAGGAAAAAACATTCTCCTCATCTCTGTCTTAACGGGGAAGTCTGTTTATTCTTCAGTAGTGTCCCCCAGTTTTGGTGTTTCCCACCAATATATTCCCCAGTATCTCCCATCAAGTCCACTCAGGATATTTTATGTTTCAATAAGATCCCCTCTCCTCTCATTCTTCTAAGCTCCAATGGGAATCAACCCAACCTGTTCAACCTTTCTTCACAAGGTAAGCCTCACATCAAAAAATGAGTCATATGACTACCAGAGCTGGGAGTGCGTTCCACGCCTCAACCATTCTCTGAGTAAAGAACCTACCTCGGACATCCCTCCTATATCTCCCACCCTGAATCTTATAGTTATGCCCCCTTGTAACAGCTACATCCACCCGAGGAAATAGTCTCTGAACGTCCACTCTATCTATACCCCTCATCATCTTCTAAACCTCTATTAAGTCGCCTCTCATCCTCCTCCGCTCCAAAGAGAAAAGCCCTAGCTCCCCTCGACCTTTCATCATAGGACCTATCCTGCAAACCAGGCAGCGTCTTGGTAAATCTCCTTTGCACCCTTTCCAGTGCTTCCACATCCTTCCTATAATGAGGTGACCAGAACTGCACACAATACTCCAAATGTGGTCTCAACAGGGTCATGTATAGTTGCAGCATAACCCCGCGGCTCTTAAACTCAAGCCCCCTGTTAATAAATGCTAACACTTCTTCACGGCTCTATCCACTTGAGTGGCAACCTTCAGAGATCTGTGGACATGAACCCCAAGTTCTCTCTGTTCCTCCACATTCCTCAGAACCCTGTAATCCACATTCAAATTTTTTCTACCAAAATGAATCACCTCACACTTATCAGGGTTAAACTCCATCTGCTATTTTTCGGCCCAGCTCTGCATCTTAGCAATGTCTCTTTGGAGCCTACAACAGCCCTCCACCTCATCTACTACTCCACCAATCTTGATGTCATCAGCAAATCTACTGACCCACCCTTCAGCCCCCTCCTCCAAGTCATTGATTAAAAATCACAAATAGCAGAGGACCCAGCACTGATCCCTGTGGTACACCGCTGGTAACTGGTCTTCAGTCTGAACATTTTCCATCCACCACCACCCTCTGTCTTCTATGTGATAGCCAGTTACTTATCCAATTGGCCAAATTTCCCTCTATCCCACACCTCCTTACTTTCTTCATGATCCGACCATGGGGAACCTTCTCAAACGCCTTACTAAAATTCATGTATACGACATAAATTGCTCTACCTTCATCTACACACTTAGTTACCTCCTCAAAGAATCCAATCAAATTTGTGAGGCAAGACCTACCCTTCACGAATCCGTGTTGACTATCCCGGATTAAACTGCATCTTTCCAAATGGTCATAAATCCTATCCTCAGGACCTTTTCCATTATTTTCCTGACCACCGAAGCAAGACTAACTGGCCTATAATTACTAGGGACATTCCTATTCCCTTTCTTGAACAGAGGAACAACATTCACCACTCTCCAGTCCTCTGGCACTATCCCCGTGGACAGCAAGGACCCAAAGTTCAAAGCCAAAGGCTCTGCAATCTCATCCCTTACCTCCCAACGAATCCTTGGGTATATCCCATCTTGCCCGGGGGACTTGTTGACTCTCCGGTTTTTCAAAATTGCTAATACATCCTTCCTCAGAACATCTACTTCCTCCAGCTTCCCCGCCTGAATCACACACTCATTCTCATAAACATGGCCCCTCTCCTTTGTGAACACTGAAGAAAAGTATTCATTCAACGCCTCTCCTATTTCTTCTGACTCCATGCACAAGTTCCCACAACTGTCCTTGACCAGCCCTACCCTCATCTTGGTCATTCTTTTATTCTTCACGTAAGTGTAAAAGGCCTTGGGGTTTTCCTTGATCCAACCCGCCAAGGACTTCTCATGCCCCCTCCTAGCTCTCCTTAGCCCTTTTTTCAGCTCATTCCTTGCTACCTTGTAACCCTCCAGTGACCCTACTGAACCTTGTTTTCTCATCCTTACATGCTCTTCCTTTTTCCTCTTGACAAGACATTCAACCTCTTTTGTGAACCATGGTTCCCTCACACGGCCATTTCCTCCCTGCCTGACAGCGACATGCCTATCAAGGACGCGCAGTATTTGTTCCTTGAACAAGCTCCACTTTTCATTTGTGCCTTTCCCTGACAGTTTCTGTTCCCATCTTATACTCCCTAATTCTTGCCTAATCGCATCATAATTACTCCTTCTCCCAATTATAAGCCTTGCCCTGCCGTATGGCCCTATCCCTCTCCATTGCAATAGTGAATGACACCAAATTGTGGTTACTATCTCCAAAGTGCTCTCCCACAAACAAATCTAACACTTGGCCCGGTTCATTACCCAGTACCAAATGCAATGTGGCCCCCCCTCTTGTCGGCCTATCCACATATTGTGTCAGGAAACCTTCCTGCACACATTGTACAAAAACTGCCCCATCCGAACTGTTCGACGAATAGAGGTTCCAATGAATATTTGGAAAGTTAAAGTTGTTTTGTTATGTTTCCTTTGTAACATAAGCGGCTTCCTTGTGTTGCTTTGTCAAGGAAGGTCGAGACATGTAAATAACTTCAACTCATTTATTTACACTATGTACACTTTTATAACTTGAGTTCGACACTACTGCTAATCCTATTGTAGCTACCTAAACTGACTAACCAGCTGCTGTCTTCCACGTGGTGGGTGTGATAATGAATCAACCCTGTGCCTCTCCTCACTGACTGTCTCCACTGGCCGAAGGGGCTGATCATGTGTGTGGTGTCGTTTATCTATGGGTTGGTGTAACACGGGGGGTGTGGTCGTGTCATCTCCTTGTGTATCGTGAATGTCCATTGGTCGCCTCCCATCTAACTTATCTATTGGTTGAGTGTGTGTGTGTGATGTTTCTGGTGCTCCCCCTAGTGTCTGTCTAGCTTACATGTATTTACAGTGATGCACATCACCACAAAAGTCACCCATGACAACTACCCTGAGGCCTCCGCACCTATACATAATCTGTTTTGCAATTTCTTCCTCCACATCTCTATTACTATTTGGGGGCCTATAGAAAACTTCTAACAATGTGACCGCTCCTTTCCTATTTCTAACTTCGGCCCATATTAACTCAGGCAGATCCCCTTCAAACTGCCTTTCTGCAGCCATTAAACTATCCTTGATTAACAATGCTACTCCTCCACCTCTTTGACCACCTTCCCTACTCTTACTGAAACATCTATACCCCGGAACTTTCAACAAGCATTCCTGTCCCTGTTCTAACCATGTCTCCGTAATGGCCACAACATCGTAGTCCCAAGTACCAATCCACGCTCCAAGTTCACCTACCTTATTCCGGATGCTCCTTGCATTGAAGTAGACACACTTTCTGCCTGCCGGTACTCCTGCGACCGTGATACCCTCCTCAGTACCTCACTACTCTCAACACTGGCTTCTGGAACACAGCTCGTTTTCCCAGCCCCCTGACAAATTAGTTTAAACCCCCCCGAAGAGCCGTAGCAAATTTCCCTCCCAGGATATTGGTGCCCCTCTGGTACAGATGCAAACTGTCCTGTCTGTACAGGTCCCACCTTCCCCAGAATGTGCTCCAATTATCCAAGTAACTGAACGCCTCCCTCCTACACCATCCCTGTAGCCATGTGTTTATCTGCACTCTCTCCCTGTCCCTCACCTCACTAGCACGTGGCACCGGCAACAAACCAGAGGTAATATATCTTTTTCAAATCAGACTGGCAGAACTGTATACCATACACCCAGATGTGATCTTGTCAGGGCCTTGAGCAGCTGAAATAAAACTTCCCTAAATTTATATTCCACCCTCCATGCAATTGTTATGGTCAAGATGTGACAGAAAATATTTATTTATCAATTTGACTATTTTATGGAGAAATGCTGAACTAACATGGTTCAGCTTGATGCCTTGCAGCAGTTTCCAGGTGACAATGGGCATGGCGATGAGGAGTTTGGGCCACTAACTCCGCACAAAGGAATGCGTTTGCGAGACTTAATCTCTCATAATGGTGCGTGTGGTCAAATGACTGATCCCCATTTCCCTGGTGCACGTGGTCAAAATACCATCTGACTGACACCAGAGTTGAACAAAGGGAGAAGCAATTGGTTAAACTGACACCAGAATCTCCAAAAACAAACTAAGTCCCAGCAGTTGAACACCTGGATTCAGCCGTGGGAAAATACAATCTGGGTCCAACATAGAGGAGATGTCACATGACCTTCCCCCAAGCTGCACTGTGATGATGTTCATTGGAATTGCGGCAGTTCCTCTTTACCAGCAAACTGAACAAAGTCCAGGTAAGAGCCTAATCTATCACCTAGCCAATGGCAGCAAAAAGAACTCTGATCCTCCTGAAAACTGCCAACAGCTGAAACCTCCAAACTTGTGCCTCTTGTCTGTCTCTTTCGACGTGCTTCTCCTGTTGTGCAAATCCCAACTCCTTAAGACAAAGCCCTCTACAATCAGCCAACCACATCTGAAGGCACTTTCCTGCGACTCATCATTTTGGACTCTGGACACTTGTAAAACCCATACTTGTATTTTATTGTGGTCGCGCCCTGAACCCCCTTCCTTTTCTCTTATTCGCCATTTATTGTGTGAGTGAAAAAAAGGGGTGGCCGTTGTAAAACCCCTCTCCTGTGGTTGTGTAGCAGGGGTGTGTGTGGGTGTGGAGCTGGGGTGGGGGAGGAGGAGGAGGTGTGTAGGTGGGGAGCGTGGTGGTGGTGGTGGGTGTGAGGTGCAGAATGGGGGAGCATCTTATATACTGAATGACTGACAGCAGCTTCACATGCAAGGAAAAGCGAGTGTATGCCTGGAGAAAGGTTGGAAGGACCAGGAAATACCCAGAGCGCCAAACATACTGAAACAGACTCGTCTTCCTGGAGGTGTCAAGCATCAGTGCTGGAGAGACTTCACCTTTCCAGGGAGATGGCCCTTCCTCCTCAATGATGGCTTGGCCCCTTGATGCACCCATTACCATACTATCCCAATTGCGCTGAAGGTCACTGTGGCTCTCAATACAATACCAACATCATGGAATCATAGAATTTACAGTGCAGCAGGAGGCCAGTTGGCCCATTGAGTCTGCACCGGCCCTTGGAAAGAGCACCGCACTTAAGCCCACATCTCCACCCTATCCCTGCAACCCAGTAACCCCACCTAATCTTTTTGGACACGAAGGGCAATTTATCATGGCCAATCCACCTAACCTGCATGTCTTTGGACTGTGGGAGAAAACCGGAGCACCCGGAGGAAACCCACGCAGACACTGGGAGAACGTGCAGAGTCCGCACAGACAGTGACCCAAGCCGTGAATCGAACTTGGGACCTTAGAGCTTTGAAGCAACTGCTAACCACTGTACTACCGTGCTGCCCTCGAATTACTTAAAACTCCCTCTGCTTCCTGAGAGCTGTTAAGGTACCAGACAGCCCAGGCAGATTCATCAGCTGTATGGAATGTATTCAATAAATGTGCAGCTGGCTGGTGATCATTGGAAGGGAATTGTCACGAAGCATTCATATTCCATGCCTCAAAACCGCCATAGCTTTTCTACCCCAACACCCAGCTCCACAGATGGATTCTGGGTAGCAAAATGTACCCTCCCAGGAGGTGGCTTCTAAATCTACCGAGGCACTTCAACATTTACAATCACCAGCGCCAGGTTTCTCACTGAAAAATGAGATTCCAATGCGTTGGTTGCTCTGGGAATCTGCTCCAATGCATGCTTATCAAGCATCCTGCATGGTTGTCATGATATGCAGCAGAGGGATGTGGCGCCCGAAGACGGCGACAGCGACGGAGGGCCCATTTCTTCAGGGAAGGAAGAAGCTGGAGGTATAGTGTGGTCCGAGGCCAGGGAAACTGAGCCTCCTGGTGGAGGACCGAGATATGCTGAGCCTATGCAAGATGCCATATAGCAAGGGAGCATTTAAAAAAAAAAAAATTATGCATGGCATTACAGGTATGGGCCAGCATTTGTTGCCCATTTCTAATTGAACTTAGTGGCTTGTTGGGCCACTTGAGGGCATTCAGTCAATGACATTGCTGTGGTCCAGAGTCACATGTTGGCTAGACCAGATCAGGATGGAGGATTTAATTCCCTAAAGGTAATGTGAACCATACCAATGGTTTAATGGCCATCATTAAACTTTTAATTCCAGATTATGTTTTATTGAATTAAACTTATAACATCTTCCGTGGTTGAATTTTGACCTGGGACCCAAGGCGATAACCTGGGTGTTTGGATTACAAGGCCATTGCCTCCTGATCCTTCAAATGTTCAGCTGAGGTATCCCCAATGAGATGGCTACCAAAAACATGTCTGATATTAGATGAAGCATGAATCTTCACAGGGACAGCCACCAAACCAATATAATCAACAGATTTTTAAAAGCTGGCCGCAGTTTCAATAGACCACAAAACTGTGTATATAGTGGTATGATTTCCGTGGAGATCAGTTGAGCTCCCAGTTATTAACTGAAAGAATTGTTCCACAAGGTTTCATGTTTTATACAAGATTACTGTACAAGAAGTAAACAAACTTAACACTACATATTCTGTAAACCCTTCCATTCAGAACCAAAAAAAATCAGCAGACCACCTCTCATCCTATATTATATCCACACAAGGTTTACAATATTCCTTCACGTCTACTGATGAGACCAAACCAAGATGTGCCACAGCTGTCAGAAATTCACTTTGGTTCCCCTCAATTTCCACAACATTCTCTGAGGTTGGATAAATCTGGGGTTCTTCAGCTAGATGAATTCAGTCTTCACCCCCCCCCCCCCCCCCCCCCACACACACACACACATGCCACCTCTCCTTCATCACCTCATGATTGTGGACTTTCCAACTCAAACATGGGTCTCGCTGAATTCTTGTTCAATGATTCCAAATCAGACAACTTCCTTGATTTCCGATCACCCAAGGACTATCGAGTCTGCAGCTCCTCGCAAACTTTTTCTCTCTCCTTTTCTCAAAAGTTGCTGCCTGGTTCGAACTCCCTTTGCTTCAATGAGAAATCATGGATTAATCCCAAAAGCAAAACCACCGTATCCATGCAATCGATCCCCATGGCAATGTGGCACCTCGGGATGTCCCAGAAAGAAATTAAAACTCATTGGTGAGATTCTCTGGCCTCCCTGCTAAGTGTTTCTCAGCGGCAGGAAGTGGCCCCAGATTCTGCCACTGTCTATGGCATTTCCCATTGAATCCACACTGCTGGGAAACCCATGGTGGGGTGTGCTGTTGGTAGAATCAGAAGATCCCTCCGATGAGAACAGCTGAAAGATCTCGCCTGTTATCTTCCATTTCCAAACATACCCTTTGTGCTGAGATAGCACATGAATAATTTAAAGTCCTTATTGAGATAGCTGCAGACATTACATCTTCATCTCAAAGCCTAGAAATGGCCACCAATGGTTCAGTGATTCCCACTTCCAACACTGGTGTTATTTACAAAAAACCGAAGCCACCCTTTGAATGACAATCAAGTTGGGTCTGTTTACCAGGCTCGAAACAAGTTGCATTAAAATGTATTTACATTTAAAACTTCAATCCCCAAACTAAAAAAATTATTCCAAAATGTATGAATCATGAAATTACATTCTCCACAACAACAGTAGTTACTGTAAAGGTGAATATATACATATCACTGCATAAACCAGTTATTTTGATTCACAAATGCTTTGACAATTTTCTTTTATAGCATTCAGGGAGACAAAGCAGGGCATTACAGGTCACTAACATCAGTCATAAGGAAATTACTAGAATCCATTGTTAAAAGGTTAATAGCAGGATACTTGGAAAATAATGTGATCAGACAAAATCAACCTGTCTTTGTGCAAGGGAAATAGTGTTTAACTAATTAATTAAAACTTTTGACGAAATACCAAGCAAGGTGAATAAATGAGAACCTGTGGATGTGGTGCACTTGGACATCCAGAAGGCATTTGATAAGGTGTTACGACATTGTGTACGGAGCAACACATTAGCATAGATAAGGGATCGATTAGCTGACATGAAGCCGAAAGTAGGGGTAAATAACTTTTTTTTTCAGATTGACAAGGTGTCATAAATGGAGTGCTATAGATATCCATGCTGGGGCCTCAATTATTTACAATCTATCCATCAATAACTTGTATCAAGGCACTTTATGTATCATGGCCAAATTTGTCGATTACACCAAGCTGGGTAGGAAAGTGAGCTACCAATAGGGGATAAGAGTCCACAAAAGTATAGACTGGTTAACTGAGTAGGACAAAAATTTGCAGATGGCGTATAATGTAGAAAAATGTGAACATGTAAACTTTGGAAGGAAGAATAGACCAGGAGTACACTATTTATTTAAATGGAGATAAGAACTCTGGTGGAATCTCAGTGTTGTGGTACATGAATCGCAAAATGTTATGCAGGTACAGCAAAAGATCAGGAAAGCAAATGGAATGTTAACCTTTATTGTGTCATGGGAGTCTATTTACCAAACCACCCCCACTCTCCCCGTCCATAAATAGAAAGGTGTTTTTAAAATATACTCTGATTATCTTGGTATCCCCCTTTATATTAAATTACATGGTAGCGAATTTCCCCCAACCCTTAAATTTGAAAATATTCAAATTCTCTATTTGGAAATGGTCCAGTCCGAATAACTTGCACAGCAAACGAGGGAAGGTGAAAACAAAAGGATTTGTTTCCTGTTTTTACACTACGGATGCAAGCACGCATGCACACACTGAGACTATCCAGCCTCTGATGTTAGTTTCCCTGCTGTTTGACCTTTCACATCTTTAGTCCTCTCTGGCGACTGCCATTAGGCTTTTGTCCTCTCTGGCGACTGCCATTAGGCTATCAGGCTGCATTACAGCCTGGTATGGCAACTGCCCGGCCCAGGACCGCAAGAAACTTCAGAGAGTCGTGAACACCGCCCAGTCCATCACACAAACCTGCCTCCCATCCATTGACTCCATCTACACCTCCCGCTGCCTGGGGAAAGCAGGCAGTATAATCAAAGATCCCTCCCACCCGGCTTACTCACTCTTCCAACTTCTTCCATCGGGCAGGAGATACAGAAGTCTGAGAACACGCACGAACAGACTCAAAAACAGCTTATTTCCCACTGTCACCAGACTCCTAAATGACCCTCTTATGGACTGATTTCATTAACACTACACCCTGTATGCTTCATCCAATGCCAGTGCTTATGTAGTTACATTGTATATGTTGTGTTGCCCTATTATGTATTTTCTTTTATTCCCTTTTCTTCTCATGTACTTAATGATCTGTTGAGCTGCTTGCAGAAGAATACTTTTCACTGTACCTCGGTACACCTGACAATAAACAAATCCAATTAGCACTCTTTCCCCATGGTTTCTGTGGCCATTAGCACCCAGTTTCCCTGGATTTCTGTGGCTATGACTCATCTTTCATTCTCACTCCTCAGTATAAATATTTCCCACTTTCTCTGTCTATTGGCTTTGACAGAGTCATCGGACTCGAAACTGATGTGTTGGGTGTTCTGGATCACATGCAGGTCACCAACACTTGAAGTAGTGCAACACTATTTTATTAAAAGGTTAACTATTTAAACATACTTGAACTGCGGGTAAATACGATACCAGCTTTAACTAAAGACCTTTGCCTTGTCCTAACCAGTTGATGCACTCAGCACATGGTGAATGTCTGTGTTGCAGGCTGTGAGCTCTGTGCTCCTAGCTAGCTGCTACTCGAACGAGCAGGAACTCTGATGCCCCCTGTCTTTATAGTGCGTGTGCTGTCACTGGTGATTGGCTGCGGTGTTGTGTATGTTGATTGGTCCCACTGTGTGTCCATCAGTGCGTGTCTGCACCATGATATACTTGTATATTATGACAGAAAGGTTAGCTCTTTTCTCTCCATTTATAGATGCTGCCAGACTTGCTGAGATTTTCCACCATTTTCTCTTTCCTCTGCCCCCACCCTGGTGCAGATTTGGCAACGTCCCGAAGGCTTTCTCCGAAATCCTTAAATACAAACCATCTCCGCGTTTGTGAAGGGGCCCCCCTCATTGTGTTCACAAACTCACTCGAGGTGATATGGAACTACCAAGCCTTATCCAACATGCTCAAAATCTCCAAGGAGCTAAATTTTGAATTTGTATTAAGGCAGTCCTGTTAGTTTGGTTGCGCAGTTGGTAGCGACCTGCCTTGTTTCCCACACCAATCAAAATGGGTGGAGGCAGAATGAAGTAGAGACTTGCACGTACCAGAACTTTCTGTCTCTATTTCTGCCCAGCCAATGCAGATTTGCCTAAAATCAGGACCGCAAAATCCAATCAGTTGTGCTAAACCTATCCTTTTTTTAAAAAAAAAAAAACCTTTTCACCTAGAGGCTTGTGGGAATTTCAAACTCTCTGCCTGAAAGCGTGGTAGAGATGGGAACCCTCAACGTATAAGCATTTAGATTTTTTTTGGTTCATGGGATGAGGACATCGCTGGCTGTGCCAGCATTTATTGCCCATCCCTAATTGCCCTGGTGGGGGCACTTGGGAGACAACAAAATTGCTGTGGGTCTGGAGTCACATGTAGGCCAGACTAGGGAAGGATGGCAGATTTCCCTCCCTGGTTATGAAGCACATTAGTGAACTCGATGGGTTTTTATGGCAATCGACAATGGGTGCATGGTCATCATTAGACTTTTAATACTGATCGTGAATGACTATTATTTAGTGGCCATTACTGAAACATGGTTAAAAGATGGTCACGACTGGGAGTTAAATATCCAAGGGTATCGGACTATACAAAAGGATAGAATGGACGGTAAGGGCGGTGGTGTAGCTTTGTTGTTTAAGGATGGCATCCGGGCAATAGTAAGGGATGATATTGGTGCTATGGAGGACAAGGTTGAATCAATTTGGGTGGAAATCAGGAATAGTAAGGCAAAAAGGTCACTGATAGGAGTAGTCTATAGGCCACCAAATAGTAACAGGATGGTAGGGCAGGCAATAAGCAAAGAAATAATGGATGCATGTCGAAATGGTACAGCGGTTATCATGGGAGATTTTAATCTGCATGTCGATTGGTTTAACCAGGTTGGTAAAGGCAGCCTTGAGGAGGAGTTTATAGAATGTGTCCGGGATAATTTCCTGGAACAGTATGTAATGGAACATACAAGGGAACAAGCGGTCCTAGATCTGGTCCTGTGTAATGAGGCAGGATTGATTAATGATCTCATAGTTTGGGATCCTCTTGGAAGGAGCGACCACAATATGGTGGAATTTAAAATACAGTTGGAGGATGACAAGGTAAAATCAAGCACTAGTGTTTTGTGCTTAAACAAAGGCGATTACAATGGGATGAGAGAAGAACTAGCTAAGGTAGACTGGGAGCAAAGACTTCATGGTGAAGCAGTTGAGGAACAGTGCAGAACCTTCCGAGCGATCTTTCACTATTCAGGAAAGGTTCATACTGACAAAAAAAGAAAGACGGTAGAAAGGGGAAAAATCGACCGTGGATATCTAAGGAGGTGAGGGAGAGTATCAAATTGAAGGAAAAAACATACAAAGTGGCAAAACTTAGTGGGAGACTAGAGGACTGGGAAGTCTTTAGGGGACAACAGAAAGCTACTAAAAAAGCTATAAAGAAGAGTAAGGTAGACTATGAAAGTAAACTGGCTCAGAACATAAAAGCAGATAGTAAAAGCGTCTACAAATATATAAGACAAAAAAGAGTGGCTAAGGTAAATATTGGTCCTTTTGGAAGATGAGAAGGGAGATTTAATAATAGGAGATGGGGAAATGGCTGAGGAGCTGAACAGGTTTTTTGGGTCATTCTTCACAGTGGAAGACACAAATAACATGCTAGTGACTGATGGAAATAAAGATATGATAGGTGAGGACCTTGAGATGATTGTAATCACTAAGGAGGCAGTATTGGGCAAGCTAATGGGGCTAAAGGTAGACAAGTCTCCTGGCCCTGATGGGATGCATCCCAGAGTGTTAAAAGAGATGGCTAGGGAAATTGTAAACTCACTAGAGATAATTTATCAAAATTCACTAGACTCTGGGGTGGTCCCAGAGGATTGGAAAGTAGCAAACGTGACACCACTGTTTAAAAAAGGAGGTCGGCAGAAAGCGGGTAATTATAGGCCGATAAGCTTAACTTCGGTTGTAGGGAAAATGTTGGAATCTATCATTAAGGAGGAAATAGCGGGGCACCTGGAGGGAAATTGTCCCATTGGGCAGACGCAGCATGGGTTCATAAAGGGTAGGCATGTCTGACTAATTTGGTAGAATTTTTTGAGGGCGTTACCAGTGCAGTAGATAACGGGGAGCCAATGGATGTGGTATATCTGGATTTCCAGAAAGCTTTTGACAAGGTGCCACACAAAAGGTTGCTGCATAAACTAAAGATGCATGGCATTGAGGGTAAAGTGGTAGCATGGGTAGAGGATTGGTTAACTAACAGAAAGCAGAGAGTGGGGATAAATGGGTGTTTCTCTGGTTGGCAACCTTTAACTAGTGGGGTCCCTCAAGGATCAGTGTTGGGCCCGCAGTTGTTCACAATTTACATAGATGATTTGGAGTTGGGGACCAAGTGCAATGTGGCAAAGTTTGCAGACGACACTAAGATGAGTGGTAAAGCAAAAAGTGCAGAGGATACCGGAAGTCTGCAGAAGGATTTGGATAGGTTAGGTGAATGGGCTCGGGTCTGGCAGATGGAATTCAATGTTGACAAATGTAAGACTATCCGTTTTGGGAGGAATAACAGCAGAATGGATTATTATTTAAACGGTAAGATGTTAAAGCGTGCTGCTGTGCAGTGGGACCTGGGTGTGCTGGTGCACGAGTCGCAAAAAGTTGGTGTGCAGGTGCAACAGGTGATTAAGAAGGCTAATCGAGTTTTGTCTTTCATTGCTAGAGGGATGGAGTTCAAGACTAGGGAGGTTATGCTGCAATTGTATAAGGTGTTGGTAAGGCCACATCTGGAGTATTGTGTTCAGTTTTGGTCTCCTTACCTGAGAAAGGACATATTGGCACTGGAGGGGAGTGCAGAGGAGATTCACTAGGTTGATCCCAGAGTTGAGGGGTTGGATTACGAGGAGAGGTTGAGTCGACTGGGACTGTACTCATTGGAGTTTAGAAGGATGCGGGGGAATCTTATTGAAACATATAAAATTATGAAGGGAATAGATAGGATAGATGCGGGCAGGTTGTTTCCACTGGTCGGGGAAAGCAGAACTAGGGGGCATAGCATCAAAATAAGGGGAAGTAGATTTAGGACCGAGTTTAGGAGGAACTTAAAGATTAGCCATGATCTCATTGAATGGCGGAGCAGTCTCGAGGGGCCAGATGGCCTACTCCTGCTCCTAGTTCTTATGTTCTTATGTTCTAATACCATATTTATTGCATTCGAATTTCACCATCTGCAGCGGCAGGATTTAAACCTGGGTGCACAGAGCATTACTCTGGGTTTCTGCTTTACTAGTCCAGTGGCAACGCCACTACACCACCAACTCGCCTTGATGAGAGCTTGAGACACAATAGCATACAAGGCTATGGGATTAGAATAGACAGATGTTGGGCCGGGACAGACATGAGGAGGCAAAGGGCCACTCTCTTGTGCTATGTGACTCAGTTACAACTGGTGTGGGTTTTTTCTTCGTTGTTGTTTCATGGAATATGAAGGCGGCTGACATTTCTTTTCTATTCCTATTTGTCCTTGAGCTTGAAACAAGTGGCTAGCTCAGTCATTTTAGAGGGGTGGTTAAGAGTCAACCACATTGCTGTAGGTCTGGAGTCACATGTAGGCCAGACCAGGCAAGGATGGCAGATTTCCTTCCCGAAAGTGCATTAGTGAACCAGATGAGATTTGTGTAACAGTCAGTAATAGTTGTCACGCTCACCATTGCTGGGATGAGCTTTATATTTCAGATTTCTTAATTGTATTTAACTTAGTTGGCTGCCTCTGTGGGATTTCAAACCATGTCACAGAATCTTTTCAGTGCAGATGGAGGCAATTCGGCCTCTGCTCCGACCCTTGGAAAGAAAACCCTACCTGTGCCCCTGCCCCCACCCTATCCAAGCAACGGTAGCCCTCGCTAATATTTTGGAATTGAAGGGGCCATTTAGCATGGCCAATCCACCTAACCTGCACACCTTTGGACTGTGGGAGGAAACCTGAGCACCTGGCGAAACCCACGCAGACTCTGGGCGAAAGAGCAAACTCCACACAGTCACCATAGGTCGGAATTGAACCCAGGTCCCTGGCACTGAGGCAATGGTGCAAGTCACTGTGCCACTGTGCTGCCCAAGCATGTGACCACACCATTCGCCTTTGCTTCCTCGATTAACAGTCCTGTGACGTGTCATGTGGGAGTATCTTTAGGAAGTGGCTGTTTATAAATGGGTATGTATATAAATATCTGTAGTGAGAGTACCTTTAAGAAATGGGTGTTTATTACTGCAGTGATGTCAGAGTGGCTGGAGCTGGGCTGTCTGTCAGCTTTTTAGTTTTGTTTTCGGCTGTTTGCTGCAGGGTGGGTTTGGTTTCATTTTCAGCGTGGGAGCTGAAGCCAGACAGCAGTTGATCTCTCTGTCATGAAAAGACAATCTCTTGATCATTTGGTGTATTCCGAATTATAAATGTTTTCAGTAGTGACTTTAACCTGATGCGCTTCTGTTAAAAGGTGTTTCTTTTGTAAGTCTTCTGGATGTTAAAAGGACAGCCTAAGCATTACTTAGTGTTGTATTCTTTGGGGGTTGTATTTGAATTAATGGTTGGTCAGATGTTCGCTGTATGTTTTAAAAAGGTTGACTTGAGTTCATAGAATAAACATTGTTTTGCTTTAAAAAATACTTTTCTATTTCTGCTGTACCACACCTGTAGAGTGGGCCATGTGCTCCCCATACCACAATCTATTAAAAGTTGTGGGCCAGGTGAACTCCATGATACACTTTGGGGTTCTCTAAACCTTGGCCCATAACAGATGTTACCACAAAGCCACCATGACTTATGACAGATTCACTGGAATAGTTTCAGAAATGAAGGATTAACTTTATGCAGATAGACTGGACAAGCTGGTGGTATTCTGACGGAGCAGGGAATACTAAGCAGAAATACAGGCCCTGGAAATTTGGAGTTTATGTCCTGAATAAAGAGAAACTGTGATTTCAGATTACACCATGTTATCGTTGGGAGATGTGAAGCTTAAATGCTGTAGGTGGGAGATGAGCAGCTCTGCGATTCCAAGTTAGTTCAAAAGAAACAGTAAAAGGCAGATCAATAGCACAGTAAGGGGTTCAGTGAAGAGGAAGTGGCTGGTAAGAGGATCAATAACCACTAGTAATGTATTGACAAATTAAAAATGAGCATAAATTGTGAGAAGTGTTTGGGTGACTAAATTATTCTGTGTCTTCGCCAGGAGTTTGGGAAAATACAAGAACATCCACTGAGATGGGAGCAGTATTTTCGTCTTTAATAGGAGTGTAAAGAAATAATCACAGTGCTGAAGAGGCCTTGTGACCCACCCAGTATGCACTGGCTCACTGAAAGAGTATTTTCCATAATCCCAGTCCCCTGCTTTTTCCCGTAACCTTGCACCCCAATATTTATTTTCAGATAGCAATTCAATTCCTTTTTGAACCTCGATCGAACCTACCTCCACCACACTTTACAGGAGGTTTGCTCCAGATTCCAACCACCGAAAAGAAAATTCCTCACATTCCTTCTCCTTGTTTTGCCCATTGTTTTGAATCTGTGGTCTTTAGTTCTTGATGCACTTCTAAGAGGGAGCAGTTCTTCAATATTTGCCCTGTCCATACACCTCAGGACCTTGACTACTTCGGTCTAATCTCCTTTCGGTTGCCTTTTCGCCAAGGGAAACAGACCCAACCTCCAATTTATCCTTATAGTTCCAGTTCTTTATTCCTGAAATAATTCTTGCGAGTCTGTACTCTCTTCAATGCCTTCACATCCTTCCTCAAGTTTGGTGTCTAGGATTGGGTACAGTACTCCAGATGAGACCTAATTAGTTCCTTGTACAAGTTCAACGTGACCTGCTTTTGGTATTGGCCCGTTGCTTGAAGAAGGATGCAGTTGCATTGGAAGCAGTTCTGAGGAGGTTGAGAAGATTGATTCCAGAGAATCCATTCCAGAGGGTTTGTTTTATGAAGAGAGATTGAGCAGTTGAGGCCTATACTCTCTCAAGTTTGGAAGAATGAGAGGAAATCTAATTGAGGTGCACAATGAGTGGTATTGACAAAGTAGATGTAGAGCAGATGTTTCCTCTTGTGGGGCAATCTAGAACGAGAGGTCGTAGTTTCTAAGATGAGGGGTAGCAGATTTAAAACGGCCAGGAGGAGTAACATACTTCTCTCAAAAGGGTCACATCTCTGCTCGACTCCCCTTTCGAGCAGTTTGGATGTTGAGAGGTGGTGGAAGCTGAGCGTGGTTCAGACACTGATCTCCTAAATTGATGTGAAGTTTCTGAATTTTCATTGAGTAAGGGTGCAAAGCAGTAGCCATGTGTCTGGTGGAAAGCCCGAGGCAAAAATTAGGCCATCAGCCTAACATTAGGGTGGGGGCCTGCGAAGTCTTCAGCGAGGCAAGGCGGAGGCGCTGGCCAACGGCCATTGAGTGGATCAGTGGGACAACTCCATCTCCAAGCCAGGGCGGAGGACGATGGATGGTCAACCAACCAAAAAGAACAGAGGCCACAAGGCCACTTGGCTGGCAGCAGCAACCAGCCAGGGGCACATGGAGTCACCGAGGGGCAAAGCTTGAGGCTGCAACACCCAAACGAGAGCCAAGAGGTGAGCAGAGCAGCAGTTGGGAGGTGCGAGGAAGGCCAGGCAAGCGCCAGCGTCATATCTCGGAGGAGCGGCCAGCAGGGGTGGGGTGACTCAACCAGAGCCAGAGGCCTGATGGGCAGGAGCGGGGCTTTGTAATTGGGGCTGGTCCGCCATCTCACCAGGGGATGGGGTGTGAAGTGGGCCCTGCTACAAGGGAACGCATGGGCTCCCCAAAAATGTTAGCCCGTCTCTGTAATTGAGTCTGAAATTTCCACTTTTTTCTCTGTTCTTCCTCTCCTCTCTTTCCCTCCCACCACCACCACCACGCACACGCACACGCACGCACACACAGTACACTTGATTGCATCTCATCCGGTCCTGGTGCCTTATCAGTTTTAAGCAAGTTCGTCACCACAAAGGCAACTCGATACGGACGATGGAAAATAAATGTTGGCCTAGCTGGAGGTGTCCACCTTTGCAGAAATAAATTTAAAAAGGAGTTGCTGATGAGAAAATAATATATTTGGCTGAGAAACAGGAAGTAAATTGTCTTTGAGGCAGCTTCAGTAGCACAACTGCTGTTTGTATTGGCAACAGCAAATGAAAAGCTGAAAACGCACTCAATCACACTTCTGTTTCAGTGTGATCCTGGTATGAACAAAGACTTGTATTAATTATATTTTCTTTCCTCCGTCATTTTGCTTTAATTTTTGGTGGAGGCTGAATATTCAGTAGATTTCCATTGACTTTTTAAATTAGATATATATATTTGGAGTGACACTTATGAGAGAAAGTTCCTAAAAGATCTCATCTAATCTGAAAGAGTAACAGGAAAGATTCGTAATGCCCTTCAAAACCATCAGACATCCGAAAGTGCTTCGCAGCTGAGGAAATACCTTTTTCTTAAAACATGCACTGTTGTAATGTTGGAACGCTGAAACTAATCTGTACATAACCAGGTCCCACAAACAGCATGTGATAATGATCATCAGATTCTGCTTCACTGATATTGGTTGAGAGATGCACATTAGCCAGGGCACCAGGGAGAACTCCCCTTCTCTTTAATTAGTGTTACGGGGTCTTTCATATCCATCTGAAAGGGCAAGTGAGACCTTTTTGTTTAACAATTCAATTGTAAAAACAGCACCTCAGGCAAGCAAACCCCTTTCCATGCTGACTGAGTTGTCACCCTACGTTGTGTTCAAACCTCTGGAATGGAATTGAATCCCTGACCTTCCGGTCCCTCGGCAAGCAGGCAATGACCAAACACGCTGAAATAAATGCTCTCGTTCTTGGATTTCCTTCGATTTTATGAAGGGGGGCTGGGACAAATCGACTTAATGTTTGCCAGAATTAATCATTGATTTCTTCAGTCATATTCCAGTTGTAGGTTTGTTTGTCTGCGCGTCTTGAAAATTTCCTTCTTCAGGGATGGAGCTCGTGTAACATTGGTGCACAAGTTTCATTTGCTCATCCAATTTTGGGTTGTAGGGCAGCAGAAGGTGGCTTCCAGCAAAGCAACTGGGTAACAGGAAAGGAAAAACACTGTTTAATCTTACTGACGCTGATGGGATATTCCTGTGTTAGAGAAAACTTAATTGAAATGGTAAAAAAACATGCATTTTTGCTTCCAGATATTGAAGGTTTGCATTTGTTGTTTAATATTTAGCACTGATCAATGTTTCTACTGAAAACTTCTATTAAATTTAAATGCCAACTGTGATGCATTACTGATTTTTCAACCATTTGGGGAGCAGTACACATGTTTGTATCAATAATCTACAGCAATAATGCTTATAATCAAAAGGATGAAATAGGAGTAAATATTCCTCACATTGGTCCTCACGTCCAGCTCCACACAAGCAATGTTCAGGCAGGATAGAGTGAGTCACAGGCAAGGCCTGATAGCAACCCCCTTGGGTAAGGTTTGGAGCAGCAGGAGTGCCAAAATAGTTGATCAAACCCGGTGTTGGTGTGGGAAGCACATGCTCAGACCTATGCCAGTTTTAGAAATAAATCATCTCTTGCCCCAGGTAGTTGTCTACTAGTTTGAAAACCGGAATAACATGGTAAATATGGTATGATTGCAACTCTAATATTAGAAATGGATTATACAATGTGAATGATAACATTTATAACCAGTAAAACATCTAAATGTAAATGCTCGGTAGCCTGGCATTGATAGATCTCATGCGGCACCTGTAGTATTAGTGTGTTTAGGGCTGAGGGTGTTTAGGACTAGGAGGGTTAATGTGGGCCTGGGGAAACAGTATCACTCTCATTTTGATGCAGAGGGACACGTGGAAATAGTGTAGTGGTGAATCTGGTAGAAGTCGGCATGATAATGGCACCTATTCTGGACTGGATCTGGTACATATTTAAGTGTTTTATGAAACTATTGTTTTTATTCAACCACACAAGCCTCTTCATGAGACAAGATGCAACTTTACGACAGCATTGCTTATGCATAGTCCAGTTTCTGATGTTTACAGGGGTCCCTTATCAAGCGAAGTGTTTTGCCTTCCATTAGAATATGATGTATCGCATGACTAACTTGAGGTAAAAATATTTCATTCTTAACTGATGTCTTTAATCCAGGTTATTTGCAGTGTAACTTTTAACCACTGGGGTTTGTAAATCAATCACTTTATTTGACCTGATGCTTTGATGGTTTAGCACTTTCCAAAGTGAGGTTTTTGATGCAATGAATGAGCAGATGATGCAGCATTTTTAATTGGACATATCCAATTGTCCAAGTTTCTCTAACTTTGAACATGATAAAGAACTTGAATGAATGGCTAATTAAGCATGGTCATCGAAACTGAACGTGTGTATTTAATTGAACCTATTTTGTTCACAACACGTTTTATTTTGAAGAATTAGAAAACACTAATCATTAAAGTAAATTTCATGATGTGTTTATTGGTGAAACACCTTGTGTTCCCATTGTTGTCGTAAATGTTTGGAAAGGCAGCTATTTTACAGTGCTAGCCTGTCTCTGCAACATTCTGGTGGGAAGGGTTTGATCTGAAAGTACTCTATTCTTGCGTAATCTTTGTGTTTTAGCAACCACTGCACCCCCCCCCCCCCCCCACACCCGTCCCCTTGTGGATCATTGCTATGGGATTTGGGAAACCATTTGGAGTACTTGTCCGATATCCTAATAAATGTTGGGGTCTGGTGTGGGATTTTAGCATGTCCTCAGGTTTTCCACTGATTTTGTATCAATGTTCTCATGAGCCTATTCTAAACTTGAGAATCCCACCACCTGGTGGTTCCTATCCAAGTCGCTCCCATCCCGACTTGGAAATATGTCACCATTCCTTCCCTGTCGTTGGGTCAATCTCCTGAAGCTCTCTCCCTCACAGCACTGTGGGTGTACCTAAATCTGCAGTGGTTCAAGAAGCAAGCTCACAACCACCTGCTGAAGGGCAATTAGGGATGGGCAAAGAAGCTGACCTAACCAGCGACACCCATATTCCGTAAGTGAATTTTTAAAACATGACTACACGACATGTTTCTACAATCCTGTATGAGTGATTGGTGCCTATATACTTCTAACAATAAGTTACATGACAGTTAGAGTATGAGGGGCACCAATATATTGATAACTAGGAGTATCTCCAGTTCTGCCTGCCATGGGCACGTTGGAAAATGTAACAGATTGATTTATTAAACTGTTTGGCCATATCATGAACACTCCTTTGTTGCCAACAACACCTGAACCTGGAGCTCCTAGTTCAGAAATAAGCACTAGCTACGGAGCCACAAGATGTATGCAATACATGACTGAAAAATGTTCACTCGTAATTTATCTAATGTTGGTCGGTTTATTCTTTTTGAAAATGAAATGAAATGAAAATCGCTTATTGTCACAAGTAGGCTTCAATGAAGTGACTGTGAAAAGCCCCTAGTCGCCACATTCCGGCACCTGTTCGGGGAGGCTGGGACGGGAATTGAACCGTGCTGCTGGCCTGCCTTGGTTGCTTTAAAAGCCAGCTATTTAGCCCAGTGTGCTAAACCAGCCCCTTTTGGTAAGCAAAGATTGTGTTCCCTGGCTATAATGGCCAATAAAGTTCCAGAACATTCGTTCTTGCTTTAAGAGTGAGCAAAATTGTTGCTTGTGTATGCTTTATCCCTTGCTTTCATAAACTCCATAGGTCATAAGCTTTACTTCACCTTGTGATGTAAAACAAATCGCTTTCCTGGTAGGGATGGCTGAACATACTCGCAGCAGATGAAGATAAATGAGTACTGATCATCTTCATACATAATTTACTCAGGTGCAAGCAGGGAAATGCAAGTGTATGCTAACCTAATTCACAGTGCAGGTGCACCTCACTTGTTCCTTTTGTGCTGTGTAGCAGTAGGTTACAGTACATGCTTTTTAATCCCTGCCAGCAAGCAATCAATTATTTGCAATGTGTTATATTTGCTTCGGTTGCTATCACACACATTGCGTTCACCAAATCATTGTGATCTGCATTACAAAAAACACTTTGCACCATGTTAAAGGCGCTAAATAAATGCAATGTTCGAAGTACTGCACAGACCAAATCCAAAGAAGATATCAATTAAGAGGTGACGGTCAAAGAGGTAGTTGCTAAGGAGGGAGGTGGCACATCGCAATTTATAGGGACTGAATTCCAAAGCTTGCTTTTTAAGGTGGGTTACCATTATTGGAAAGGAGGGCTTTCAAGAGGCGCAAGAAGTTCAGACTGCAGGAATGTTAAATTCTGGAAGTACTAAGTTGCCATATCAATTATTGGTGCACCTTGAACCATTGTAGATGCGTGAGTGGAAGAGTGAATGAGTAGCATTTATTGTGGGATAGCATACAAATGGCAGAATTTTGAGTTGAAGTTCACTTGAGTGGAGTTTGGCGGTCCAACCAGGAGGGCGTTGCAGAGATTACGGGGTTTGGAGGTGATGAAGGCATAGATGCTGATGAAAATGTTGGAAGCTATTATTAAAGCACAATGCTTAGAAAATTAAGGTAATCGGGCAGAGTCAACATGGTTTTGTGAAATGGATGTAACGCATAACCTAGTTTCTGGAGTTCTTTGAAGGAGCCATATGTGCTGTGGATGAAGGGGAACCAGAGGGTACTTTGATTTCCAGAACATTTGATGAGGTGCCACATCAAATGTTTTTGCAGAAAATAAAAAGTCATGGCATTGTAAGGTATTGGCATGGATAGAAGATTGGCAGGGTAACCGGAAACAGTTGGCACAAATGTATCTTTCTGGTTGGCAGAATGGAATGAGTGGTGTGCTGCAGGTATCAGTTCTGGAGTCTCAACCTTTTACAATTTATATCAATGACTCTGATGAAGGGAGGTGTTTGCTAAATTTGCTAATGCAACATAGGCAGGAAATTAAGTCAGTTGTGAAGAAGATGTAACACAAAATGGCATAGTTAAGCAACTAGGCCAAAGTCTGGCAAATGGAGATGTGGGTAAAATGTGAAATTGTCCATTTTGGCAGGAAGAATAAAAGAGAAGCATGTTATCTAAATTGGTGAGAGATTGCAGAGCTTTGAGATTGAGGGATCTGGGTGTCCTAATGTATTAATCACTGAAGCTAGTATGTAGGTTCAGTTAAGGAATTGGGAAAGCGAAAAGAAAGCTAATAGAACGTTATTTATTGTGGTGGGAATTAAATACGAGATAATATCGGGAATGGGTGGGTTGTCTTGTGAGGAAAGATTGGTTTGGGCTATGCTTGTTCTGCTAGAGTTTAGAAAGTAATAAATGACTTGATTCATTGCCCTGAAGCATTCATTTTGTTTTTCTCTCCGTAAATGCTGCCTGACCTGCTGAGTATTTCCAGTTTAAAAAAAAAAAAAAAAAATCTTCTTTCAGATTTCAGATGGTATTTTGCTTTTGAAAATTTATGACTTTTTTTGAGTATGTTAGTGATAAGTCCGTCCTTTTTGTCTGGGGGTAAAAGCCTCTTCCCTTCAACATCTACAGCTGTGAGGGTGAATAATTCAGAAACTCTCGTTTTGCCTAATTTATTCAGGCGAGAGCATTTTGTGTCCCATAGTTTTTAATTATTTATCAGGGTTGAAGTATGAAGAGCCTTTTCGAATGGCTGTTTAGACCTATTTCGTTGTACATGGACCCCTAAGGTATTTTAGGTTCTTTTTGCTGCTGCTGTCTTGGAGGTAGCTTCCACTTGACACCATCTCTTCAGGTTGTCAGGCAAGTAATTGTGTATTGGCTCCCTCTGTTCAGTACTTTGTTCGATCAATGCCAGTGTTTTGCTGCAGCCATTTTGTTTGTTTCCTCCTCTGTAAAAGGGGAAACTCTCTCTGACACCTTCACGGAAAAGAAAGTTGACCCGCAAAGTTCCTCATTAACAGAAATAATTAATTTCTCAATTTACCTTCCAGAGCTTCACTACGGGGTGCCGTAAACCCGCTTTTGCCTTGTGTGATAAGCTGGTGGTCTGGATTTAGGTTTTGGTTGAGCGGTAAATCTTGCCCAAAAGATCTGCTCCACTTGGAATGGTGCCATGAGGGCCTCTTCATCTCGGAGAGGGCAGGCGAGACCTTCGCTTAACGTCATGCTTGAATGCCAGCTCCTTGCTCCCGACCGTGCAGTCCTCCCTCAGCGCTCCTGCGAAGTGCAGTCCTCCCTCAGCACTCCCGCAAAGTGCCAGCCAGGATTATGGGCTGACAAACCTCTAACTTGGAGACGAGAATGTTGCCATTGTGCCAAGGCTGTCAGTTAAACAATGTAATATTAAACATTCGATGTTCAAAATTACTGCACAGCCTCCTGTTCATCAGGAAATCAAGGATATTGGCACTGTTAGAGCTAGTTATATCTTTTATGCTATGAGCCGAATCGGAAGGATAGACTTGGCTGCCGTGTAAGAAACTGTAAAATTAAAAAGAATTATAGCTGTTTGGACAGGGCAATACATTGTGTCCATTTTCCATACATGAGCCGAGATGGCAAGTGACAGTATCATATGCAAATATGGGAAATGGGGAGCATTACTGCTGAGCTCAATCTGAATATTGGCTTTTTCTTTTCCTTTCGAGCAGGGATTTCTTGAACAACCAATTGTGGATTGAACTGAAATTTATTGCACCTAAACTGATTGGTCTGGAGCTGGGTTTAGTTTCTGTTTGGAGTTTGTGACCTTGGAGGTACTTGCCTTCACTTTCAGCAGAGTAATAACGCTGTGCATTATACATCCTGTATCATCCAACTTCACGGTAAGCCATGGAGCATCCAAATGCACATGTGGTATTTTAAAGGATGTGCTTGCAGACCATTAAGGTACAAACAAACAAGAGCTTTATTAGAGAGGTGTTTTCTCACAGGCTGTTAGAATAGACTGACGTTAGTCTGCTCAAACTGCCGCTTAATGTCATCAGTACGGCACTTTACCGAGTTCTTAAAGTGACCCTTTTCCACCGAGGAACAAACATGAATACGCAACACTTTCTTTCCCCCTTTTATATCCGAGGGTCTTGCAACGAAACACAATATAACGTCACCAATCATAATTTACAGTATGAACAATTAATAAACAGTCAATAAGTTGGATGTTTCAGAGGATGATGATTCCAGTGTGGTTGTCGGCAAACCTCAGCATCTGCTTTTTCGTGGGACGACGATTCCTGTCTGGTTGTCGACTAAACTCTGGCATCTGCTTTTTTAGTGTTGACTGTCACAGCTGGTGTTTTTGGTGTAGTTTGGATGTCATCCGCTGTTGCCTCAACCGGAGTAGATTTGGGATGTGGAGGTTGACTCAGTGTTGAAATGTCCTCAACTGAGGTGCTATCTTCCACAGTTATTCCCGGTATTGTCAGCTTTTAACATGTGTACAGGCCTTCACTTGCCGTAGTTTGTGCAAACTAATGGTTGACTGTCTCTGCGTGTCTTCTTCACACATCATGCCGAGTTTGAAAGATGTGGGAGACTGGTTCTGTCTGTGCTAATATGATGGCAGGTACCCTCTTATCACTGGTGGTATTGTTCTTTGCCAATACTCCATGACCTTTACAAAAACACAGCATTTAGCCTTGTTCACAGGTCGCAAAACATGATTCAATTCGACTGCTTTTTCAGAGTTTTCACTTCAGAGGCTACGGACTTTCATTTGCACTGCTGAGCGTGGAACACTCAGGATAACTCTTGAAGTAAGATGGCGCTGACGTTCCGCACGTGTTGGTGTTCTCTGATTTTGTGCAAACTCCATTTCCACCTTCTTTAGTTCCTGCCCCAGGCTGTCAGCCTGTTTGTTTTTCATTGTTGACCGCTGCCTCTTTAACCTGCAACAGGGCCTCCTTTACCTGCATCTCATGGCAGAGCCTTTCGAGGTGTAATCTCCAGATTGTGGCGCGTCTCCGTCAGACCCGACATCTCTCCCCTCAAGGTTTCATTCTCGTATTCCCGGTCTTGTTTCTGGAATGCAACTTCTAACCTCTCCAGTTGAACTTATTGCTCCTATCAAATTTAACCTTTAGGGTTGGGTTGTTAAGCAAAGATAGGTTACAAAATTCTCCTTGCTGCTGGCATGTTCAGTGGGCTTCAGATGCTGCTGGAATAGGAAAGTAATATTGGTGTTGCAGACTGCACCTGAGCAGCTCCAACTTATTTCATTTGGTCATCTGAAGCAACTCCCATCCAGACATAGGAGTTTCTGTACTGGCACCTTTTACTCCTGTTTTTGCTGTTGCTTATGATCAGTGTTCATGTTGACCCTTGATGCATGAAGGGAGTCAGTAGCCCTATTTCCAAACTAAATGTTCTTTCCAATGAACTTGCGAGTCTCCTTATGGTCAGGCATTCAAGTTGCTCCTCAATTTACTGTTCCTCGGTGGTTTGGAATTTACAAAGGGAGCATGTAAATGCATTCCAGACATATTTTGCTGAATTTTTCTGTATACCTTTGAACTTAATTTTTGTCAAAGCATTCACATGCATCTTCCATAAGTTCTTCATGCTTTGTTTCTCGTTCCTGAACCATGTTTTAGTTTATATATGTCATGGTTCCACTTGATAAATAGTTTCTGGTACCAATTAAATGGCCACCTCCATTTTCATTGATTGTTGGTCCAATAAACGAGTGACCCTGCAACCGTTTGTTGGGCCCGCAATGGCCAGTGCATTCAACAACAGTTCTTTATCTGACTGACTTTGGCCATTTCGTGTGCTTGTTTTGTCATCGAATTTACAGTGCAGAAGGAGGCCATTCAGCCCATTGAGTCTGCACCGGCTCTTGGAAAGAGCACCCACCCAAGATCAACACCTCCACCCAACACTAAGGGCAATTTTGGACACTAAGGGCAATTTATCATGGCCAATCCACCTAACCTGCACATCTTTGGACTGTGTGAGGAAACCGGAGCACCCGGAGGAAACCCACGCACACACTGGGAGGATGTGCAGACTCCGTACAGACAGTGACTCAAGGCGGGAATCGAACCTGGGACCCTGGAGCTGTGAAGCAATTGTGCTATCCACAATGCTACCGTGCTGCCCGTGCTGTTTTGTAGCTTGTGGCTCTCTTCCCTCTATTCGGGTTGCATTTGGCCTTTGCTTTTTATAGTTCTTGTTTTGGAACTTGTTTCTTTCTCCATCATGCATGTTTGATGTGCCCCTTTTTGCCACAATGCCTGCATTTTACACCATGGCACCAGCAGTCTGCTCTGCTATTATTCCACACCCCTCTGCCTCTGTTTCCAGCGTTTGGTGTAGCAATGTTTTTATCTCCTCCATTCTTCTTGGATGGCTGCAGTGTGGATCGACGATTTTTCTTACTCCACCGGATTTCTGCAGTTCTTTTTGGATGTTTACAGTGTGGGTCTGATCTCCTTGTCGCCAGTTACTTTGTGGTATTTCAAACAGTAGATTTGAAGACCACAAAGATACAAGCAAACTGAAGCTTTATTGAAAAGTACTATTTTTGCAAGCTGCTACAATTATCTGACTGTTGGCCCACCCAAACTGCTGCTGATGTCCTTGGAAGTGACCTTGTTCCGATTGGGAACAAACATGTATACACAACAGCACATGTCACAGTTATTCATAACATCAGTTAGAATTATTTAAACTTTAACAGTATCACCTTCAGTTGTTTGAAATAATTTGTTTATATTGGATACTTGTTTAGGAAGTCTTGAACTCCAGGCATTGGCATAACTATCACTGTCAGCTAATTATTGCATCATAGAAAAGAACTGCATGGGAGGCGTCATTGAGTCTGTGTCAGCACTCTTAATCCAGTTAGTCCCTTTGCCCCACTCTTTCCCCATAACTCTGCCGTCCTTTCCGCCTTCAAGTGTTAATCCACTTAAATTTTGAGCACTATAGCTGTGCATTCCAAGTCTTTTTGGGATTGTTCGGGATCATTCCGAGATTAACATACCATTGTGTTAACTTTAAAAATAACTTTTTCTGTCGCTTCTGGCTATTTTATTAATCATCTTAAATCTGTGACCCCTGGATATTGGTCACTCAGTTATTGGAAACAGGTCCTCTTTTTTTCCATATTTTCATTATTCTTTCGACCTTCTCTGCTCCAAGGAAGTCTAGATTCTCCAATCTATCCAGTAACTGTAACCCCTCAACCCTGTTGCAACCACTCTTGTAAATCTCTTCTGTGCCTTTAGATCCTCCCTAAAATTCTACTCCGATATTGGACACGAACAACACCATTGCCTGTAAAGTACTTTAGAACATAATTTTGTGAAAGGTGCTATCGAAATGTAAATATTTTCATTAATATCCACCTGTGATGTCAGATGGGTCCTCGGTTTAATGTCTCATCTGAAAGCTGGCTGGCTGGCCTTTCTGATAGCACGGTGCTATCAGAATATTGGAATGGTAGTGTCAGATTAGAGGTGATGCAAATCTCCAGACTACGGCTTAAACCCATAAGCTTCTGATTCAAAGATGAATGAGAGTGCTACCAGCTGAGCCACACCTGGCACCAAGATTAGTGAACAAGATCGAAGGCGACAAGTTATATTGTGTATCAACACATACAATCAAATACTTTATTTGGCAGCTATTGGCTATCCATTGCATGCCAGTATTTAATGGTGGTACGCTCCACAATTCCAATTATTTTTAATTGTGTAATGAAAGTGCTTATTTTTTAATTTGACCAGGTAGAACGGACACCAAGTTCAAATATGAACCTTTCTCTGTGTGAAAACCCCATTTGGCCCCTTATTGCCTTTACGAGTTGCAATTCTGCTTCTAAAGACCTGCGTTACTGCACTCCTATGCCTTTTCAGCACTCCACTGAGATATTTATTATTTAGAAATGTAAGAACATGAGAGACTGCATGAGAGACTGTTTGACCTAGTGAGCTTGCTTGTTTAAGTGATGGTTGTTGAATATTTTCAATTTAAATTTCCTGCCTTTTTTTTGTCTCCATTCCTCATACCTAATTCCCAAGTGAGGTTCCATATCCCTTTTATCTACTTTATGTACTTTACATCTCTTATCTTGGGCTATTTTTAGGATGTCCTTGCGTTTTGGGACAGTTATCTACAGGAGAATGTTTGTCACAAATCCATCCACTCGCTTAACCTCTATCTTCCTGCAGATTTTTTGCTCTCCGGATTGCAGAAGGAGAAAAAAACAGTTCCGACCAGAATTCTTGGTTCCCCATTTTACAGTTGTTTTTTTCCCCCTTCTGGGCAGGGGGTTGGTAGGAGGTCATATAGCAACAGGCCAGATGACTTGATTACCATGTGGTCAGGGAGGGCTACCTGAGCAAGGTGCAGAATTCTCATCTGAAAACTAAGGCAAAAGTCGCAGGGCAAATTTTGTCCCTAAGATTTTGGACAGGAAGCGAGATAGATCTCAGACTAAGAACGGCAACCAATGTCAGCAGAGAGGAGAGAATGTTCCTTCTGTGCACTACTGTGGTGAATGGAACTACTGTTAATTCACCAGTGCACTGTGATATCATGTTACTGCTGTATCGTGTTACGTTATGTGTTTAATCCTGTGGGCTCCACCTATGGGCCATTGTACGGCTTCACCCCCAGAAGGATATGTTGGGGCATGTATGGGCTCGCCCATGGCTCCACCCCTTCCAGGAAGTATAAAGGCAGCTGACCTGCGGGGCCGCATTCATTGTTGTACCGGTCACAGGCAGGCTCCGTTGTAAGCTGATTAAAACCACGGTTTACTTCTCAACGTGTCTCTCAGTGAATTGGTGGTCGCATCAACTATCACGCGGAAACGTGGGAGAAAAGACTGTTGCAGGGCAAAGAGATGTAAACTGTGGGGGGGGGGGGGGGGGTGAGAAAGGCAGTTGGTTGTGTGTGTGTGGGGGGGGGGGTGGCGTTGCTATAGAATTGCTGAAATATGTTTTCCTGCTGTCATTCTATTTGGGACTTCTACAGTAACTGAGAGAAACCATGTTATGACTTGCTGAACCATGGATAGGTGAACCCATTGGAAGTTAGAAGTGATATTAGACTGGTTTCTATAAAAACTGCAATTCTGCAGATTGTTGGAAGTGAAGTGTAATGGTGGCACAGGGTTTGTTGTGCTAAAAGTTAAAAGAGGTGATATATTTTGTAGTTTACTGGATTAGTTGTCTATTAGATATTACTTAGTTGTTGCTTTTGTTTGTTACAGTAAAAGTCTTTGTTCACAGTTGTGTCACTTGGAATTCAAATATCTTGTTTTGAAGTTGTCAGACTCACTGGGATATTGTGACAATGATAAATGACAATAATGACATTACTTAGCACCTGCAACTTAGTGTTAAGTCCTGAATATTGAAGCTTTATGAATTGTCTAATCTCGTTTTGATAAATTCTGAGAATAATGACTAAACTGTATAATTGCACTCTTGGTAATTTTGGGGTGTGCTTTTGAGCAGGATGAAAGTGGTTTGCAGTGATCTGATCATGGTATCATCTGGCTGTGCTGCTTCACTAATGAAGGGTGTCGGAGGATAAATCTGAAACAGCTGCAGTTACAGACTTGCATTTCACAAGACACTGACAGCTTGAATGTTGTCAATGTTTGGATTATACTCACTATCTTACTTGACAGGCAGAGTTCTGATGAGTGATCCCAGGCGTTCTTATTTATAAACATTGTGTTGGCATCAAAACAAAACAGTAGGAAAACTGCAGTTTGGTAGCTCCATCATTTTGTATAATGGCAGGTGTACAGATCGGCAGTTACTGCTAATTCTGATCCTCTCCTGATAGTTTTTGCTTTAGTCATTCAAGGGATGTGGGCTTTGCTGGCTAGGCCAACATTTATTGCCCATCCCCGATTGCCTTTCATGGGCCCTGCCTGATGTGGCCCTTCATGGCTGCAGAATCTGTGGATGTGTTGCTCTTTCTAGCTTTATTCTATTTGCTCTGTTTCGGTCACCTTTGCTCGTGAGTCGCCAGGTATCTTTATGATACCGCCACGTGGTTCAAGTTTAGGTTATGATTAATAACACAGCACACCGCTTAGTAAGGATTAAAACAACGGTCATTTATTATATACAACAAGCAATATTAATACCCTAATACTACTTTCTATATAACAAACCTATCACTACTGGCCAATACTTAACTTAGGAAGAGCCCACCAGGTCAGGGAAACGAATGGCTTGTCCAATCAAATCTGGCCCGCGGGATTCAAAAGGCTGCTACAGGTCGGTGGCTAGGTGTCTCTACCGGATAGCGATCGTTGGATTCAAACTTCTATCGGTGGCTGGTCTTCCGAAGGTCTTGAGCAGGTGAAGATGAGAGAGAGAGAGAGATCTGAACTTGGACCTTTACTTTTATAGGGCCCAGGGGCTTCCCGCCTCCCGGGGCGGCCCTTGACCCTGAGTCCCAAGTGATTGGATTCTGTCCCCAGTCTCTGGGGTCGATGTGTCCAATGGTGAGGCGATTCCTCGATCGGGGGTTGGTCGCTCACCTGTCTTTGTTTCGGCCACTGCAGGCGCCGACAGGTCTGGCCCGGTATTCAATTGCTAATATGTTGCAATTGTTCCCGGGGATAGCCGATTTAACTGTGGATGTCTGAGTTGATTAGGTGTAAACAGTCCTGAATAAAACTGCGGATACCTGGGTTGAAGGGCTGTTGATAGCCCTGAGTATCGATCTGGGCTACGTACCCAGAGCTGAATATGCGAACCTATCTGCAGCTGCCTGCTTGTGTCTTCTTGGCTGCTTTTCCCAGCAGTCTTTCGGGTTAGCCATTTTAAACTGGGTTTTGGCCAGATTAATCGGAACGCAGCCATTTACATGGCTACAGATGAAATAGCTAACTCTCCATAGGCTGGGGATTAAACATGCTACGTATGTCTTGGGGCCACCAGGCACCATTAAATCTCTAGGGCGATAAGGTGCATTTCGCTATTAAGGCTCTGCCAAGTAACCATCGGGCTGCTCTTCAGTGATGATCTTTCTAAGTAACCAATCATTTACAATCTTAAATTTAAGAAAATGTCTTCCTAATAAAGAGAAATGTAAAGTTTATTTAACAGGGCTTGGTGGGGGGAAGTGTTGACAATACAGTGTGCAGTTTTGCTCTCCGTATCCAAGGAAGGATGTTCTTACTGTGAAGGAAGTGCAGCGAAGGTTTACCGGACTGATTCCTGGGATGGCGGGACTGATGTATGAGGAGAGATTGAGTCAGTTAGGATTATACAAGGAAAGCAGTGATTTAGTGGTATGGTCAGTGGATTAGTAATCCAGAGACCCAGGGTAATGCTCTGGGGACCCGGGATCAAATCCCACCGTGGCAGATAGTGACATTCGAATTCAATAAAAATCTGGATCACCACCATTGTCTGTTTTTGTAAAAACCCATCTGGTTCACTAGTGTCCTTGAGGGAAGGAAATGTGCCACTCATAACTGGTGTGGTCTACGGGCCCACAGCTGTGGTTAATTCTTAACTTTCCTCTGAAATGGCCTAGCAAGCCACTCCGTTCAAGGGCAATTGGGGATAAGCAATACATTCTAGCCCAGCCAGCGATGCCCACATCCCAAGAACAAAAGAAAAAATATATATATTTGGTGGAGTTCAAAAGAATGAGGTAGGAGAGCTCTATAAACCTATAAGACACGAATGGGACAAGCTTGGTCGATGCAGGAAGAATGTTCCCAATGGCCAGGGAGTCAGTATGAGAATATAGGGTAGACTATTTAGGACTTGGATGAGGAGCAATTTCTGCATCTGAGTGGGTGTGGCACTGCCAAGGTTCCCAGGTAGCACTGCCAGCCTGACATGGGTGATGCCAAGCTGGCATTGTGCCTGTGTCAGGGGTTGGGCGCAGGGGTGCAGTGCCCATGTAAGACAGGGAGACGGGACCTCCGAGGACTTCCTTTTAGGTGAGTTGGGGAATTGTGGGGGTCTTGATGGGACGTGATTTAAAAATGGCGTTCCAATCTCCTTCTGCACTGACTTCTGGCGACTACATTACTGTGGGTCTGGAGTCACATGTAAGCCAGACAAGGTAAGGATGGCAGATTTCCTTCCCTAAATGACATTAGTGAACCAGATGTTTTTTTTATGACAATCTACAATGGTTATCATTAGACTTTTAATTCTAGATTCATATTGAATTCAAATTTCACCATCTACAGTGGCGGGGTTTGAACCTGGGTCCAGAGCATTACCCTGGGTCTCTGGTTTATATGATCCAGTGACAATGCCACTATGCCACCACCTCCCTGCATGATGATGAATGCTGGAGCAGGCTTGAAGGGCCAAATAGCCTGCCCCTGCTTCTATTTTCTATGTTTCTATGAAAGGTGGAAGTGGCCATGATCTTGGCACCCAGAGATGAGCAGAAAATAGCAAGTTCATGATTTGACTTAGCTGAGCCACACGAATCAGAGTTGTGATATCAAACCCAATATCAGGGGCTTAAGCACTTGATCTCGACTGACATAATCTCAGCTGATCTGGCTAACCTGATGTTCCCCAGGACTGCACTGAAATGTCAGCTTCCACGTCGATCTGCATTTGCACTAAATCCTGAAGTTGTGGTCAGATTCGGAGGGATAACGATAGAAGATACTGACCATTCGGTGTCAAAAAACCCTGTAAATTCCAAACTGACATCATGATGGCCATGATTTGTACTTCTAAAGCTTTCCTCAGGCATGTAGGTACTTCAGTATGCTTTACATTAAAATACCAGCTTGAAATGTACTTTGAGGAAAAATAAGCAATGAGAAGATATACTTTAATCAAAACATCCTTGTAATGCATGTTCATCCTTCCCCAGTACAATTTAGTCGTGGGCTTTCTTTGTCTCCTGCCTGTTCTGAAAAGAGCTGGTGTAGGAAATACATGGTTTTTTTTTGTGAATCCTTCAGGCTTTCCACTAATTCTGTGGGTGGACAGTGCATTATCTCAGATTGTGGCTGAGCAGCATGCTGTGCACCAGTGCTTCCCAGGAGAGAGGAGAAGTTGGCAGGTAAATGGATTCCGTTCACTCTCGCCCACCTCCTGGTTGTAATTACAGTGTGTCAGAAGCTCGCCAGTGTAGACTGTGGACGAGAAAGGTGTGCAGTCTGAAGGAAGGAGTGGCAGTGACGACAAACCAAGGGAGAAACATTGCCCCCCTCACCCACCACCACCATGGGTTTCTCTTTTACAGTTTTTGTAAATGCTAATCTGCCGACTGATGTCACGCAAAGGAACTCTGAGAAACTTCACATCAGATCTATTTAAAATGAGCTGAAATGTCTTTCTTTAAAGGGTGTTCTCCTATGAAACCAGGGCACGGGAAAAGTGATCAGACGGAGACACACACACACACACACACACACACACACACCCACACCTTCCTTTTGATATGACTGGGGTGATGCTCAAAGAGCCTTGCAGCTTTGGAGGATGACCTGGCATATACATGCACATGCAGAGCTATGGTCCGCGGTCACCCCAGGCACATTCTGTAGCTATTTATATTGCATTAATAACTAACACTATACTTGCTCCTATGTACCTAAAAGGCTTTTATTTTCAAAGGCGTATTTTGTCTCCTTATTCATACCTCATACTTGTGTATATAGTGAAATTAATTTACCCCCTTTATGCACACTGCATGTTTATGGACATTTTCAGATTCACCAGGATGATCCCTTGGCTTGAGTGATTATGTGGGTATATTGATGCCAATTTGGTTGGCACTAGTTTAGAAACTTGAAGAGTGAATGAATGTCAGGGTGTTTAAAACGATAAAGCTATTCAATGGGGTAAGCGCAAAAACATTTCCTCTTGTGGGGTAATCCATAACAAAGAGCAATAATCTTGAAATTAGAAGAGTGCATTCAGGAAGTTTAATTTTTAATGCAAAGGGTTGTGGAAAGCTTTCTTCCACATTCCCACATAGCTGAAACTGCAAGCGTTATAGACGAGGTTTAGAGAAGATGAGCATTTAAAAATGAATTCATGGAAGTAGTATAATTTAACCAGTCAATTTTCTTTTCCTTCTGGTGTAATTCCTCCTTTCTGTTTTGTGCTAATCAATTTGATGGATGGCAATCCAGGAGATAGGTTTTTGTTATCTGCCATTTTAGACCTCAAATTGAGCATTCTCTGTAGAGTTGTTTAAAGTTGCACTTCACTGGAGAGAAAGATGGGCCAGGGTGCAAAACTGATCTCCGCCCTCTCACCTGTCCGTTTTTAACGAGCTTTGTTTTTGTACTTTCATGTAGAGCTGCAGCATTTCTCGTTAGAATTGAAGTTTATAAGATTGTTTCGGGAGTCTGTACCCAAAATGATTATCAAGTGGGTCGTGTAGCTGGCGAACGCTACAGGCCGTCGTCGAGCTCGGGTGCAGCCACCGACCCAGCAACTGTCCAAGCCGTATCGACAGTCAGAGCAGGGAGCTCTGCGCTGCCTGGCTGCCCGCCCCACGGAACAGGGAATAGGTCGCCATTTTGTGGCAGTTATCCTGGTTTAAAACGCCTCCGTTTTCATGCCGGCACGGGGACTTAGTCTCCAGAATGGAGAATCTAACCCCAGGTCTTCTACATTTTAAAATTTAACTTCAAAGCAACTCTGCTGATGGGAAGTGAGTTCCTAGTTTCTCATTTGCTCAGCTTCACTATTTTTAAAATCGTTCCTCAGGGTGCAGGCATCACTGACTAGGCTGGCATTTATTACTTGACTATCCTAGAGGGTGTTCATGGCCTTTCTTTTAAGAATGTGACTTTATTGGGCCTACTTTTTCTCCTTGCCCTGTTCTTAAGGTGACTCGGGCAAGGGGATTGTTTCAGGAATGCTCGCAACTCCTTGCTGCCTGATCGAGAACTTTTCTTGGGATAGTTAGCAGAGAAGGATATCCTGAGTTGTATCTTTCAGCACCCCACCCTACCAGCTGTGGTGCTCTGACTAAAAAGGCACTGGTAAATATCTGCCAATATTTCTGCTGTTACTTTTTCCTCAAAAACACAATGCGACGGCAGCAGGATTCCATGAAATACATGATGCAGCTCATGTGAGGTGGCGGGGTTACGCAAGACACTTGGTTTAAACAGTAGGACATTGGGAATGACCATCATTAATTTTGATGCTGACAAATGCTTTGCTGGTCTGGTGTGCCATTTGTTTTGAATGAAGTGCAATGGAAATTTTCCATCATTGTCACTGGTCTAATGACAGCTGGATCAATTGTCATGATATCCACATTAGCATATCATGGTGCAATCACACACACACACTGATGAACAGGTAGTTGGACCAACCAACACACACACAACATCGCAGCCAATCACCAGTGAGAGCACACGCACTATAAAACAGGGAACACCACAGTTCCCGTGCATTCTACCAGGAGATTGCTCAGAGCACAGAGCTCACAGCGTGCCACTCCGACATACACCATGTGCTGAGTGCCTCTCTAAGATAGTGCTAGGGCTGGGTCCACAGGTTAGCTGGTGAAGTACGAACCACAGCCAGAAGTTAATAGTTATTATTGTACAGAATAATAAAACAGAGTTGTACCATCTACAACCGTGTTGGTTCGTTTGTGTATCGGAACACCCAACACGACATCGATGACTTGGGTATTTAAGTATATGTTAGACAGACCATGCTGCACTGTTACAGCATGCGATTCATAAGGAAAATAGAGTAATGCTATTAATGGCATGTTTGGTTTAGACATTTTGCTTTTCGAGCTCCTTTCTCCTCCTCCCTCTCAGCTTCATGATGCCTTGAGGAAAATTCTGTTGTCATGAAGGCACTTGTTAGGAAATAATAACTTGGCCATTATCTTTTTCAATTCGGTTATAGCAGGAATCATGTTGGATTAAGTAGCACAGCACTGTCCTAATTACTGTACACCATTGGTTGAATTTCACATCATCGCCTCGGCAGACAGTCAACCCAAGCTTTTCAGTCATTTTCCACACACCTTGCTGCCTGAAAGAGTGTTCAAGCCTGTGGCAGCTGCAAGGTGGAGACAGCATTCCTATTGCATGATTTTCCAAACCTGCCACATTTAGAATGTGTGCAGAAATATTGCTGCAGTACTGGCTTGATGTGCAGCAACCCAAGTTCTCCCAGCCAGTATTGTTCCAGTAATGATTGTGGATTTCATGTCTAATATTTTCTCTAAAAGTCTTTGTTTTGGATTTGGAATGGCTTTTATCCCCATCTCTTTTGCAGCGCACACGGTGTGATATTGTAATAGAATCCTTACCATAGAATCCCTACAGTGCAGAAGGAGGCCATTCGGCCCATCAAGTCTACAACGACCCTCTGAAAGAGAACCCTTACGCCCACGCCTCTGCCCTATCCCTGTAACCTCACCTAACCTACGGGTCAATTTTAACATGGCCAATCCACCTAACTTGCACATCTTTGGACAGTGGGAGGAAACCGGAGCACCCGGAGGAAACCCATGCAGACACGAAGAAAGTGCAAACTCTACATAGACAGTCACCCGAGGCCAGAATTGAACCAGAGTCCCTGGTACTGTGAGGCAGCAGTGCCAAGCACTCGGCCACCATGCCGCACACCATGATTGCGACTGACTTTCCTTTCCTTCTGCAATGGGTTGATGAGGACTCTGGGAAATTTGTTACATGCCGCTCGGCACATAACACAGTCTCTCTAGCTAGAATAGTCTGGAGCTCCTTTCTGGAAGGTGGTGCCACTTTCAAACTCTACAGTATGCACATGTGTGGAAAGGGATAGGCGTGAGAATGAGCCAAACCAAAACTTGTGCTACAAGCAATGGAGTACACCTTCTGCAATCTTATCACAGGGAGGTGGTGGCATAGTAGTATGGTTACTGGACTAGTAAACCAGAGACTTGGACTACGGACTCGGGTTAAAATCCTGCCATTGCAGATGGTGAAATTTGAATTAGATATAAATCTGAAATTAAAAGTCGATAATGACCATGAAACCAGTGTCGATTTTCGGGAAAACCCATCTGGGTTTACTTAAATCCTTTAGGGAAGGAAATCTGCCATCCTTAACCTGGTCTGGCCCACATGTGACTCCAGATCCAGAATGTGGTTGACTCTTAAAGTGCCCCCTCAAGGGTAATTAGGGGTGGGCAATAAATGCTGGCCCAGCCTGCGATGCCCACATCCCATGAACAATGCTGTTCCCATGAACAATGCTGTTCCCAAGACCCATACCCATCCCGCTCCTGGAGCATGTGAAAGAAATAAACGTGCACACAATAAGAATTAGGAGCAGGACTAGGCCACTCAGCCCCTTGGGCCTGCTCCACCATTCAATAAGACCGTGGCTGATCTGATTGTAACTTCAACCCCCGTTGACCTTTCACCCCCTTGGTAATCAAGAATCTATTAAGCTGAGCCTTAAAAATATTGAAAGGTTTAGCTTCCATTGCTCTTTAAGGAATAGTTTCAAAAGGCACTTGAACATCTGAGAGAAAAAAACATCTTCTCATCTCTGGCTTAAATGAGTGAACCTTCATTTTTAAACAGTGACCCCTCGTTCTCAATATTCTGACAAGTGGAAACATCCTCTCCACATCCACCCTATGAATACCCCTCAGGATCTTAAGTTATGATTAAGTTGCCTCCCTCTCTTCTAAACCCTAGTGGATACAAACCTAACCGCTCAAGCCTTTCCTTGCAGGACAACCTGCCCATTCCCGGTATTAGTCTAGTAACCCTTCTCTGAACTGTTTCTAATGCATTTACATCTTTCCTTTAAACAACGCGATAGATCCCTTGCACAGTACCCCAGATGTGGTCTCACTCATGCCATGTACAACTGAAGCATCATCTCCTCATACTTCGGTCATTAATTTTCCTCACAATAAATGATGATCTTCTGTTGGTTTTCCTAATTATTTGGTATATCTGAATATTTGCATTTTTGTACAATGCTCCTCACAACCACTGGATGTCACAAATCCCTTTATGGTCACTGTTGGAATGTATGAAATGTAGTAGCCAATTTGTATTTAGAAAATACCCACAATAATGTGCGGATAATCTGTTTTTGTGACGTTGATTAAGGGATCATTTTGGCTGCGATACCTTGGGTCATGCCTGCTCCTTTTTAGAAATCGTACCCTGGGATCATTCATTTACACTGAGAAAGCAGGTCAGTTTGCTGTCTCCTTTGCGAGACAGCACTTCCAATAGTGCACTTCCAATAGTACAGTATCTCCTCAGTACTGCACTGGAGTCTCAGTCTAGATTATCCCAGAGCAGGCATTGTCAAACTTGGGGGCACGACCCGTGGGTGGGTCGCGGAGCCGTCCATCGCGGCGCACCCGATCGTGCAAATCCGCGCGCAACAACCGCAGCAGCTGGCTTTTAATAATGCCGGCTGCGAGCGGCCTTCAAAATGGCCAGGAACAGATTTTTAAAAATTTGGCTGCACTGCGCATGCATACGCGATCATCGGTGCGCGTGCACAGTGCGGCCGCATTTTTAAAATATGGTCTCACCCTTTTTTTTTCCTCAAATTCGGGGGACCATTGTTGCCATTGGGACCCAAAACCATTTCCTCCATTTTTATCAGCAACAAACCAGGTAAGAGAAAAAGGTGGGTCGCGAAAGTCCACCGGTGTGAGTCGCGAAGGTTGGTCGGTTAGTAAAAATGGGTCCCTGGAAAAAAGTTTAAAAACACTGTCCTGGAGTCTGAGTGGAAGGAATGGGACTGGTGATGTTTCTGACCAGTGCTGTCCATTAGTTCTCCCCCTTGACATTTACTGGAATTTTCCATGCATCGCTGCTGTCATTAAATTCGCTGGCTGAATATATGTCACATGATTTTGCCCAGAGGCAAATTTCTCTTGTCAATTTTAAGCACTGATGGATTGCACCCGGGTCATAAGAATTTGTCTCTGTTGTGCAACGATACCTTAAGCTAAACTTATGATTCGGAATTTTGTAACCTGAAGAGTAATATTAAGCACAGGTTTAGGAATTACTTCACTTAACCCCCTGAAGGCTCCAAAAGTTGCGCCGAAATAAGATTTTGACATTTGATCAATGCCACTTAATGGCAGGTGTATACACCTTGCGCCATTACAGTTATTTAATACAAAGTAGATGAACTCAAGCACCTCGGCCCGAGCCTACTTTGCATTTTGAGGACGCGTGTAAAGAAAATCGACTACCTTCTATTGTCCCTCCAATGAAGAATTGAAGTTGCCTTGGAAAAATTGGAGAAACAGGAGAGAACTTCCGTGTGAGGCCCCAGCAACAAATTAGGGGCACAGTATGACAACTGTAGGCTGCTATTCAAAATGGTTGAACCTGGCTGGTGTAAATGAGCCCTTGGCTGGAAAGGAAACATACTAATATTTGAATGCAATATTGCATTGATAGTAGAAAATAAAGTGTTGTGCTTGGCTATGGCTTTTGTGATGATTGGAAGATTTCAGGAATATTGGCTTCTAAATATTGGAACAGGTTGAGAGTTGAAAGCCTGGGGGTATGGTTTGTTTGGCTGCAGTGGTCACTTTTTTTAGAAAAGGATTTTGTTTTGCTTCTGATAAATAGCAGGTGAAATTGACCAGGAGACTGTGGATTGACTGGGGCCTTCCCTGGGGGGTTGATGTGCTTTTGCAGCCTGCAGAGATGTTGTGTTTTTAAACTTGGAGATGAGAAAATCAGATAATTGCGAGGTGGAGCTCAGATACAGGAGTTTGGAGAAGCTTTGAAAGAGCGAGAGGAGCTGAAATCTGCCTGACTGAGTCCACAATTCTTTCCAAGCAGGATAGGTTTAAAAACCATATTTATTTTCAAGCAGAGCAGTCTTGTCTGCAGACGAGGAAGAGGCTGAAGCAACCTAGTCAAAGCAGTTTTTGGAAAATATTCAGCCAAAGGGGTTCCAACTGGAGCCAAATCTGTTTTATAAAGTAAATATTATGCCATGGCCCTGCTAATTTTAAGATTGATTAAGAGCTGTGTGGTTTTTTTCTTATTCTATCGTTGTGTTAAAGGGGTAATTGTAAGCTGTTCCTTTTGGATGTGAAGTTAAAAAGTTTAATATTTTTTTGATAAACTTTTGTTTCAGAAATACCAAATCCCGATTTTATTTAATTAAAAAAAAAAAAAAAATTTTTTTTTTTACTTCAACATTTTCTTTTCATGCAATCACCCCGAAGCGAATGATGATTCTTTCTGCACAGTCTTAAATTAAACAAAAATATTGGCATTTCAGTCTCTTATCCGAGCCACTGTTGGGGTCTGGTCGGAGATCATAATACTTTAAATATAATTTGCAGATATTCAGAATGATGCAAAGGAGCAACAAGGATTTAACTGCGTAATAAGAATGTCAAGCCTTTCTATGTTCCCTTTGTAAACTAACTTTCAAAAAAATATATACATTTGGAGTACCCAATTCAATTTTTCTGATGAGGCATTTTAGCGTGGCAAATTCACCTACCCTGCATATCTTTTTGGGTTGTGGGGGTGAGACCCATGCAGACACAGGAGAATGTGCAAACTCTACATGGACAGTGACCCAGGTCCTTGGTGCCATGAGACAGCAGTGCCATCCACTGCGCACCCATGCTGCCAAAGCAAATTACTGAGTGAAAACACAGACCACAGCTGAGTGTGTTTGAATACCATTAATTTACAAAGACTTTTCTGATCAAATTTTGTATCTTCAATTCCTCTGGACCAGACAAATATCAAGAGGCCCTTTGACCACTTGACCTCAATGATTTGAACAAATATAGGCTATTAATTCATAATTATTCACTAAAAGGGATTGACTGAGTCTGCTTCGCCATTCGGTGAGGCTGATCTGATCTCAATTCCACTTTCCTGTCTTATCCCCATACCCCATCTCGGCCTTGTATCTAGTTGCTGCAGTTTTTTTATGAATTAGGGATTAATCTAAAATTGTTGATATTCTCTTGCCAGTCATCCATATAGTTGTGTGGTGCTGAATAAACAGCTCATGCCAAAGTCGAGTCTACTGTCAACAGTGCTTGGTTTCCAGAAACGCCATGCATTACAAGTTGTTGAAGGTCACTTCTTCAGGATCATGGAATTTCCTGTTTGAAGCCCATGTATGTATGGAAGAGAGCATATATAAATTGCGAACATTGCTGTTCATTGCTCCACAACAATTTTTGCATGAGGAAAATAACTTATTTCGCAATGCATTGTGTTTGGATCAATAACGTACATTTAGAACTTAATCAATCATTTGGGACTGATGCTTTATTCCACCAATTGGTAAATCTGATCACTGATGATAAAAATGTTTTTCAGCGTATGTTTTACAATAGGGCTTTGATTAGGTTTATCCCCATGCATCCCAAGTGACCAATAACACTTACTACCCACAAAATTATAAAACATCTGCCTTCAGTTGTGATCTGATTAAAAACGTATTTTTTCTTCGAAGTTTGACCTCCATCTTTAAATTCTTTATGACAGATCTATTATTGGGCATGATGGCCCATTACTGTTGAAGTTACTTGCCATGGGCTCAGGAACTTCCATTATTAATAGCTCCCCTTTGTGAATTTTCCACAACTTTTCAATGGTAGAAAATACACAGATGAGTAACACTTCTGATGCAGACAGGAATTTAAAACAATGCAATGGGACGGCCTTGAATTGGGTTGCAGGAAATTGCAGCTAGCATAGTGAAAAGTGGAGATGGTAATTCAGTAATGAAGTCATCAAAGTCAATGTTGGAAAATAAGTCATTATTTTATTCTGCTTGGATTAGTACTTAGAACTAAGTTCATTTTCCTTATCTGTTATACTTCTCGAATTGAAGCAAATGCATTTCAGACCACCAGTTCTGCTGTGTTCAGCAACATCTCCCTGTCTGTTCTTCGCCTGAGTCTTACTGGCCCTATTCTCCAGTTCCCCCTCAGTTACTTCGCGTTCTGACCTATTGCTTCGGTTCCCACCCCCACTGTCACACTAGTTTAAATCCTCCCACGTGACACTTGCAATCCTTGCGGTCAGGATATTTATGCCCCTCCAGGTTAGATGCAACCCGTCCTGCTTCTACAGGTCCCAGGAAGAGATCCCAATGGTTCAGATATCTGAAACCCTCCCTCCTAAGCCAGATGTTTAGCCATGTGTTTGGCTGTACTATTTTCCTATTTCTAGCCTCATTGGCACGTGGCACAGTGAGTAATCCTGAGATTACAACCATAGAGGTCCTGTTTTGTTTTGTTTCTTAAACTGTTTTCCGAACTCTCTGAACTCCTGCTGCAGGACCTCATCACTCTCCCTGCCTATGTCGTTAGTACCAATATGTACCACGACCTACAACTGCTCAGATATCCTGGACCCTGGCATCAGGGAGGCAACATACCATCCTGGAGTCTCTTTCACTCTTTCACCTTGAAGAACTGACATCTGCAGAACGAATCTTTAAATGCCCAATTCATTTTTGTTATAATTAAGGGGCAATTTAGCGTGGCCAATCACCTCGCCTGTGTTGTGGGGGCGAAATCCACGCAGATACGGGGAGAATGTGCAAACTCCACACGGACAGGGACCCAGAGGCGGTATCGAACCGGAACCTCAGTGCCGTGAGGCAGCAGTGCTAACCACTGTGCCGCTCTGCGGCTCCCTGCAGATCGAACTTGACCTTCCCCAACCTAAAGAATTCTGCCAGGTCGCTCGCCCACACTCCCGCTTTTGGCGGCTCAGTCCCGCCAACCCAACAAAATCTATCTCTGGGCTATCAGGGAGGCAAAGGCAAATACATAAGCTTCTCTTCGCTCTCTTTCCCCCCCCCTTCTCCTCCTCCCCCCCCCCGGCTGAACTCTCGGGTCTTCTGATACACCAAATATCGCCACCTCTGGAGACTCAGAACCACCCCCACACCCAGCACCTCTGATATCATGTCCGAGAACGGCTGCCAGATTCCCTTCAGTCTTGGCTGCGCCCAGAACATGTGGACGTGGTTCATGTCCCGCCCGCCCCCCCTCCCCCGAGCACCTCCCACATCTATCCTCCACCTTCGCAAGAAACCTGCTCATTCTCGCCACCATAATGTGGGCCTTATAAACCACTTGAAACTGAATGAGGCTCAAGCTCGCACACGACGAGGATGCGTTCACCCTCCTCAAGGCCCATGTCCCAGCCCGTTTCTCCCCACACAGCTCCTCCTCCCACTTGTGCTTAATATCCTCCACCTGGGCCACCCACCCCTTCTTGATAAATATCCAACACCGTCCATCCCCCCCCACCCCCAAATCTCACCCTCCGACAAACTTGTCTTGCTACATTGGAGGTGGCAGCCCCGGGAAAGACGGCACCTCTCTCTCCCATCAAATCTCTCACCTGCAGGTACAGAAATCCATTCCCTTGGGCAGCTCATACAATTCCAATTCCTCCAACTCGCCCAGCCCTGTGAATTTTCCCCTTATAAACCAGTCCCTGAAATATTCAATCCCGACCTGCCCCCAGACCCGTCGGCACAATTCTATGATTGTCGCAAATAGGTGCCCACAATGACATACGCTCCAGCCTAAAATGCTGCCTACACTGCCCCCACATCTTTAAAGCCAACACCACCATGGGACTCGCGGAGTACCTGCCAATGAGAACGACCAAGGTGACTTGTAACAACAATGCCTCAAACACGATGCTGCCTCCACCTGCCCCCAAGATTGACCTCTCCTCCACAGTCCACTTCCTCACCATTGCAATATTCGCCGCCCAATAATAATTCATCAAATTCGACAATGCCAGCTTCCCCTCGCCCCGTTCCAAAAATGTCAGCCGCACTCGCGGGGTCATCCCCTCCCACACAAGACATCAGCCCATTGACGTTCCTAAAAAAAATAAAGACTTGCGGACAAAGATGGGGATGTTCTGAGACACAAACTGAAACCTAGGCAGCACCATCATCTTCACTGTCTGCACCCACCCAGCCAGTGACAGCGGCAAAACATCCCATCTCTGAAACCCGCCTTCATTCCTTCCACCGACCGAGCCAAATTTGATCTATGCAGCTGGGCCCAGCTCCCTGCCACTTGAATACCTCAGTACCCGAAGTGTGTCCCCACCATTCTAAATGACATCTCCCCTAATCTCCTGGCATTGATCGGGAACACCTCACTCTTTCCCATGTTCAATTTATATCCTGAAAACCGGCAAAATCCTCCAAATGCTGCCATCGGGTCAAACATGTATAATAAATCTGCTTATGGTGAAAAGTGATTCTTGCCCCCCACCCGCCCAATCCCTCGATGCCCTAAGCAGCATTGCCAGTGGCTCTAGTGCCAAGTCAAAAAGCAATTGTGAGATCAGGCACCCCATCTCATCCTGCAGTGTAGCCCAAAGTACCCTAAACTCTCTTGGTTCATAGAATCATAGAATCATAAAAGTTTACAGCATGGAAACAGGCCCTTCGGCCCAACCAGTCCATGCCGCCCAGTTTTTACCATTAAGCTAGTCCCAGTTGCCCGCACTTGGCCCATAACCCTCTATACCCATCTTACCCATGTAACTATCTAAATGCTTTTTAAAAGACACAATTGTATCCGCCTCTACTACTACCTCTGGCAGCACATTCCAGACACTCGCTACCCTCTGAGTGAAGAAATTGCCCCTCTGGGCCCTTCTGAATCTCTCCCCTCTCACCTTAAACCTATGCCCTCTAGTTTTAGACTCCCCTACCTTTGGGAAAAGATGTTGACTATCTACCTTATCTATGCCCCTCATTATTTTACAGACCTCTATAAGATCACCCCTAAGCCTCCTACGCTCCAGGGAAAAAAGTCCCAGTCTATCCAGCCTCTCCTTATAACTCAAACCATCAAGTCCCGGTAACATCCTAGTAAATCTTTTCTGCACTCTTTCTAGTGTAATAATATCCTTTCTATAATAGAGTGACCAGAACTGCACACAGTATTCCAAGTGTGGCTGTACCAATGTATGGTTCGTCGGCATACTCTCCACCGATCAAATGCCTTCTCTATTTCACATCACCATCATTACCACCAATCAAAAGCCATCTCTGTGTGTCATCACCACCACTACTTCTACCTTGTGCCCCTCGGGGTATGATGATCATTTTAAGTAACCTCTGCACATTCGCTGCCAACTGCCTTCCCTTCACACAATCTGTCGGGTCCACCCCTATCACCCCTGGCACACAGTTCTGAATCCGCGATGCAAACACCTTTGCTAACAGCTTGGCATCAACATTCAATAGCGATATTGGACGGTACGCACCATACTGCTCCAGGTCCTCCTCCTTAAAATCAGGGAGATGGAAGTCTGCGACAGTGATGGGAGAAGATCCCTTGCCTCATTATACGCATGATGTAGAGATGTCAGCATTGGACTGGGATGGGCACAGTAAGAAGTCTTACAACACCAGGATAAAGTCCAACCGGTTTGTTTCGAATCACTAGCTTTCGGAGCGCAGCTCCTTTATCAGGTGAATGAAGAGGTGGGTTGAACAAACACTTGATAGACAAAGTCAATGATGCAAGATGATAATTTGAATGTGAGTCTTTGCAGGTAGTTAAGTCTTTACAGGTCCAGACGGTGTGACTAGAGAGAGGGATAATCACAGGTTAAAGAAGTGAGAATTGTCATTGTCTCAAGCCAGGACAGTTGGTAGGGTTTCACAAACCCACGCCAGATGGTGGAGGTGAATGTAATGCAAGGTCCCGGTTGAGGCGGTCCTTATGCGTGTGGAACTTGGCTATCCGTTTCTGCTAGACGATTCTGCGTTGTCGCGCATCCTGAAGACTACCTCGGAGAATGCTTACCAGAAGATCAGAGGCTGAATGTCCTTGACTGCTGACGTGTTCTCCGACTGGAAGGGAACACTCCTGCCTGGCGATTGTCGCGCGATGTCCGTTCATCCGTTGTCGCGTGGTCTCGCCAATGTACCATGCCTCGGGACATCCTTTTCTGCATCGTATGAGGTAGACAACGTTGGCCTAGTCGCACGAGTATGTACTGCATATCTGGTGGGCGGTGTTCCCAAGTGTAATGGTGGTACCCATGTCGATGATCTGCCATGTCTTGCAGAGGTTGCCATGGCAGGGTTGTGTGGTGTCGTGGTCGCTGTTCTCCTGAAGGCTGGGTAGTTTGCTGCAAACAGTAGTCTGTTTGAAGTTGTGCGGTTGTTTTGAAGGCAAATAGCGGGAGTGTATGGATGCCTTGGCAAGGTGTTTGTCTTCATCGATGACGTGTTGAAGGCTGCGAAGAAGATGTTGTAGTTTCTCTGCTCCGGGGAGGGACTGGCCGACAAAGGGTACTCTGTCGGTTGTGTCCTGTGTTTGTCTTCTGAGGAGGTCAGTGTGGTTTTTTGCTGTGGCGCTTCTGAGGAGGTCGGTGCGGTTCTTTTGCTCTGGCGAGTTGCAACTGTCACTCGATGAGTTGAATGCCATATCCCATTCTTACGAGGGCGTCTTTCAGCGTCTGTAGATGTCTGTTATGTCCCTCCTCGACTGAGCAGATCCTGTGTATACAGAGGGCTTGTCCACAGGGGGCAGGAATCAATCGCTATTGGTTGTCAAGCAGACTACTGGCACTGGTCAATCCATTGGCCACCAGCCAACCAATCGAAACAAACCCCTCCAATCTTTTGGGTGCCATAGAGTCTTTATGACATTGAACTATTTTGACAATTCCTCAGCATAAAGGTTAACAAACATGATTTTCGAACTCATCTAAGTACCAGGCACATCTATTGGCTCTGGCAGCAAGTAAAGAAGTTGGGGAGGGTTCCATAGAAAAATTAAGGTTAGACAACGTTCACTCTGCCTGGGTGCTGATACGTAACTTGTTTAATGTAAAATTTAAAACCGACATAAGCTAATGTAAACCATATTCTTGCCTATGTTGCCACACTCTGTATAAATGTCACCTGATTTTTTACCTTGGCAGAGTCCACTCCGGAGATCTATCTCTGAAGCTGGGCTCTCCCAATGTGTTGGTCAATAAATGATCGTTCTGCTCCTGCGACTTCTGATTATTTTGTGGAAAACAGCAAATCCACAACAACTGGTGCTGCAAGCAGGATATTCGTATCAGATCATCAGAAAGGCTCGGCAAAGTGGGTGAGTATATTTATCTTCCACCTGTAGTTAGTGCAGTTGGCTTGTCTGAAATGAATGGAAGAAACTGTGAGGAGGTCTTGGGGCAGTGCGAATCACCAAGGTAGGTGATTGCGCAGGTGGACCTTTGGGGCCGTAGCCACATGGGAGAGCCCAGCCACTACCGAGTAAAGGAGTGCAGGCATGTCTGACCTCACCAGTTGGAGCAGAATTAAAATTCTTCACGAGTTCTTTTGATGGCTAAGTCAGACCTGTGTTCTTGGAGTAGAAATGCAAGAGAGGCTAAAAGGAAACATCAAGGCATTTAAGACCCAAGTTGATCCATCAATGTACACTTGATTACCAACACTGCAGTTTGTGTGGGGAAAAATTAGTAAGATGGACTTCCTTTCTGGATATTTCTGGGATAAACTCATCAATGCAATTCTAGTGAAGGCGCTGCACATACAACTTCTACCAGCAGACTTCTCCCCCCGACTTGACAATTCACTTGTTGACTAGGAAGAAAAAAACTTAATGGGGCAAGATTGAAGAATGTTGTTAAAAGCCCAACTGGTTCAGTTTGCATTTAGGGCAAGGATCACCTAACCTGTTGAGACTGACTCTCAATACCCTTTGAAGGGACCGACCAAGCCATTATGTTGTAAAAGTTGTCACCCGTCAGGGCTACAAGGTCAATAGTGCAATCTTGCCAGTGTCATTCATATCCTGAGAATTTTTTACAACTAAAGTGCAGGATTCATCTTTTGGGAAAAATAGCAGAGTGCATATATTTCTCCATGATTAATAATCCACCAACCCTAATCTGTTTAGAAAAGTCAGGTTTCGAAGCCCCGGCTTGCTGAATTTTGTCAGGGTCAGTTAATTATGATGAAAATAAATGTATTCCCCAATTCTACATTTAAAAGAACCATTTTTGGCGAGGTGTTTTGCCCTTGCAAATGGAGCGAGTTTCAAAGTCATTGCAAGTGTCAAATATTTTTCTGATGGCAAAATCATCCCAAGGCACTTCATGGACGTACGACCTTAAGGATGCAACATAACTACAAGTTTTCTTGTGTAAAGTGACCTATTTTCACTTGGCCTTCTCCACTTTTCTCCCGCCCCCTCCCCAGCCACCCCCGCTGCACCGTTCATATTCAAATTGGCATGTTCAAAGCACAAGTCTCGTGAAACTTTGGTTTTCTTTTGCCAGCATTTTCTTGCCAGCATTTAAAAAAAATATTTTTGTTTTCTTTACATTCAGGCTCATCTTTTCGTTCCTGTCCCTCCCTCAGAACACTGCAGAGTTCAGTCTTGTCCTTGGGGAAAAACAATAATCTGACGCCATAAAATATCATTCAAATACTGGCACCAGTTGCAATGATATGGGGCTGACCGCAACGCCTGCCGAACTGGACGGAAGTGTTTAACTTTGTCCGTTGCTCACTAACTTTCAAGAGTATTATGTTCCCGAACAATAAGATCTGATGTTTTTGCGAAAACAATGTGCTATAAGGTGGAAGTGACATCATCTCAGTGGACAGGAGCTGTATTATATTGGAGTGAAAGAGCATTTATGTTCACTTCAGTGATCTATTGGATCACAGGATAATCTTTTGAATTATGCGAAGATGCGTGCCTTTTGTGAAGCAATTGCTCAAGGGCTTTTGATCACTGGAAATTATGACAACAATACAAGCACAATAGAGTGCCCTTTTAAGTACAGATTACACTAACAACAGTACATGCTTTTATTGCAATAAGTGCATCTTCATAGAGCAGCGAAAAAACAATTTTATCTCTTTTGTAGCATATTGTTGAGAAAGCCGCACATGCAGACTGCGTTGATTGGACATAATGAGCTGCTTTTATATTCCCTGTGTCACCTGTTTCAGCTGTACTCTGCTTCACTAGTTGAATATTTCTGGAATGATGGGAGGCGGGGTGGTACAAAAAAGATATCCAGATCAGTTCATTTTTATGCAAGTTAAACTTCAAGGTGGATAATTGTCTCTTTTGCAGCACTTTCCCAGCCTCATTTTAAGCAGCGCTTTGACCATTGGCATGTGCAAGCCTGGAGGTAATTGGCAAGTGAAAAGTCTGGCACACGATACAGGGATATGAAAAGATTATTATGGACAGGCCTTGGAGCAGAGCACATACAATGATGATTTAAAATAAAATCATTTGTGAGTTTGGGCATGGCTGGCTAGGTCAACGTTTATTGCCCGTCTCTAAATGGCCTTGAGAAGGTTGTGGTGAGCTGCCGCCTTGAACCGCTGTAGTCGATGTGGCTTGCGGTGTTGTTAGGGAGGGATTTTGATGAAACTTAGATATTGGATATGTTAAGAAAATAAGCAAATGTAATGCTTTTGGTAATATCATTGCCATATTTCTTATGTACACTGTTGGGGTGTCAGTATGGTCACTGGAGTAAGAGACAGGATGAGACGAAAACCCACAGTGGGAAGTGGTTTGCTATGTTAATGAATCACAAAGAACATTGTGCGATAACTGGAGTAGCTTTGAATTGAGTTATATTGATTCAAAGTGGGATGTTTGGGTGTGAGTGAGTAAGCCAGGTAAATAGAGGGCAAGATTACTTTTTTTATGCTTCAGAGCTAAATTAAAGCAAAAATGTAATCTGTTCTGGGTAGAAATTATTTCTGAAGAGATTGGTTGAGACATTGGCGAGATCGAGGGGAAAGAACATATTTGAGGAAATACTGAAGCCTATGTAAGGGGTTAATTCCTGGAACTCAGAATAGCTGGGTAGCTTGTTCGAACTCCCAGAAGGCCATAAGACATAGAAGCAGAATTAGGCCACTCGGCCCATTGAGTCTGCTGAGCCATTCAGTCATGGCTGATATTTGAATGCCTCAGAAGTACATTCCTGGCCTTGTAATCTAGCCCTCATGACATGAATGCTAACATTGCATATGCCTTCCTAACTGCCGACTGATACGGTACGTTAACCTTAAGACAATCGTGAACAAGGACTCCCAAGTCCCTTTGTGCTTCTGATTTCCTTAGCATTTCCCCATTTAGAAAATAGTCGGTCTAAATTTCTCCTTCCAAAGTGCATAACCTCATTGTATTTCATCTGCCACTTCATTGCCCACTCTCTTAGCCAATCCAAGTCCTTCTGTGTAAGCAAGGTCAGATCGAGAAAACCAGCTGCTGTCAGCCTCCGAGGACATCCAAGGGGAAAAAGGCCGCAATCTGCTAAAGCTTACTGGAATTCTATAGATCTTAAAATCAGCAAGGACGGTTTCTTAAACCGACAACGTTAGCTCTGAGGCTAGTTTGTTTAAATGCATTAGCCAGTCTTGTGTTTGAAGTGCAGGTTTGTTTTTAAAAATATTTTAATAAATGTTTACTTAATTATAAAATCATCTCAAGGAGTCCGGACATTGCTTCCTGATTTTAGAACCTCTCCTCATTCTGTAGAAATTGGAAAAACCCATGGTGGCAGCGGTTTCAATTTCCCTTTTGTAATTTGGGCAGATCGGCCTTTACCATCAACTGTGCTATCAAAGCTCAGTGTCATTTCGTCCTCATTCAATGCCCACACGTATACTTTCCAGCATGATATAGCGACCCAATGTGTCCGTTTCAGAAGTACTGAGCCCAATTTTAATCCTATAATCACTCTGACTAGAATCCGCTAAATCAGCGCAACCTGATCTATTCTTAGAAGGTGTCTAAAGCCTGTGAAGTGATATTTGGGTCACGATCAATCATCTCAGCCCAAGGACATAACTGCAAGAATTCTTCAGGGTAGTATCCTGGTCCCAACCATCTTCAGCTGCTTCATGAGTGACCTTCCCTCTATCATAAAGTCAAACTTGGTCATGTTTGCTGATGATTACACAGTCTTCAGTCACAACACCATGGGGACTGCAGAAGCCCATGAAGCATATAGAAGAAAGACCTGAACAACATTTAGGAATGAACGGATAAGAGGCAGGTAATGTTCATGATACAAGTTCTATTAAACAACCATCTCCAAGAGAGAGAATTCAAGCCCCTCCCCTTGCAATTCAACAGCATATTGCTATTGTTCAAACACCACCCATAAATATCCTGGGAGTTACATTCTCACTACACAAGTGCCAGGTAATGACCATCTCCTACAAGAGAGGATCTAACCATCTCCCCTTATCATTGAATTGCATTACCATCACTGAATCCCCCACAATCAACATCCTGGGGGTTACCATCAATCAGAAACTGAACTGGACAAGCCACATTAATACTGTGGCAGATCAAAGGCTAGGAATCCTACAGTGAGTAACTCTCCTGCTGACCCTCCAAAGCCTGTCCACCAGCTACAAGGCACGAGTCAGGAGTGTAATGGAATACTCTCCACTTGCCTGGATGTGTGCAGTTCTAACAACACTCAAGAAGATTGACACCATTCAGGGCAAAGCAGCACACTTGATTGCTCCCCCTTCCACAGATATTCAAACCCTCCACCACCAACAAACAGTGAGTGGCAGCCATGTGTGCCATCTACAAGATGCACTGCAGGAGCTCACCAAGGTTCCTTAGACAACACCTTCAAAACTCACAACCACTACCATCTAGAAGGATGAGCAGCAGATACCTGGGAACCCCATCACCTAAAAGTTCCCCTCCAAGTCACTCACCGCCCTGACTTGGAAATATATCACCATTCCTTTACATGATTTGTCATCCGCAAACATCCCCACTCCTGACCTTATGATGGAAGGCAGGTCATTGATGAAGCAGCTGAAGATGGTTGGGCTTGAGACACTACCCTGAGGAACTCTTGCAGTGATGTCCTGGAACTGAGATGATTGACCTCCAACCACCACAACCATCTTCCTTTGTGCCAGATATGGCTCCAACCAGCGGAGAGTTTCCCCCCCTGATTCCCATTGACTGCTTTTTAGCTCGGGCTCCTTGATGCCATACTCGGTCAAATGCTGCCTTGATGTCAAAGAGTCACTCTCACCTCAGCTCTGTTATTAGCTCTTTTGTCCATGTTTGAACCAAGGCTGTATTGAGGTCAGGAGCTGAGTGACCTTGGCGGAACCCAATCTGAGCATCCGTAAGCAGGTTATTGCCAAGTAAGTGCTGCTTGATGGCACTGTTAATGACTCCTTTCATACCTTTGCTGATGATAGAGAGTAGACTGATAGGTGGTAATTTTCTGGGTTGGATTTGTCCTGGTTCATGTATACAGGATACACCTGGGCAATTTTCCACATTGCCGGGTAGATGCCAGTGTTATAGCTGGGTGGAACAGCTTGGCTAGGGATGCAGCAAGTTCTGGAGCACAAGTCTTCAGCACTATTGCCGTAATATTGTCGGGACCCATCGCCTTTGCAGTACCCAGTGCCTTCAGCCATTCCTTAATATCACGTGGAGTGAATCATATTGGCTGTAGACTGACATCTGTGATGCTGGGGGCCTCTGGAGGAGCCAGAGATGGATCACCCACTCAGCAGCTCTGGCTGAAGATTGTTGCGAATGCCTCAACCTGGTCTTTTGCACATATGTGCTGGGCTCCTCCATCATTGAGGATGGGGATATTTGTGGAGCCTCCTTCTCCAGTGAGTTTAATGTTCCACCACCAATCACAGCAGGATATGGCAGGACTGCAGAGCTTAGATCTGATGTGTTGGCTGTGGAATCGCTTAGCTCTGTCTATTACTTGCTGCTTGGCACACAAGTAGTCCTGTGTGTAGCTTCACCAGGTTGATACCTCATCCTCTGGTATGCCTGATGTTGCTTCTGGCATACTCTCCTGCAGTCTTCATTGAAGTAGGGTTGATCCCTTGGCTTGGTGGTAAGGTAGATTGGGGGATATGCTGCGCCATGAGGTTGGAGATTGTGGTTAAATATAATGCTGCTGCTGCTGATGGCCCACAGTGCCTCATGGATGTCCAGTCTTGAGTTGCTCGATCTGTTCTAAGTCGATCCCATTTAGCACGGTTGTAGTGCCACACAACACGATGGAGGGTATCCTCAAAGTGAAGATAGGATTTAGTCTCCACAAGGACTGTGTGGTGGTCACTTCTACCGATACTGTCATGGACAGATGCATCTGCAGCAGGCAGATTCAGGATGAAGTCAAGTATGTTTTCCCCTCTTGGTTTGCTCAACACCTGCTGCAGTCCCAGTCTAGCAGCTATGTCCTTTAGGACCCGGCCAGCTCAGTCTGTGGTGGTACTACCAAACCACTCTTGGTGATGGACAGTGAAGTCCCCCACCCAGAGCTATTCTGCACCCTTGCCACCCTCGGTGCTTCCTCTAAGTGGTGTTCAACATGGAAGAATACTGATTCATCAGCTGATGGTGGCCGGTAGGTAGTAATCAGCAGGACGTTTCCTTGCCCATGTTTAACCTGAAGCCATGAGACATGGGGTCCAGAGGTGATGTTGAGAACTCCCAGGCAACCCCCTCTCAACTTGTATACCACTGTGCCGCCACCTGCCGGTGAGACAGGACATACCCAAGAATGGTGATAGTGCTGTCTGGGATATTATCTGTGAGGTATGATTCTGCGTATGACTCTGCCAGGCTGTTGCTTAACTAATCTGGGAGACAGCTCTCCCGACTTTGGCACAAGCCCCCAGATTTAGTAAGGAGGACTTTGCAGGCTTGACAGGGCTGACTTTGTCGCTGTCGTTTCCAGTGCGGGTAATCCATCCAGTTTCATTTCATTTTTGCGTTTTTGTAACGGTTGAGTACAACTGACTTCCGAAGCCATTTCAACTGTGCACTCGAGTCAACCACATTGCTGTGGGTCTGGAGTCACATGTAGGCCAGACCAGGTAAGGATGGCAGATTTCCTTCCCTGAAGGACATTAGTGAACCAGATGGGTTTTTACAACAATCTACAATGGTTCTACAATCATCATTAGACTTTTAATTCCAGATATTTTATCGAGTTTAAATTCCATCACTTGCCATGGTGGGATTCCAAACCTGCAAAGGAAGACATGGACCGCAGATGTATGGGAAAGCCATAATTTGCAAGTTCACCACCTTGATGTGGAACTATATCAATGTTCCTGCCCTATTGCTGGGTCAAGATAGATAGACTACAGTGGTTCAAGAAGGCGGGTATCCAAGGCCAGTTTGGCATGGGCAACAGATTCTGACCTTGCTTTGACATTCGCACCTCATGAAATAATAAAGGAAATGCTTGTATTATGAGAAACTGAAAAGAACTGCGATGTAAGAATTCACTGTTCAACACAACAGTCAGAAACTATTCAATATTGCCTGCGCGACTGGAGACTGGAGACTTTGACGATGTTGTGTCAATGTTACTGTTCACTTATTCTTTACTTAATTTGTTTGGCAGGTGTTGCATGACATAATATCAGTAAACAAATGCAAAATGAAGATTCTTGATTTGATCCGGAGTTGGCTATGAATTTATTTAGAAATGGAGAATGTAAGCTCAGTTACAGTGACAATTAATTTTTTTTAAAAAGCAATCGTACAGATGGGTGAAAAGTCACAGGTGTATGATTCTTGTTATCTGAATGCTCTGGGACTGATTTTACTATTGGCCGGTTTGAGTGGCAAGGGCTAGGTTGGAAGGCATAACCGTAACAGAGTGCACTCAATTTTCCTCCCCATTAATTTTGATTAACGTTTAAACCTGGCCAGCTCTGTCCTGCCGATTTTGAGATCCTCCCCTATCCCACTCAACCATTCTAGCCATACGATCATCTCCAGCCAAACGTCTCTGCCCATGTGATCCTTCCCATGTTCCAGGAGATGAGAATCTTTCTTGATCTGCAAAGTGCACGGACCTGGAGGTGAGCCATAAAACTGGTTTCATTGTGTTGTATTCCTAAGTTGAGCAGACAGAAAATATTGCCTGTATTATTCGACAAGCTGAAGCATCAATGTAAAAATCAGTCAGCGTTATATGATGCAACAGATTAGAGTCCAACACCATTTGGCTTAATGAAATTTGGTTCAGAGGAATTATCCATTTTGCGATGCCATACAGGCTGGTGACCCAAATTTTGTCCTCTATGAACTGAAGCTCATCCAAAATTGGGAGCAGGCCGAGAGCTGCCAACGGACCGTGTAATAGGGCAGGAATGTGTTGGGTAGGGAGTCAGTTATCTTTGTGACTCTCCCGAATATATCCTGACCAGGAAGTGTCAAGTTTGGCCTTCCCGCCCAGAGGTGAATTGAAGCCCTCGAATACCACCGGGCCTAATCCTGCAATTGCTGATGTTCAGCCTGTGTTGGATGGGTGCCACATCATATGGGAAAACAGCCAGGCAAACCATGGTGGATTGCTTGTGGTGGGGATGTCCTCCTTCCTTCGGCATCATGTGCTCAATGGAAGAAACTGTCGGCAGAAAGGTAAAGACCCTTGAGAAGACAACCTCCTGCCCTTCATAATCACCCATTGCACCCCACCTGGTGTTCTGTAGCTATGCTAACTGGCCTGAATGATCACAACCTGCTCAACTTTGTCTGGGGATCTCCAGTCAGTGGATGGGCATGCCACTGCAATCAAACGCAGTTCACTCAATATCCTTTCACCCATGAACCACTTTGCTCACTATCTTACATTGGCTCTGGCAACACGTTTTTAAAATTCTTGTCCTGGTTTTCAAATTCCTCCAGAGTTTTGTTTCAGCCCCATCTAAAACCAGCAACCATCCAAGATCTCTACTCCTCCAGTTCTGGCAACTTGCACATCCCTGATTTTTTTATTGCTCAATCATCAGTAGTTGTGCCTTGAGCTGCCAGAGCCCCATGCTCTGAAGTTCCCTCCCTAAATCTCTCCATCTCTTTAGCTGCCTTCTCTCTCTTTAAGATCCTCCACCCCCCTCCTAAAACTCTTTGACCAAGCTTTTTGTTACCATTCGATTTTCTTCGCTAATACTCATCTGAAGAGTTTTGGGATGTTGACTGCATTAAAGATGCCGATAAACATAATATGTGGCCTTTTTCCCGTCTTGTGTATAGAGGAACTTTGCTATGATACAATGCTGTGAGATTTGGCACCGTGGTTTTTAACAGTTTAACATTCTTGTGTTTGTTAATGAATGATTGGACAGTCTGCTTGATTGGTCATTCTGGCACCAGGCCTTCAGTCCACCTGTCGTCAGAGTATGTGTGATATATAGGATACACTGCCCCTTTGACTGTCCTATGTCACTGAACAGGATGAGGGCAATGCGGAGTTGAACAACAGTTCTTCCAAGTCTCTCACAATTACAGCTTGGATGTATGTCACTGCTTTATTGTAACTGGGTCGATACCCTGGGATTGCAGGAGTGCAAGCAATGCGGGGAATTACTACTGTTCTAGCAGAAGTCTTACCATCTCTTTCTGGCACAAATATGATGTGCCGAACGGGCTATTTTGGTCCTGTATTATTCTGTGATTTTCTTTTACGGTGACTATGGTGACTAAAGATAGCGAATAGGTTTTATGTCTGGAAAGCATCTGCCACATCCAGAGCACAAATCTAAAACAAAGTGTCTTGAACCGCATTCTTTAGTTTGGGAGCTTCACATGGATTGCACACGTTGAGCTCTTTAATCTGAGTAATGAGGATCCTGCAAGAACTAAACATACAGTTTTTATTCATTTATTTCTTTGAAAAAGAAAAACGGAGTCATTTTAAGGATATATTGCCAAATAAAATGGAACTGTAGTTTGGTTGCAGCTTTAGGACTGCCACACTCGCGTATAACCAGTTAGCCACTAGAACAGCGGTTGTATATGAGCGTGATGTTATACAGTCATGAAATTATGCCAACAATTTCTAATTCTGAAATGAACGGATGGGGCCAATTTACAAATTCACTCCCTGTCCATACCTGCAAAAATCTGTCCTTTACAACTCTCTCAACTTTTAATTAACAAGAATAAAAGAAGCAACCCACATGGGAAATGAGGGAAAGTCATTTTTGTTTCTGTATAGTGAAAATAAATCAGCATAAATTTCATAACTCGATGGATTCTTCCTCCAACTTTCACACTGAATTGCTGCTTCCTGCATACCTCGCCATGGTCACTAATTTATTTCCCTCAACTTTGGTGCGGTACTTCATTGCCCGTCTTGATCATTCACCTCGTTTCTCAACACAAAGTTCTAACTATTGTGTGTGTGTGATGCAATCTAACACCAGGAGCCGGATTCTCGAAATCGCGTTCGGCAACCGGCCGGAGAATCTGAGTTCCTGACCAAATTGGTGATGGAGTCTCATTGCGATGCTCCACCCCCTCCAAAGCAGCGTACTCTAGGAGTACACCGTGCCATGTATAGACAGCCTCAGGACGTTGCCCGAGGCCCGCCCCCGATATTCCGCTCCCGACCGGGACATGTGGTCTTGCCGCCGGGAACGTGGCGTGGTGGCTGCGGACTCAGTCCAGTGCCGCCACAGTTGAGGGAGGGCCGATCTGGCAGGAGGGGGACATTATTCAGGGCTGGGGGCACTGTGGGGTAGGTGGTCTGGAGCGCGCGAGCCAGCCGAAGGGGGTTGACTATTTCGCGGCAGGGTCTGCAAGCGGCCGGCGCCATGTAGCACGACGTGGTCGCTGCAGGCTGCCACACATGCACATGCGCGGCCATGGACCTGGCAATTCTCCGGGGCATATCGGCAGCTAGAGCCAGGTGCAATCGGTGGCTGTTTTGCACCAGTTTCTGCCACTGTTCCCATGCCAGCATGAGAATCCAGCCCACGACCTATGGAATGAGTATCTCATTTTGTGCGAGTTGTTGCTTCTTCCATCAACCAATGGCTGTGAAGTGACAATCTAATGCTCAAAACACAGCCAGCAGGATGTGGGATCAATGTTCAACGTAACACTGGGTTGGACCATAACCCCTGTTACACTGTTGGGTCATTCAACTGGTGAACCATGATTATTGAGAATTCTGCTGTGTACTGGCTAATGATCTGTTGAGCTGCTCGCAGAAAAATTATTTTCACTGTACCTTGGTACACGTGACAATAAACAAACAACAACAGTGACTATCTTTCCTACCTCAGCACAGATCGCATTACCACTTTCCACAATATTCAGGCCAAAAGCCAGATCGTCTCTGTTGCCATGTACAATAATGCAGAAATATTTCAATTAATTGTAAAAGCTGCTTGTTTAATTATGACCTAGTATTGGCCTTCAAGTGGTGTTATATACACCATTCGCTCATATATTGAGTCATAATACTTTGAAGACATGAAGACTTTGCATCTGCGAGCAGATGAAGACAGAGGCTATGACAAAAACCGGTTGGTGTACCATGGCTGTTTCATATAACTAACATGCCTTGTGCATTATGATTTACCACCACTTCCACACAACAACAGCCATGTAATCACTTGGAAGAGTCACACAAACCAGATCAAACAAAGTCGAGGCTAACTTCGGGTAAAGATTTTTGGTGAAATTAGTCTGTGCAGAAAACCACACCCGGGCCACGACCACCAACATTCTGTATGCCGCAATCCCGTCCAGCTCTCTTCTGACTGAATGTAAATCGGCAATCACCACTGGACCCGGTAAGTTGATCCATCTTTTTGGAAGAAACTCACAGCAGTGGGAGTTGTCTTGCTTGGTTTGAAAACTTTTCAGTTCCCCTCTCTTGTGCTCCAGCTCTGTCAACTCTCCCTTTTCACAGTTGCATAGTTTTCAGTGGCGACTTGGGGATTTTCACAGTAACTTCATTGCAGTGTTAATGTAAGCCTACTTGTGACTAGAATAAAGATGATTATTTTTTTAACATAAATTTAGAATACCCAATTATTTTGTTTTTTTCCAATTAAGGGGCAATTTTAACGTGGCCAATCCACCTAACCTGCACATCTTTGGGTTGTGGGGATGAAACCCACGCAGATACGGGGAGAATATGCAAACTCCACAATGACCCAAGGCCAGGATTCGAACCCAGGTCCTCAGCGCCGTAGTCCCAGTGCTAACCACTGTGCCGTGTGCTGCCCTAAAGATTATTATTATTAAAAGACTGACTCCATTGTCAACTTTTAGTCAAACTCCCTACCACCTTCCCCTCCGCCTCCCCCAGGGCAGAATCTATCAGCTTAAATTGGTGATTTTCCCAACTGAACTAAAAGAAATGGACTTGGCCCATGCAACAGGCATGAGTGTAAACAACACAAGAATGGAATTGTTATTGTTATCTCCACTCTGATATCCTGTGTATATTTTAACTTTATTTTGAGCATTTTGTTGAATTATAATCTCATGAGGATGAAATTCCTGTTGAACGTAGCAACATCTTTAATATGTGTTGCAAAGAAGTCCTGCCTTTGGAGGCACAGTAAAAAAAATCCTGAAACATTATGGTTGATTTAACCAAATACGCTTTTGTGTCGGGGGTGGGGTCCAGGTTTCATTTTATTCATTTACGTGGTGTGGACGTCGCTGCTCCAGTCATTGCCTATCCCTAGGTGCACTTCAGAAGGTGGTGGTTAGATGCAGCCTTGAACCCCTGCAGTTCTTGAGGTGAAGGTGCACCCACTGTGCTGTTAGGGAGGGTATTCCAGGATTTTGCTCCAGAGACAGTGAAGGAACGGCGATTATATTTCCAGGTCAGGCTGGTGAGTGACTTGGAGGGGAACCTCCAGGTGGTGGGGTTCCCAGGTATCTGCTGCTCTTGTCCTTTGGGATGGTAGTGGTCATGGGTTTGGAAGGTGCTGTCTAAGGAACCTTGGTGAGTTACTGCAGTGCATCTTGTAGATGGTACACATGACTGCCACTGTTCGTCAGTGATGGAGGATTTGAATATTTGTGGGAGGGGGGCAATCAACCAGGCAGCTTTGTTCTGGATGGTGTTGAGCTGCTTGAGTGTTGTTGGAGCTGCACTCTTTGAGGCAAGTGGAGAGTATTCCAGTACACTCCTGATTTATGCCTTGTAGATGGTGGCAGGCTTTGGGAGGTCAAGAGGTGACTTTACTCACTGTAGGATTCCTAGACTTTGACCTGCCCTGGTAGCCGCAGTATTAATATGGTTCGTCCAGTTCAGTTTCTGATCAATGATGACCCCCAGGATGTTGATTGTGGGGTATTCAGCGATGGCAGTGCCATTGAATGTCAAGGGGCGATGGTTAGATCCTCTCCTGCAGGAGATGCTCATTGTCTGGCACTTGTGAGGTGCGAATGTAACTTCTTGCTTGTCAGCCAAACCTGGATATTTGTCCAGGTATTGCAGCATTTGGAACATGGACTGCTTTTTTATCTGTAGTCTCCTGCAAACATCCCCACTTCTGACCTTAAAATGGAAGGAAGGTCATTGAAGCAACCGAAGATGGTTGGGCCTAGGACACCATCCTGCAGTGATGTCCTGTAGCTGAGATGATTGATTTCCAACCACCACAACTGTCTTCCTTTGTGCCGGGTATGATTCCAACCTGCGGAGAGTTTCCCCTCTGATTTGGTAACCGAAGATCCAGGCCTCCAGTCCATCTCATTGGTCACTAAGGTGTGTGATTCAGATTCCAATGGGAATCCAGAAGGAAAACTTGGGAATTGACTCGTACTGGTCCAAACTGGAGTTCCGTTCTAATGTATAACAAGACCAGTTATTGACCAGTGCCAGTCATATCTCAAGTGTTACTGCTTTTTTCTTCTGCGGAAAGGGGATATATTGGTTAAAGGGACATAACTGTGATGGTATTTGGAGCACCACAATGGGGCTCTCAACTGACCAGGCTGAGTAGGGGAAGGACCACCCTGCACTCTGACTCCACCTACAATCTGGCCACTGGAGGGGTAGGAAGTTTAGAGGCGATGTGAGGAAAAGCACTTACACCCAGAGTGAGAGAGAGCCTGGAACTTGCTACCTGGAAGGGTGGTGGAGGCAGAGACTCTCATGACATTTAAAAAGTATTTTGATGTGCACTTGCAATGGCTAGACATACATGGCTATCGGCCAGGTGTTGGAAAATGCTTTTAAAATACTTGGGTGGTGGTTTTTGACTGGCACAGACATGATGGTTCAAAGGGTCTTTTCTGTGCAGTAGACCTCTGAGACTCCTGCTGGAAAATGAAGGGTTTTGAGATCAAAATCTGATTCATTATCCTGCTGTCAGTGGTTCGGACTCCGTTTGGTCAGGGCATCGGAGGGTTCACCAATGCCCGTGGAGCAACCTCCAAGTTTGAGTCATGTAATGGTGATGGGGATTGTGTGGGGGAGGGGAGGGGTGTGGAGGGTGCATGAAGAGGAATCAGGAACGTCAAATAAAGACTCCTTAATCATTGGCTGTATAGAATTCTCAATCAGCTGATATCATAGTGGCTACTAATGAAAACTACACATGGAACAAGTCCAAGGTTCAGCAGCTGACATTTTTTAATGGAAATTACATCAGTACACCAGAAATAGTGAAAGCAGAATAAGTTACGCTTTATGCATTACTCCCACATGACTGTCAAGAGTTCTCTCATCTCTGGTGAGTCCTTTATTGCCTAATTTTGAATAGATCGAAAGACGATGGGAAAAATTCAATACCTTTCTTAGGTTTTCTTGAATTGCCTCACTTGCATTTACACGAAAAATGTCACTGTGATTACATCGTAATTATTTTTCCCTAGTGTCTATGCTCAGTTTTGTTTTTTTGCTATTTGCTGCTTCCTCTCCCTGGAGTGGCATGTCTCTGATGTTTGAAACTGAGAAAGAACATTTGATCCAGTAATCCCACTCTCTTTTAAAAGATTCTGAGAGCGGTTTGCCCACGTTTCTCACCAGATTGTTCGGTTCCTTAGTTTGCAGACCTGTATCGATCATTTTCTTTCAAATCATTTTTACCAATTCTCCTTGCACACTGTCCTACACTTTTTCCTTGCTGTTGCCCAAGATCTCAAAACAGTGCAACTTTTCAGCAACTATTTATAGTGTCATGAGTATAATAAAATGAGGTGAAGGCACCTTGTGGGATCATCATAAAATAAAGGGTGGCACCAATCCACATTTGATACCAGGTCAGATGATCAAAAACTTGGTCAAAAGAGGTAGTTTTTCGGGAATGTTTTAAAGGGGGGAAGGTGAGATGGTAACGGATAGGTCCTTTTTGTTTTCCAGCATTTTCTCTTTTGGGGTCCTTTTCATTCTGCAACGCTCGGGCTTTTAAAACTCAAATGCAGCATCGCCTGCTCATTACGACTGGCCAACTTGGTTTAGTTTTGGGTGCTGGCAGTGATGGGCCTGCAGTGTGCTGAGATTTTCTCGCTGGGCTTGCACACATAGTTGACTGATTTTTAAGAGGTTAGCCTAATGGAATATTCATTCGGAGCCTCTCCAAGGGTCAGGTGCTAATGCATGCCATTCTCCCTTTGAAAGAGCTGATGCCAATAATTAAAAGGATGTGTTCAGATGACCTCATGGGAGTAATATATCTTTAAGTCCATCGAAAGGCTGTGTGGGATCATGGAATCATAGAACATACAGAGCAGAAGGAGGTCGTTCGGCCCATCAAATCTGCAGCGACCCACCCAAGCCCTCACTTCAACCCTATCCCACTAAGCCAATAACTCCTATCCTTTTTGGACACTAAGGGCAATTTAGCATGGCCAATCCATCTAACCTGCACATCTTTGACTGTGGGAGGAAACCGGAGTGCCTGGAGGAAACCCACGCAGACACTGGGAGTATGTGCAGACTCCGCACAGACAGTGACCCAGCAGGGAATCGAACCTGGGACCCTGGCGCTGTGAAGCCACAGTGCTAATCACTATGCTACCGTGCTGCCCAGATGGAGTAAAGAGGCTAATAAAAATGAATGCAGCACCAGGTCATGAGTGTATGGCGAAACAATGGTGTGGTGGAACACTGGCAAAAAGGAATGGGATGTTAGATAGTGCTTTTTGATTCATAGATGCCTACAGTGTAGGAGGCCATTCGGCCCATTGAGCCTGCACCAGCCCTCTGAAAGAACACCATACCTAGGCCCATTCCCCTGCAAACCCGTAACTCCACCCAACCTTTGGACACCAATGGGCAAGTTAGCATGGCCACTCCACCAAACCTACAATTCTTTGGACTGTGGGTGGAAACCGGAGCACCCGGAGGAAACTCACGCAGACACGAGGACAACATGCAAACTCTACACAGTCAGTCACCCATGGTATAAAATGAAACCAGGTCGCTGGCATTGTGAGGCAGCAATGCTGTGCCACCCTAAATGATCACCCCTTGCTCTTTTGTCCTACGAGACTCCCCTTGTGCGATGCAACCTGTTCTACAAAACCTGTATGAAACATTGGTTCAGCCTCAACTGGGGTATTGTGCTCAGTGCTGGGCACCATACATTAGGAAAGACACAAACATACAAATTAGAAGCAGGAATAGGCCGCTTCACCCTTAAATCAGATCCTGGCTGATCTGATTGTAACCTCAACTCCATATTCCTGCCAAACCCCAATTACATTCACCTCCTTACTATCAACAATCTATCTTAAAATATTCAAATCTGCTTTCGCTGCCTTTTGAAGAATACAGTCCCAAAGACTCAGGACCATCTGAGGGAGGGAAAAAAAACTCCTCTGTCTTCAATGGCAACCCCTTATTTTTAAACTGTGATACCTGGTTCTAGATTCTACACCAAGAGGACACATCCTCTCCATATTCACTCTGTCAAGACCCCTCAGGGTCTTGTGTTTTAATCAAGCCATCTCTGGTACTCTTCTGAACTCTCAACGATTACAAGTCTAGCCTGTCCAACCTTTCTTCAGAAGACAACCTGACCATTCCAGGTCCAGTAAACCTCAGGGGGGCTTCCAACGCATTTACATCCTTCCTTAAATAAGTAGGTCAAACTGTACACAGTACTCCAAATGTGGCCTAATCAATAAGTTCATAAGATATTGGAGCAGAATTAGGCCATTCGGCCCATCGAGTCTGCGCTGCCATTCTATTATGGCTGATATGTTCCTCATCTGCTACCTACAATGTTACAGACCAAGAGCTGGGTTGTGAAATCAGCCAGAGCATCTCCTCCATAGAACACATGACCTAGGAGCAGGAAGAGGCAATTTAGCTTCCCGAGCCTAAACACCCTCAATGTGATCATGGCTGATCCAATAAGTGAAGCATTACCTCATTACTTTTGGATTCAATTCCCCTTGCGAAATGATAGCTGTACCTGCACACTAATATTTTGTGGTTCGTGCACTCGGATACCTAGATCACTCTTGTCACAGCTTTGCACTCTCTCCATTTTTATTCCTCATTCCAAAATAGACCATTTCATATTTTCCCACATTATACTTCATTTGCCAGATCTCTGTCCACTCCTGTAACCTAGCTATATCCATTTTGCAGTCTCTTTTTCCCTCTTATCCTTATTTCCTTCGTGTCATTAACATTTTTCCTTTGTGTGCCCAGATCTTTGGCCCCTTCATCATTTATAAGATTTGAAGCTGAGGCCCCAGCACTGATCCCTGTGGCATACCTTTGCTTCATTGTTTCCTGTTAGCTCGCCATCTTCTTTCCATGCTAATATATCATGCTGTGCACTGAGCTTTTATTTTCTGCAACAAACCTTGATGTGACACCTTATCAAGTGCCTTCTGGAAATCAAAGTGCCGCACTTGCACTGGTTCCTCTTTATCCACCGCACATATGACTCTTTCAAAGAACTCCAATAAATTGGGAAACAGGGTTTCCTTTTCACAAAACCATCTTGATTCTGCCTGATTGCCTTGAATTTTAACAAGTGCCCTGCAATAAGACCTTTAATAATCGCCTCTAGCATTTTCCCCATTACAGATACTGGCCTGTGATTTCCTGCTTTCTGACTCCTCCCTTTTTTGAATAAAGGAAGTTACATTTGATATTTTTTAATGTAATGGAACCTTCTCCCAATCTAGGGAATTTTGGAATATCAACACAACATCTGCCATCTCCTTATTTTCCATTATTAATTCCTCAGACTAATTGCCTGTCAGACCCAAGCTCATTTTGGTAACTCTAATTCTGTTTTAAATATCCATAGAAACTCTTACTATCTGTCTTTTTGTATTTCTAGCTAGCTTTCTCTCATCCTAATTTTTTCCCTCCTTTTTAATCTTTTCTTCATTTTTCGCTGTTTTTGGTTCTGTCCTGTGGACTATCTTTGCACAATTGTTTTTTCTTTACATTTGATACTATTTTAAACTTTTTTCAGTTAACTGCAGATGACATCTCCTGGAAATTGTTCTTTCTCATTGGAATGTGTATATTCTGCGTACTCTGAGATATCCCCCAAAATGTCTGCCTCTGCCCTACCTCTTAACCTACTTTGTCAATTTATTTTAGTTTGGTCTACTTTCATAGCCTCATAATTGCCCTTATTTAAGTTTGCAATACTATTCACTCTTTTTCTTTCTTTCTTTCCTTCTTTCTCTCTTTCTTTCCTTCCTCAAACTGAATGTATTATGATCACTGCTACCTCAGGGCACCTTCACTATGAGGTAATTATTAATTCATCCTGTCTTATTGCACAATACCAGCTATAGTAGCGCCTACCCTCTGGTTGGTTCCAGAAAGTGCTGTTCTAAGAAACTATCCCAAACATTCTCTGAATTCCTCATCTGGGATATTTTTCCTATCTGATTTTTTTCCAGCTTTAATGTAAATTAAAATGCCCCATTATTATTGCCGTACATTGCTGACAAACTTCCATTATTTATTTCTTTATACCCTGTCCTACCATATGGTTACTATTAAGGTCCTGTACACTACTTGCATATGTGAGTTTTTGCCTTTATCGTTGCTCATGTCTACAAAAACTGCTCCTACATCTTGGTTTCCTGAGCTTAGGCTATTGTGCTCTTAATGTCACTTAATTAACTGAGCTACCCCTCCACCTATCCTGACCTCCTCCTCCTTCCACAATGTCACACTTCCTTCAATATTCAGGTCCCATCAGTTCATCATTTTTTTTTTTTTTGAACGCTATGTACATTCAGATACAGAAACTTACTTTTGACCTTTTATTTTCTGCAGCCTTTAGCATTAAGTGTTAACTTATTCTTAGATTTGTACTCTTTATCCCTTCCTACCATGGTCTGTTTATCCTTTCCCACGTTAATACCTTTCTCTTACGCCTTGTCTCTACTCTGATTTACCACCTCTTCCAAAGTTTGATCTAATGTCCCACTATTTAGTGCAAAATTCCCTTTACTTCGCACGTTTTGCAGCTCATGGTTCAGTGTAGACCGTCCCAATAGTGTAGACCCCACTTGCACCAATATTAGTGCTGGTGCCTCATGAACCAGAATCCACTTGTCTCAAACTAGTCCTTGAACCACACAGTCATCTCCTAATTTTATTTACCCAATGCCAATTTGCAAGTGGCTCAGGTAATAATCTGGAGATTTTTACCTTTTGGGCTTTTTCTTCTTAATTTAGCTGCATGTTTTTCTCCCAGCCCTGAGCTGATGATCCAAAACCTGGCACTGGGCAGACAACACAGCCATCTAAACACTCACTCTCAACTGCAGAGAACAGTATCTATCCCCCTGACGTATGCTGTTTCTTATCATTACCACATTCCTCCTCACTCACCCCACTTGAATGGCATCCTTCATCATTCTCATTCACCTTTCCGTCCCTCTCCTCATCCACAGACTGCAAAACCTTGTACCTGTTGTACAAAATAAGGGGCTGAGGCACCTTCATCACTCATGGTTCCCTTTACCTGCCAGACTCGCAGTCACATCCTCCTGTCCCTGACCATTGACCAACTCTTAGTTCTGCCTAACCCAAGGGGAGTGACTGCCTCCTGGGACAAAATGTCCAGGTAACTCTTTTACCTCACTGCCACCCCGCCATACCTTAAAATGTCCAGCTCAGCACCTGGGAGCCAACACTGTTTCAGCTGCAATCACTTACTGCAGATATGGTGTCTGGGATTATGGTGAATTCCACAGATTTCCACGGACACGGAACACACCAGCCTTATCATTTTTGTCCAACCTATTTGCTTAATTCGTCAAATTGTTAATTATTTACACAAAAAGGTAACAAAGCTGCACTCGCCTAGTTTGGAGACGAGAAAGGAAACTCAAAACCACTGGACTCTGAAAGAAAGTAGAAAAAGGAACATTTCTTTTCCTCAGTTTCCCCTAATTCCCATCTGAACAAAATTCCCAACTTTTCTGTCAATCTACATCTCACTCCAGAGTGTACTGCACACCCCTGATGTGAAGACATTAGAGAGATAAGAACAGATTCTTGAGAGTAGTGCCAGAATGAGGAATTTTATTTGTGTATATACATTTGAAAAGTTGGGACACTTCGCCTTGGAGAAGAGAACATTGTGAGGCGATCTGAAAGAGCTGTTCAAAATAGTGAGGAGTCTGGACAGAGCAGATAGGGAGAAACTGCTCCCATTGGTGGAAGGATCAAGAACGAAAGGGCACAGCTTAATTGGCAAAACAATCTATGATGCCATGTGTACACAATTCTTCATGCAAGAAATGGTTAGGATCTGCAATGCACAGTGTAGTGGAGGCAAGCTTAACTGAAACTTTATAAAGGGAGTTGGAGCAATCAGGGAAAAATTACTGAGCTTTTGGGAGGGTCGGGGGGGAGGGGGGGGGGGTGGTGGCTGAGGATTGGAACAAAGTGAATTCCTTCATCTGAGGGGCCAGCACAGACCGAATGGGCCAAAAGTCTCCTTTTCTGTGATGTAACCACTCTATGATTCTGTGAGGGTTCTGGTGCCTAACTGTGGTTTGCTCAGTTTGCTCTGTTTACTTGCCTTTGTTTCCCCATTTTCTCCCACAGCGTGCAACATCTGTGTCGGGTCATAAGCCCACAAAATAGATCTGTTCATACCCAACAAATATGCAGTCGTGAATTTTGACTCTGGCAAAAGACAAAAAAAGCTCCATCATTGTTCATTTTGGAGTGCCCAGATTTGATGTCAATGCGATTTGATTAACTGGAGTGCCGTAGTTCTTGAGGCTACGAAACCCACGGTATAATGGCTAGTTCAAAGAATGTGCGCATAATGTTCCATACATTCATGTTCAGATTAAAAGCCGGATGACACAATGGCAACTTTTAGCTTCAAATCAATGTGATTCATAGTAATCTCCTGACATTGCTGAGGGGCAGTACCATGCACCTAATTAAGTAGCTGAGCCCTCAGTCAGCTACTATAACAGAGACATTTTGCACTCTGTGCTGGCTGGGGAGAGTGTACAGCCATCCAGCCGCATAGTTGGCAATGCCAGCTCCACAGGCTTCAGAGTCGGGGCAATCTAAATGTTTTTAAATACCTGTTGTAAACCTCGCTGACGTGACCACATTGGCACGCGTGAAATTCTTTATCTGGGTGGAATATATGGCCGGGAAGACTTTCAGACATATGTTAATTTTAATGAGGTTCCCACCCACCTTCATAACATCGCTGGCGAGGGTAGGGAAAATCGGAGAATAAGGTCGCGCCCCAAGCTTCTCATTCCCGTGCTATCGTGAAATTTTCCGTCTGTCATCATTTTCACCCGCAGCGAATGCTGGTAGAAAATCACCCCCAAAATATAAGGAAACCTGTGACTCCAATTAAAATAGCAGACTCGATTGGAAGCATGGCCTATACTTGCTCCTAATAAATTCGCACCACAGATGTGCCAGACAATGACCATCTCCAATAAGCAAGAATCAAATCATCATCCCATGAAATTCAATGGCATACCATCACTGTTTCCCCCACTGACAACATCCTAAGGGTTGCCATTGACCAGAAACTGAAATGGACTGGCCATGTAAATACTGTGGCTACAAGAGCAGGTCAGAGGCTAGGAATCGTGCAGTGAGTGACTCGCCTCTGGACTCCTCAAATCCTGTCCACCCCTACATGGTACAAGTTAGGAGTATGATGAAATACTCTTCACTTGCCTGGATGAGTGCAACTTCAACAACTCTCAAGAACCTCAACACCACCCAGGACAAAGCAGCCCATTTGATTGTCAGCCGTTCCAGAAACATTTAGTCCCTCAACCACCGACGCACAGTAGCAGCCATGTGTACCATCGACAAGATGCACTGCAGGAACTCACCAAGGCTCCTTGGGCAGCACTTTACAAACCCACAGCCACTACCGTCCAGAAGGACAAGGGCAGCAAATACCTTGCAACACCATCACCTGGAGGTTTCCCTCAAGTTGCTCACCATCCTGACTTGGAAATATATCGCCGTTCCTTCTACATCCTGTTGCCACTTTATTATCAAACCACAAGCCGCGAGTATGTTTCTTGTATTGACCAAATGGCACCACAACCAGTATGTTAGTTCAAAGGGCAGTTTATTATTAAACACAAGACTTATTTCTATGTGAAATGATACACACGGCTACGTTTTAAACTACACCTATCAACTAAGATGACCTTTACTTAACTTCTGGATGACCGGCTCGGTGCAGGTAGATAAGGCCTTTATCTGAGTCCTCACGTTTGTCGGCTGGAAATCGTCAGGTTCGTCTCGGCTGCAGCTCGTCTCTCATTGATAGCAATCGTGGTCTTGAACTTGGCTTTAAGGAGGAATCTAGGCATAGACTATTTTCAAAATGGGAAATGCTTCGGAAAGCAGAAGCACAAAAGGGACTTGGGAGTCCTTGTTCACGATTCTCTTGTGCAGGTTCAGTCGGCAGTTAAGAAGGCAAATGCAATGTGAGTATTCATGTCAAGAGGGCTAGAATACAAGACCAGGGATGTACTTCTGAGGCTTAATAAGGTTCTGGTCAGACCCCATTTGGAGTATTGTTTTGGGCCCCATATCTAAGGAAGGCTGTGCTGTCCTTGGAAAGGGTCCAGAGGAGGTTCACAAGAATGATCCCTGGAATGAAAAACTTGTCGTATGAGGGACGTTTGAGGACTCTGGGTCTGTACTTGTTGGAGTTTAGAAGGATGAGAGGGGGGGGGACGTTATTGAAACGTACAAGATACTGCGAGGCCTGGATAGTGAACGTGGAGAGGATGTTTCCACTTGTAGGAATAAACTAGAACCAGAGGACACCATCTCAGACTAAAGGGACGATCCTTTAAAACCGAGATGAGGAGGAATTTCTTCAGCCAGAAGGTGATGAATCTGTAGAACTCTTTGCCGCAGACGGCTGTGGAGGCTAAATCACTTTGTGTCTTTAAGACAGAGATAGATAGGTTCTTGATTAATAAGGGGATCAGGGGGTTCTTGATTAATAAATGGTTCAGGGGTGATGGCAGGAGAATGGGGATGAGAAAATATCAGCCATGATTGAATGGCGGAGCAGACTCGATGGGCCAAGTGGCCTAATTCTGCTCCTATGTCTTATGGCTGGTCATTATGCTGCAATTGGCGTGGGCACTGAAGAGACCGATCCCTAGTGCGCAGGGCTTCTTATCTTCTCTTTCGCGCCCTTTTGGGTGGGGTTAACTCCGGATGCAATGGATCGATGGGGTCTCGATCACTCTGATCGATACCGGCCAATTAGGGGCGGGTAACTTGATGGCTGGGCGGGTCCTAGTCATTATTGTTCCAAGTGCATATGCCTTTCCAAACAAGGGGAGGTGGCGCCGGGGAATCTGCTACTGTTGCTATTCCTTAATTTGAGTCTATTGTCCTGGGGATGATTGACCTTTAACAGGTGCAAGTTTCAGTTCGGTCTAGTTTTCCTTTGCACAATACACAGGGGCTGTGCACTGTCTGGGGCCCGACTTGAACACAATTCCCATTATCCTTTGTGGGCAGCCATTTTAGGTGGCCACAATCCTAGAACTCCCTCCACAGCAGTACTATGAGCGTACCTGCACCACATAACTGTAAGGCTTCAAGCAGGCAGCTCACCACCACCTTCTAGAGGGCAATTAGGGATGTGCAACAAATGCTGGCCTAGCCAGCGAAGCCCCAATCCAGAAAAATGAATTTACAAAATATTCCTGTGACCTATATGGAAAGAGCAGAAGCACACTTTTGAGCGATGGAGGTCTGATGTATTGGGAGAGATGCCAGAACTCATTGCTTTATACATGGGAGTTTCATGGAAGGAAGTAGCGTTGAAACAAAGACCAAACGCCTTGAAAACAAATTCAGAAATCGGATAATAGTGGCCCATTAATCTTTAATTTGTACAAAGCTGGCCCTTTCGAACAAAAAAGTAACATGTTTTAATTAGTTCTCTGAAATTCCTTGAGCTGCACGCAGTCCTGTGAAATTATCTTTTTCCCCTCGAGGCTCCTCGTTTGCAATAAGCATATTTTTCAAGTCTGGCTTATCTTGATGGTGAAATTGTGAAGATTGCTCATATCACAAACATGACACTAGCTTAGTGTATTAGAAGAGCTTGCTTATTGTAGACCACCTTGCCAATTGTAAAATCCACTGCGAGAGCGGAATTTAATATGACTAGTTTGATGGTGGTTCTTGGAAAAAAAATTAATTTGGATGAGAGGATGACTGGTGGGGACCCCGCCACTTTCCAATCTCCACTCCGATTAAGAACATTTTGTGGACGGCTTTATTGCATTGCTGCCAATTGAAGCCTTAAGTAGGCAATTCAAGCTCACAAGTATCTCCATGTGCTGCCCTTGGTATTAACCCAAGTGGTGGGCAGAGGACTCTTAAGGGGAGCATGAAAAGAATTCAAACGTACTGAGTTCCTGATCAAGGGATCCAACATTTGTTTGAGGTGGGGGGTGCGGAAGCAGGAGGGGGCTGGGAGGGGGTAGTGTGCCCAGCCCACAGAGCCCTCGTCACTTGCTGCACACCCTCCTCACTCCATCTCCTTCCCGGTACCTCTCCTGTGGCCAGGAACCCAGTGGTGATCCTGGGCCTCGGGTGGGTGTCGTAAAGGTGGCAGAAACCTCCCCCTCTCCCCCTGGTTGAGCTGCTGCTCAATTCTGTTCTGATTGACAGGCAGTTCCTGGCAGGTGGAACCTCCATCCCCGGGGTTTATGGTTCCTGGGGAAATCCCACTGCTCTCCAGTGAGGTGCCTCTAAGCGCGTAACATGGTAGGCCTTCCCTAAACGAGGCCACTCGGGGTTCTCAAAGGCGCTCAAACCGACAGGCATCATCCCAACTAAATGCCATCGCTCCTGGTATCTACAGGTTTATGGTTTGCACTTGATATCTTTGAGAAATTACACTGTGCACAAGTTCCATTTATACAATTCTATTGCATCTTTAAGACCCATTCTAAACCACCATTATCTCACAATCTAAAATTAGTTACCGAACCACTACAATAACAACACTGCATCAATAAGAGCTACAACCACGAATGGGGGTGGTCAGTCTTTTTTTGGTTGAAGTTCATAGACTCCCTATGGAGTCGAAGGCAGCCATTCAGCCCATCTAGTCTGCAGCAACCCCCTGAAAAAGCAGTCCAACTAGGCCCAATTACCAACCCTATCCCTATAGCCCCATAACCCTGCCTAACCTTTGGACGCAAAGGAACAATTTAGCATGGCCAATCCACCTAACCTGCACATCTTTGGACTGTGTGAGCAAACCGGAGTAACCGGAGGAAACCCAAGGAAACAGAGAATGTGCAAACTCCACACACAGTCGCTGGCACTGAGGCAGCAGTGCTAACCACTGCCACTGTGCTGCACTTAAATGGGTGAGATGACTGGCCAAGTCTTCACCTTCAGGCAGCAATAAAAGGTACACTTTTGGAACATCTTTCATTTTTCTTTTGCAGTGGTGGACCTGAGTTGTCACTGACAGGATATTATTGTCCTATAAGAGTTCTCCTAAATTAAACTTATTAAGTGGCGCATAAAGGGTGTGATTCTCCCGCCCCCCCCCCCCCCCCCGCCACGCCGGGTGGGAGATTAGCCGGGACACAGTGCGATTCGCGCCACGCCGCCCCGACCCCCGCACACTATTCTCCCATGCCCCCGGAAACCAGTGGCGCGCGATTCACACCGAGCCGCTCGGAGAACCGAATTGCGAGCAGCAATTCTCCGGCTTGGATGGGCCGAGCGGCCGCTACGACACGACAGGTTCCTGCCAGCGCCATCCACCCCTGGTCGCTGCCGGCGGGGACTCTGTGGGAACGCTGGGGGCGGCCTGTTTGGAAGGGGGGGGGGCGAGGAGGGGCGCTCCTTCACTGGGGTGGCCTCCGATGGGGTCTGGCCCGCAATCAGGGCCCACCGATCGGCGCGCTGGCCTCTCTTTCCCCCCCCCCCCCCCACCCCCTGGGCCTACCTCCTTCCGCGCGCGGCCCCAGAACACTGGTGCCATGTTGGTGAAGGGCCGGCGTGCGCAAGACATTTCCTGCGCATGCGCAGGATTGGGCTGCCCCAACTACGCATGCGCGGGTTGGCGCGGCGCCAAAGCGGCATGAACCGCTCCAGTAACTTGCTGGCCCCCTATGGGGCCAGAATAGGTCATGCCCGGGCCCTGTTCGTGCCGTCATGAAACGCGACGGCGTTCACAACAGCGCGGGCACTTGGTTGTGCCGCGGAGAATCGCCCCCAACGTTCTTTGTTTAACATGAAGTGAAAGTCTGCCCTGACATTATCCATCTCTTTATACTTTTCCTGATTATGTATTAATGATTTGGATCTTGGTGTGCAGCGGACAATTTCCAAATTTGTGGAGACAATTTCTGAATTTGCAGATGACCGAAAACTTGTAAGTAATTTAACCTGTGAAGAGGGCAGTGTAGAACTTAAAGTTGATGGAGTATTCGGGGCTTTATTAATCAGGGCATAGAGTACAAGAGCAAGGAGCTTCTGCTGAACTTCTACAAGATGCTAGTTGACCTCGGCTGGAGTATTTTGCACAGTTCTGGCCGCCATCGTATAGGAAGGATGTGAACGTATTGGACAGAATGCAGACTAGGTTTAAAAGAACGGTTCCAGCGATGAGAAACTTCTGTTATGAGGATAGATTGGAGAGGTTGAGACTGTTCCTTGGGGAGAGAAGAAGGCCAAGAGGAGATTTAATAGAGATGCTCAAAATTGTGAGGCAATTCTGAAGAGTAGATATGGAGAAACCGTTCCCGCTACTATGAGGCACAAATTGAAAAGTGATTTGCAAAAGAAGCGAATACGATGAGAAAATACTTTTTCACGTGAGTGGTTGGGGCCTGAAATGCGCTTGCCTGGAAATGTGGTGGAGGCATGTTCAATCAAGGCAGGCACTTGAGAGGGCATTAGATGATTACTTCTATTGAAATAATGTGTAGGGGTATAGGGATCAGACAGGCGATTGGCATTGTCGTGATGCTTGATTGGAGAGCTGCTGCAGACACGATGGGTGGAATCTTACCATTTTTCTTTAAAGTGCCAGTTCTGGTGAGAAAACCAGGGAGAATTCCACTGGCAGCAAAACTCACCGGATATTCAACCTCTTTAACAAGTCTTTTTTCCATGTGATACATGGCGCGCTCGTGGTGGCTTGCCTCTGATTCACTCACCCCAGAAAAATGTGATATTTGTAATCAGTCCCCTACACAAGTCCAGTCGGGGGTGGTGGGTGGCTGTAAGGAAGACTGCACCATAATTCAGAAGGAGCCCTCACCAAACTCCTGGATGGTGTGAATCAAAGGCGTGACATTATGTACCCGCGATTGCACAGATGCCGATCAAATGAGCTCGGCACCTGGTTCATCCTCATGCTGCAGGAAGAACACAGACCAGAGCAGCTCCGAGGGAGACCGCACAGAGATGAGCATCGAGGAGGTGTCACAAGCTGTCATCGGCACCCTCCACCAGTGCATATACTCTCTCTCCTCAGTGGGATGAACAAATAGACGATCCTCTGGGCCACTTACTGATAAGTACCTCACAGGTGGAGATCCACAGCAAGCGGAGGTAGGAGTGTCCCAGGAATCCCATGCTCTTAGGGATGTCAGAGCCCAGGACTCTGCTGATGACCTGCCCCTGTATCCGGTCGTACCAGAATTGCTGGAGCTACAAAGGCAGAGTTGCGAGTGTCAGGAAGGAATGACAAGAGCCGACTGCAAGGCCAACTGGAGGGCTCCCATTGCCTTCTGCCTGAAGAGATGCTCATGTCACTCCAATGCAACAAGGCCAACACCGAAAGGGTGGCATCCACAGTGGCGACCTTGATGTGCATTCCATGGTGGGGGTTGGTCGCTCCATTGTTTAGCCCATTACCTCCATGTCTGAGGACTCTGTAGTGCAGGGCTTCAACTGCATAGTGCAGGCACAAGTCGGAATCCATGAATGCACCAGAGGACAGTAGGGCTTCTGGTTCTTATTCCAGCTGCCCCACTATCCCATGGAGGGGTCCCGGAAACCCTGGGCATCCAAAGGAAAGTGAATCATCAGAAGCGCAGCCCAGGGTGTTCCACCCAGGAGTCCCTGGGGGTGTGCTGCCCATCTGACCCCCCTCCCTGCGGAGACCCCTCCAACCCTGCACCTCAAGGAAGGTAGGACTATGACACCTGTGCAACCTAAAAGTAGACCTGGACCCCTCCAGGGAACACTCCACAGTCTAATCTCTGGCTACACGTTATGGAAGGCAGCAGGCTGCTTCCACCTCAGCTGTGGATCCAGAGGATACACCTAGACATAAAGGCAGTGAGGAAGAGTTTTAAAAATAAAAACTATAGGCACCTCTTGTGTTGAACCTAGGCACTAGTAGAGAGAAGTCGTCATTGTAATATCAAACTTGTATTAAAAATCACTTTGTTCACTCAAGCTGTCATTTCATGGCGCCATGTTCTGCACACCCCTGTGCACACTCGGTGCTTCACCCCTGTGGAGTGTGAGAATAGCAGCCCCATGTCCCTCCCACCTCTTACTGATGATGCAGTAAAGATGCATCGCTGCTGACACAGGCCCAACACCCCATCTATGCAGGGTAAAGCCCCCACCCCCAACATCAATGCTCAAGTATCTCATTTCTGACCGTGTTCTCTCTTGATGAGAATGCGGAGGGTTGGGGTTAAAAACATGTAAAGTCTGTCCACCTGGGAAGTAGGTGGAGAAAAACAACAGGAGCCCTGACCTCTAGAGGTAGCAGCAGCTGAGATTTATAATCCAGTGTCTCTGGGCCCCATGATGAGTTGACTCATTGGCAGGATGCTATCGGTCAGGGAGGAATCGCACATATTGCTGAGGATGAGAAGAGCATCACCTCTGTCCTCAGGCAGAGCCCTGCAGCCATCGTCATTCTCCTGCAGCGCCAAGCCGCTTGATTTAACAGCCTGCCCGTAAATCATGATGATCTCCCCACAGGTAACTCAGTAGTGAGTGGATGTCTTCACAACGTTGTCCTGGACGTCAGTTAGGGATTTCCTAGTCCTGTGCTCCATGTGGGACCTGAACATCGCCTGAGGTCGGTTTTCCTCCTCTGCTAGTTGCTCCGCACCATCTCCTCATCTGAGGGGATGTGGCATTCCTCCATGGCCAACTGGTCCAGCTGCTCTCCCTGCTGCCGTGTGATGTTGTACGAATTAAGTAATGGCATGATGGGAAAACTGGTCAACTATTCGGTACAATGTAAGAAAAGCTGGCCTAGCCATTTTAATGTACCAGACCCCTTTGTAAGACCAATAAGGCTGACTCCGCATAACCTAAAGCATGAATAAGATCAGAGAAGGTCAAGCTATTCCAAAATGCCTGACCTCTCTAATTTCTGATAAGGCTAACTCGTCACAACCCAGGGCGGTATGAATAAGACAAGATAAGGAATGGATGAGTCTCCTCCGACCTTTTAATGTTCTATCAAAGGACAAGATAATGGTATGAGGGATGAGACAAAGAGTCCGAGAAGATCAACAGGTCAGCAGTTTACGACATTGCTTCCGTTTCTACTTCCAATCGAATTCCTGACTAAGCTGTAGTCATGCAATCTTGATAATGTATAAATACTGAACTGATTTTCTGTAAAAGCGTGGACTTGAGTAGAAATCAGAAGTGGTAGTAACTGCTCTCCGACTTCAACTTGCAGCCAAAACTGCATGCGGTCGTTTCGTAAATAAAGCCCTGTTATTTTACCATAACAATCTATTGTTGAGTCTTTACCACAGTCAAAGAAACAGGAAAATATTGACTTCTACAGCAGTGTCGGCTTGTGCAGAGCACAGCAGACCACTATGATGTCGGACAAAGATGTGCAGGTTTTAGGTGCGTTGGCCAAGATAAATTGCCCCTTAGTATCCAGGTATGGGCAGGTTAGGTTACGGGATCGGGTGGGGTGGGCATGGGTAGGGTGCTCAATTGAAGGGTTAGTGCAAACCTGATGGGCCAAATGGCCGCCTTCTGTACTGTGGGGATTCTATGAAACACTAGGGCTGCATTGGAGGGTTTCCCTGACCGGTCCAGGTACCGGAACTGCATCTTGAGCAGTCCAATCGCCTGCTGGACCAGTGCACGCGTTGACCCATGATCCTCATTACAGCGAGGCTCAGAAGGTGTTTGTGGCCTCCACACTGGAATCCTCCATCTTCTTTTTGTCCCCGAAAAGCCATCCCTCCAGCCACTGCTCTCCCTCAAAAGCAGCTGGGATATACGAGCGCTCCAAGATGTATTTATCATAATGTTCCCTGGGAAATGGGCACACGCCAGCATTATGTGCATCATTTGGTCACAGACAATATGGATATTGAGGGAGTGGGATCCTTTGCAGTTCATAGATGGCATCCCATGCCACCATAGAGTGCAGAGCCACATGGGTGCAGTTGATGAGACCCTGCACCTGGGGTGTGTTTGCTCTGTGGGCTTCCTCCATGGCCTTGGCGTCCTGGCTCATCTGGTCCCAGCCCCAGTTGATGTACATGTGGACCCCTGCAAATCGAGCGTCTGTGACCTCCCTTATTCACTTGTGTGCTGCTGACTGGAAGATGCTGCCCAGGTCAGCTGTGCAGCCCTGAATTGAGCCTCTGGCATGGACGTTCAGAGTGGCAGTAACTTTCAGGGCCACAGGCAACGGGTGACCTCTCAGTCCATGTGGTACCAACTCTTGGATCACCAGGAACAGGTCCACAGCCTCCTGGAACAAATGCAGTCTTCTCTGGCACTCGATCTCTGAAATCTGGAGGTAGAAATTTCATGCCGAAATATCCGTGGGCGGGTGGCGTCTCCTCCAAGGCTCCACCATCTGTAGCCCTGCTGCTGGAAGATCAATGGGCCCTGCCATCCCTCCTCTGCAGGGTGCTGGTCCTGGCTGCATGCAGTGGAACGTGATGTTACTCCTGCTGCTTGATTGCAATCAAAAGAATTGCCAACTTGACTGGCTGCATGATTCTCTCAAATCAAAAACTGAAAGGAAGAGAACATCAAAGTGAGTGACGAGGAGTCCACTCAGACGCATCACCCTATGTCAGTCCCTTTCCAATGATCCTCACTCTGTTTTTTTTAAATAGCTGGCGTCTCCCTGCCTGGAGCCGTGGCAGAGAGCAGGTCATGTGTCCTGTACACTGACGTCACGTGTTCTGGGTGCGAGACATATTCCTACATTTTGCAGCTGCCAGCAGTGCTGGTGTGAACACCAGGGCCTCTGGTGAACAATCACAGAATAACAGAATACTACAGTGCAGAAGATACCCTTCGGCCCATCGAGTCTGCACCGATGCATGAAAGGCCCTGATCTGCCCACTTGCCAACACTTGACCCATAGCCTTGAATGTTATGGTGTGCCAAGTACTCATTCTGGTACTTTCTGAAGGATATGAGACATCTCAACCTCTACCACCCTCCGAGGTAGTGCATTCCAGACCGCCACCTCTCTCTGGGTAAATGACCTTTCCCTCAAATCTCCCTCAACCTTCCACCCTTATTTTGAACTTGCGCCCCCTCGTGACTGACCCAGCAATGAAGGGGAACAGTTGCTTCCTATCCACTCTGCCCATGTCCCTCATTATCTTGTACACCTCAATCAGGTCACCCTCAGTCTTTTCTGCTCCAGAAAAAACAAGCCAAGCCATGCCAATCCAACCTCTCTTCATTACTTAAATGTTCCATCCCAGCTAGCATGCTGGTGAACCTCCTCTGCACCCCCTCCATTACAATTATATCCTTTATCCTATAATGTGGTGACCAGAATTGCGCACAGTACTCCGGCTGTGGCCTCACCAAAGTTCTATACAGGTCCATCATGCCCTCCCTGCTTTTGTAATCTATGCCCCGATTGATAAAAGCGAGTGCCCTGTATGCTTTTCTCACCACCCTATTCACCTGCCCTCCCAACTTCGGAGATCTATGGACAAACACGCCAAAGTCACTTTGTTCTTCGGAACTTCCCAGTGTCAGACCTTTCATAGTATATTTCCTTGTCAAATTTCTCCTTCCAAATGTATCACCTCACACTTTTCAGGATTACATTTTTTTCAGCGGATGCAGTGTGATCTTAAATCATCAGCTGAAGACATGAGCAGAAATTGAACATTTGAATAACAGAGCAAGTGAGATCGTAAGGACCAAGCAGGCTGACCTGTCACTGGGTCGCGATTGTCAGCCGGTGTGGGTCATGAAGGATGGCCGATTGGTAACTATGGGTCGCGGTCTGAAAGGTTTGAAAAACACTTGGGTATTTAGATGAGGTTCCCGGCCTGCCTGTGGTGTTCTTGTCATACTACTGGCATGAATCACGTTTTCCAACTGTTAAGGCATATAGCCTCCGTCTGTGCCATAACAATTCTGTGATGTGTTTTCTGGGGCCACAAAGTTCCTTTTTGTCCTGTACAATCTCCCAGGATCAGTTTTAATGACTTCCATGCGAGCTTTCAGGGGTTTCATTGCACTTGTCGGCATATTGTCCGTTACTTATTTTCAAGGTTGTACATAATGATTATTCAGTTTAGCCATTGTAATTTCTTCTGAAACTATTGAAGCATAGGTTTCTTACTAAGGCCAACACACTATTTCTTAATAAGGCACTGACTAACTGAAAGAGTTCACGCACTATAATTATTTGTTGTCTGTAGCTCTCTTTTTATAACAGTGGGCCTCACTGCATACCTCCAATGTCCTCAAAAGTGTTATTTGCTGTCACAGTCAAGTGGTTCTTCTTTATCTGTAGGAATTTACTTCAAAAAGTCATTTGGCCTTGAAAAGCATATAGTAAGGTTTGGTGAAGCTGTATCAAACCTGTATCCTGACAGATCGGAGTCTGGTTGAGAACGCTCGGGAATCAGACCTTGGAATAGCATTTTTTTTCTTGTCTCGGTGAAATTTTTGTATTTAGATAGTAAACTATCTGGTTTTCTCCATGAAGTGTGGTCAATTTAGCAGAGCTGCCCGGTTTTCTATCACACTTTACCAGTGGTTTGGTAGCATCGCAAGATCATGTCCTCTAATTTGATCAGCTAAAAATTAATCAAAGGACAAGGAATAAATGGATTCACGTCCTGCGAAAATTGGGGATAACTTGAGGGGAGAGGCGAAAACATTTAAAAAAAACATTTCAGTATAAAGTGTCATGATATTCAAACATACATCATGACACATACATAATGATAGACAGACCAACGGACCAATTAGCACACACAACACAGCCAATCACAGACAAGAGCAGACACCGTATAAAACAAGAAACACAACACTTCCTGGGCAGTGCATCTGGAGACGGCACAGGGCCAGGACCTCATAGCAAGACACTCACACAGTCACAACGTGCTAAGTACCAAGTCTGATGTATAAATAGTTTAATGGAATAAAACTGCGTTGTACCAATCTCAACCGTGTTGGTTCGTCTGTACCTCAGAGCAGCCAACACCTCATGATACCAGGAGTGAATCGATACCTACCAGCAAATCTGCCATCCTGACCCATGGGCACCCTCAACAAACCGCAGCCATTGCAAGTTGCTGGGAACCTGGGCACAAATTGGACGCTCTTCAAGCAGCGCTTCGAACTCTTCATGCAAGCCAATGAAAGACAGGACACCTCGGACGAAACGAAGATTGCCATGCTCCTCACTACCGCAGGTCAGCATGCCATCCATGTATACAACTCCTTGGTGTTCGCGGAAGGCGAGAACAAAGCTAAGTATGACACGGTCCTCCTCAAGCTCGACAAGCATTTCAACGTTGAGGTCAATGAAAGCTTTGAGAGGTATGTCTTTCAGCAGCGCCTGCAAGGTAAGGATGAGCTCTTTCAGTCCTTCCTGATGCACCTCTGCATACTCGCGCAGTCCTGCGGTTACGGCACCACCTCAGAGTCCATGATCCGGGACCAGATTGTTTTTGGCATTGCCTCCAGTGGCCTACGCCAGCAGCTTCTAAAAATAAAAGGCCTGACCTCAGCACCTGCAGTTGAAGCCTGTGTCCTGCATGAGAATGCGACTAGCCACTATGCCCAATTTCAGGCGACCGAATCGGCACGGAGGGGGTCCCACGCGACAGAATCGGCAAGCCAGGCCACCCACGAGGCCGAACGCATCCAGGCAATCTAATTTCTCCCGGCCCGCGGCCTGGACGAGGGCGGCCGTTTCGCGTGCTTTCTAAGGCCTCCCGCGTTTGTGCGCGCCAAAACCTACGGCAACACTTGAGGGACGTGCTGCGCAGGCGCGCCTGACGCAAGACCGAACTGCACATGCGCAGTGGCGTAACGAACGTCATGACGTGCGGCAACTGTGGAGCTGCACATTTAAAAGGGCAATGTCCTGCAAAAACCCGACAATGCCTACGCTGTGGCAAGACGGGCCACCACGCTGCCTACTGTCGAGCGGCTCAACCTGTTGATCTTTCACATCTCCGACAACCTCGCAGGAACGTGCGGACCATTCAGCCTCCACATCACGACATCCAAACCGATGACACAGATGACCAAGACTCCTTCCGGGTTGCGGTCATTGATGGGAACAGGGTCAACACCATCAATCCGGGCGATGAATGGAGTGCCACCCTAATGGTCAACCTGAATTCGTCGCCCACCTACTAGACTGGACTTATGAGACTGTTCACACGTCAAACTTTTGCAACCACTGTTTTATAACATGTCTCTGTTTTATTGTTACGGGCTTCGATTGATCGTTCCAAATTTCCACATTGTTCTTCTTTTTGTTATGGTATAACCTCGTTAGCATGTCACACCTGACATCGCCCCCTTGTATATAATTAAGCCCCATGTACATGATGTAAATATTACGCGCGCGCACACACATCTTTAGCTGCACTCGGGACACATTTATATTTATAACCACATAAGCTTGTAAAAAGGGGGGGATGTCATGATATTCAAACATACATCATAACACATACATAATGATAGACAGACCAACGGACCAATTAGCACATATAACATGACAGCCGATCACAGACAAGAGCAGACACAGTATAAAACATACTTCCTGGGCAGTGCATCTGGAGACGGCACAGGGCCAGGACCTCATAGCAAGACACTCACACAGTTACAACGTGCTGAGTACCAAGTCTGATGTATAAATAGTTTAATGGAATAAAACTGCGTTGTACCAATCGCAACCGTATTGGTTCGCCTGTACCACAGAGCACCCAACACTTCATAAAGGACTTCTTGTTGGGCCAAAGGGCCTGTACTGCACTGTATCGTTCTATGTTCTATGTTCTAAGTTTTCATGTTTCAGAAATTTCTAGACAGTGGGCCAAATCTTCCTCTGGGCTCGGACAAACCTAACCTGTGCGGTTGGTGAGCTGCATGCCTGACCCATATGTGACTTCAAACACCATTGTTGTTTTTTCGCAGGCTTCACAGTGCTGTTTGTGAACTGAGAACCTGTGAAGTAAGAGTGCCTCTCCAGAGGTGCCCCGGTTATAAGGTCCGCCTCGGTTCTCCAACACAGTATCCTCTCTCCTGCGAGTGTTTAAAGGCCCCCCTAACCCTCAGCACTCACTTCACTGACTAACCCCCCCTCCTCCCCAAACACATACATACACACCCATTCTCCCATGCCTCAGCTACATCCCTGCTCCCATGTATTCTCTGCAGCCATTCACCCACTGCTTTCCGTCTTCAGATTCCATATAATATCAAGGCAAATATTTTGCATTCCTGGGGGGGGTGGTTGAGGTGGGGGGGATTCAATCTCTCTACATTTAATAAGAGCCTCCTTGTTGTTAGTTCTTCGAGAAAATCCCTCCTCTGTGGAAAATAATATTCTTGTATTGCTTATTTTATTAGCTTGTGACAACAAACCAGCGACCAAATCAAAGGCACAATCTGTTATTACAACTTCTGGAAAATTGTCATTCATTGATAACTGGAACACCTACTCTGCTGAAACCCGTGAGCACTTGAAACACAGTGAAGGATTGATAATGACCACAGCTGTCCAAGTAATAGACTGCTCTCTGGGAAGGAAAGGACAGAATATGCCTATTTCAGTATCCAAGCAGAGTGCCTGTCAATCAATGCAGGGAAGCAAATGGTTTGATTTTTTCTTCTCCCTAAGTGTCAGACCCAGACCTTTTTAACTTAACAGTAGAAACAATGACAGCAGAGGTTGACAGGGCATTGATACTTTTTCACTGCTTCATTTCCCCCACCTCCCTCCAATTGTTCATCAGCATTGCAATGCCTTTCCAAATGCACAAGGCTGATCAGTGTATAGACCAGCTTACAATTAAAGGACCGAGTCCTATGATGAGTCACTGTATGATACCGCCACGTGGTTCAAGTCCGAGTAATGATCAATAATCCAATACACTGATTAGTAAGATTCAAATCAAAGCACATTTATTACACACAGTAATCACTACTCATGCACAAATTCTACGTTTAAGCTACTTCTGCAACTAACAGGCCTATACTTAACTTGGAACTGGCCCACCAGGTCAGGGAAACAAATAGAACATAGAACATAGAACAATACAGTGCAGTACAGGCCCTTCGGCCCACGATGTTGCACCGAAACAAAAGCCATCTAACCTACACTATGCCATTATCATCCATATGTTTATCCAATAAACTTTTAAATGCCCTCAATGTTGGCGAGTTCACTACTGTAGCAGGTAGGGCATTCCACGGCCTCACTACTCTTTGCGTAAAGAACCTACCTCTGACCTCTGTCCTATATCTATTACTCCTCAGTTTAAAGTTATATCCCCTCGTGCCAGCCATATCCATCCGCGGGAGAAGGCTCTCACTGTCCACCCTATTCAACCCCCTGATCATTTTGTATGCCTCTATTAAGTCTCCTCTTAACCTTCTTCTCTCCAACGAAAACAACCTCAAGTCCATCAGCCTTTCCTCATAAGATTTTCCCTCCATACCAGGCAGCATCCTGGTAAATCTCCTCTGCACCCGCTCCAAAGCCTCCACGTCCTTCCTATAATGCGGTGACCGGAACTGTACGCAATACTCCAAATGCGGCCGTACCAGAGTTCTGTACAGCTGCAACATGACCTCCCGACTCCGGAACTCAATCCCTCTACCAATAAAGGCCAACACTCCATAGGCCTTCTTCACAACCCTATCAACCTGGGTGGCAACTTTCAGGGATCTATGTACATGGACACCTAGATCACTCTGCTCATCCACACTTTCAAGAACTTTACCATTAGCCAAATATTCCGCATTCCTGTTATTCCTTCCAAAGTGAATCACCTCACACTTCTCTACATTAAACTCCATTTGCCACCTCTCAGCCCAGCTCTGCAGCTTATCTATATCCCTCTGTAACTTGCTACATCCTTCCACACTATCGACAACACCACCGACTTTAGTATCGTCTGCAAATTTACTCACCCACCCTTCTGCGCCTTCCTCTAGGTCATTGATAAAAATGACAAACAGCAATGGCCCAAGGACAGATCCTTGTGGTACTCCACTTGTGACTGTACTCCATTCTGAACATTTCCCATCAACCACCACCCTCTGTCTTCTTTCAGCTAGCCAATTTCTGATCCACATCTCTAAATCACCCTCAATCCCCAGCCTCCGTATTTTTTGCAATAGCCTACCGTGGGGAACCTTATCAAACGCTTTACTGAAATCCATATACACCACATCAACTGCTCTACCCTCGTCTACCTGTTCAGTCACCTTCTCAAAGAACTCAATAAGGTTTGTGAGGCATGACCTACCCTTCACAAAGCCATGCTGACTATCCCTGATCATATTATTCCTATCTGGATGATTATAAATCTTGTCTCTTATAATCCCCTCCAAGACTTTACCCACTACAGACGTGAGGCTCACCGGTCTATAGTTGCCGGGGTTGTCTCTGCTCCCGTTTTTGAACAAAGGGACCACATTTGCTGTCCTCCAGTCCTCTGGCACTATTCCTGTAGCCAATGATGACATAAAAATCAAAGCCAAAGGTCCAGCAATCTCTTCCCTGGCCTCCCAGAGAATCCTAGGATAAATCCCATCAGGTCCCGGGGACTTATCTATTTTCAGCCTGTCCAGAATTGCCAACACCTCTTCCCTACGTACCTCAATGCCATCTATTCTATTAGCCTGGGGCTCAGCATTCTCCTCCACAACATTATCTTTTTCCTGAGTGAATACTGACGAAAAATATTCATTTAGTATCTTGCCTATCTCTTCAGACTCCACACACAATTTCCCATCCCTGTCCTTGACTGGTCCTACTCTTTCCCTCGTCATTCGCTTATTCCTGACATACCTATAGAAAGCTTTTGGGTTTTCCTTGATCCTTCCTGCCAAATACTTCTCATGTCCCCTCCTTGCTCGTCTTAGCTCTCTCTTTAGATCCCTCCTCGCTACCTTGTAACTATCCATCGCCCCAACCGAAACTTCACACTTCATCTTCACATAGGCCTCCTTCTTCCTCTTAACAAGAGATTCCACTTCCTTGGTAAACGACGGTTCCCTCGCTCGACGCCTTCCTCCCTGTCTGACCGGTACATACTTATCAAGAACACGCAGTAGCTGTTCCTTGAACAAGCCCCACTTATCCAGTGTGCCCAACACTTGCAGCCTGCTTCTCCACCTTCTCCCCCCCAAGTCACGTCTAATGGCATCATAATTGCCCTTCCCCCAGCTATAACTGTTGCCCTGCGGTGTATACTTATCCCTTTCCATCATTAACGTAAACGTCACCGAATTGTGGTCACTGTCCCCAAAGTGCTCTCCACCCTCCAAATCCAACACCTGGCCTGGTTCATTACCCAAAACCAAATCCAACGTGGCCTCGCCTCTTGTTGGCCTGTCAACATATTGTTTCAGGAAACCCTCCTGCACACACTGTACAAAAAACGACCCATCTATTGTACTCTAACTATATCTTTTCCAGTCAATATTTGGAAAGTTAAAGTCTCCCATAATAACTACCCTGTTACTTTCACTCATATCCAGAATCATCTTCGCCATCCTTTCCTCTACATCCCTCGAACTATTAGGAGGCCTATAAAAAACTCCCAACAGGGTGACCTCTCCTTTCCTGTTTCTAACTTCAGCCCATACTACCTCGGAAGAAGAGTCCCCATCTAGCATCCTCTCCGCCACCGTAATACTGCTCTTGACTAGCAGCGCCACACCTCCCCCTCTTTTGCCTCCTTCTCTGAGTTTACTAAAACACCTAAACCCCGGAACCTGCAACATCCATTCCTGTCCCTGCTCTATCCATGTCTCCGAAATGGCCACAACATCCAAGTCCCAGGTACCAACCCATGCTGCCAGTTCCCCTACCTTGTTTCGTATACTCCTGGCATTGAAGTAGACACACTTCAAACCACCTACCTGAACACTGCCCCCCTCCTGCGACGTCAAATCTGTGCTCCTGACCTCTATACTCTCATTCTCCCTTACCCTAAAACTACAATCCAGGTTCCCATGCCCCTGCTGCATTAGTTTAAACCCCCCCAAAGAGCACTAACAAATCTCCCCCCCAGGATATTTGTGCCCCTCAGGTTCAGATGTAGACCATCCTGTCTGTAGAGGTCCCACCTTCCCCAGAAAGAGCCCCAGTTATCCAGAAATCTGAATCCCTCCTGCCTGCACCATCCCTGTAGCCACGTGTTTAAATGCTCTCTCTCCCTATTCCTCATCTCACTATCACGTGGCACGGGCAACAACCCAGAGATAACTGTTTGTTCTAGTTCTGAGCTTCCATCCTAGCTCCCTGAAAGCCTGCCTGACATCCTTGTCCCCTTTCCTACCTATGTCGTTAGTTCTTCGAGAAAATCCCTCCTTCTCTGTGGAAAATAATATTCTTGTATTGCTTATTTTATTAGCTTGTGACAACAAACCAGCGACCAAATCAAAGGCACAATCTGTTATTACAACTTCTGGAAAATTGTCATTCATTGATAACTGGAACACCTACTCTGCTGAAACCCGTGAGCACAGGCCTTTCGAGCCTGTGGGATTCGAAGTTGGTACAGATTGATAGCTAGGAGCGCCTATCTCGTAGCGAGCGTTGAAGTAAGACTTACAGGTTCGATCGGCTGCTGAAGAGTGACGAGAGCTGGAAGAGAGTGACTTGAACTTGGGGCTCAATTCTTATAGTCCCCAGGGGCTTCCTGCCTTTCGGGGCGGACCCTGTACCTGCTCCCAAGTGATTGGACTTTGTCCCAATCGGTTGGTTCGATTTTCTCCAATGCTGGAGCGGTTCCCTGATCGATGGGCGGTCTTGAGGTGGTCGTTCACCTCCTTTTGTGTAGGCTTCTGCCTACGCCAAAGTGTCTGGTTTTGTTTTGTATGTCTAAATGTTGCTTATTGTTCCCGGGGATTGCTCATTAGTATGCAGATGGCTGGTGTTTTGTTATGCTGATGGTTGCTGGTATCGATTTGTCTGGCCTTTCCAGAGGTAAATACACAGCCAAGCTGCAGTTGCTCGTTTTTGTCCTGTTGGCTGACTTTCCCATCAACCTTTGCCGTTCACCATTTTAAATCGGGAGTTGGCCATTTTAAGTGGCTACAGGAGGTTTGGGGCAAAATCTCAAAATTTGCTGACGATACTAAGCTAGGGAGAATAGTGAATTGTGAGGATGACGCTGAGGGGGAATAATGAATTGTGAGGATCGCAGTGAGCGATTTCAGAGGGACATTGAGAAGTTGGCCGAATGGGTAGACACCTGGCAGATGAATTTCAATGCAGCGAAATGTGAGGTAATACATTTTGGGAGAAGAGGCGTATGAGGAAAAGATACAGGTTCAATGGTACAACTTTGTGCGGATTACATGAGCAGAGCGACCTCTACGTTCAAGTGTATAAATAGAGGCGATGTGTACAATCTGCCTGAATAAGATAGGAACAGTCCCATAGCGAGCGGGTTCAGCCAGGTGTTTGCCGGCGCTGGAGCACTGAGAAGCACCACGATATTGAATGGCCATGCGGGTAGATACGGGGCCTCAGCCGGTAACGCCACGACGAGGCCGCACTTAGTCCCATTTCCTGCATTGAGGATCTCCGCTCGCCGGAAGTCCTCAATGCAGAAAGAGATCAGGATACCATTTTTAAATAGCATCCTGATCTCTTGCCCCTGACGTGACCTCTGGGCGTCGCTGGTTGGGCCAGTCTTTATCACCCATCCCTTATTGCCCTCGAGTTTTCAAAAGGTGTTCAAAATTATGAACCATTTTGACAGGGTAAAGAATATTCTGGGTTGGATCTACCCGTAGTGTTGAGCCTAAAAAGCTGTGCTGTATGGCACAACACGACCAGTAGATGCAGAGAGATCCCACTTTTGGGATTTACACTGCTTGCCACACCCCGCGAGATCTAATGTGATCTTGAGGTATTGCGATGTGAATCCTGTCCATTGTGGGTGGGATCACTTTCTTGCAAATCTGCATATTAGAGTGAGACAGCTAGTATCCCTTTAATATGTGTTCCCGAGATCTAACCAAGGCATGGGATCTAACTCCCTCACCTTGGAGACATCTTGCGGGCGCTGCTCAGTGCTGGTCTCCACCAATGCAGACCAGACGGAACAGCATTCGTGAGGTCTTGCAACGTATTGGAGGCTCCTAGGTTCATACCCTCTGGGCAGGGTGGTAACCTTGTACTGCTGGTGCCGCCTGGGCACTCTGGCATTGTCAGTCTGGCACCCTAGGAGTGCCACATGGATGCCAGGTTGGCACTGCCAAGGTGCCTAAATGGCATTGCCCGCCAGGGCCCAGGAACCTCCTTTTAATGAGTGGAGACTGAGGGGGAGGGGGGGGGGGGGGCGGTTGAGGGTCACGTTGGAGGCTTGTGATCGGGACACCATTTAAAAATGGCGCTCTGATCTCTCGCTGCACTGAGGAGGTCCAGCGAATGGAGCTCCTCAGTGCAGAACTGCACTAAGTGCAGCCTCGCCAGGTCAGCTGCCAGGTCAGCTGCGGGGGCCTTGGTGCTGAGGGACTCTGCCCCATTCGGGTAGATCGTGCCATCTGTTTCCACGAGTTGGTAATCCCGTGACTAAGGTTTGTAATTTAAATATGGTTAGCAAGAGGGCTAGGAGTGAGATGAGTAGCAACTTGTTAGGACTTGGAATGCACTGCTTGGGAGAATGGTGGAGGTAGATTCCATAGGAGGTTTCAAAAGAGAGCTGGATATATATTTAAAACTGATGAACTTAGAGGGGCACAGAGATTGTGCTGGAGAATATGACTAGCTAGGTAGCTCTTTGGGGAGCTGGTGCCGACATGATGGGCTGAATGGCCTCTTTCTGTGCTGTAAAATTCTATGATTCTTAATGGAGTGTGGGATAAAATCCAATTTATGTCCCCTATTAAAAAGAGGCACCTGGGCAGCACGGTGGTGCAGTGGGTTAGCACCAGTCCCATGGCGCAGTCTCACGGCGCCGAGGTCCCAGGTTCGATCCCGGCTCTGGGTCACTGCCCGTGTGGAGTTTGCACATTCTCCCCGTGTTTGCATAGGTTTCACCCCCACAACCCAAAAGATGTGCAGGGTAGGTGGATTGGCCACGCTAAATTGCCCCTTAATTGGAAAAAAATGAATTGGGTACTCTAAATTTAAAAAAAAAAGGGCAGCTGACGTCTTCAGGGGAGGGTGCATGTTTTTCACACTCTGCATTCAGGATCCGCACAAAGGCCAAAGAAAAATCGTGATGGGTTTGGAATGCAGAGGACAATTTGATATCCTACAGCAAACGTGTGTGGTCATTCTTGAACCAAAAAGTGCCCCTGAACCCTAATAAAAACTCCGCCAACTTTTTGTTTTTGAAGTTCCACCTTGATCTGAAATCTGAAATTGGATTGAAGTTTCAAATATTCCCCCTTAATGCTGACTATTATAAGGTCTGAAACCTTAATCCAAAATATGACCCTCAATACTTTGGCAAGACGTAAATCTCAACAAGGAAGGGGATAGAAATGAAATGATGATTACAAGCAGAAAATACTCTGCAGGGCAGCCAGTATCTGTGTTTTATTTTATTTTGAAAAGTATATTGAGAGCTGCACTATCGTGGTAAAGAGAGCATTTTGAGTCGGCCAACAAGACCAGGCAGCTGGATGACATTTGATTGGATTGCTGAGGCCTACTTATTTTGCTTTGCCCACTACCTGTAGATGTAATCTTTGCCACTGGCTGCAGTGGTTATTTTGATGTGCTGTGATGGGCGATGTCAGGGAAGAATCTGCAAAATGCAAACCATGCAGCTGGGGAAAGGATAAATCAGTTCCTCACAACACTTGTGTCCAAGCTACCAGAGCTGATGTGTGTGTGTCAAGAGTGCAATCTTGACGTTGTCAGATGGAGATAACTGGGTCAACATTTCAGTCTTTTCTAATTTAACTGATAACAGGCATTTTTTAACAAACTTTATTTTTTTTGCTTAAATTGATGGACAGAAGCTTCTAAAGTTTATTGCTGGTCCTCAGGATGTGAACAAATGTTAATTTTTGGGATGATTTTGACAAGAAGCTACGACGGTTGGTCTTCAGTCTGACAAGGTGCCAGAGTAGCTGCCAGTGGCTGATCAATACATCAGCATTCCACAAAACAAATCTGCTTTATTTTCCTTGTGCGCACCTTCTGTGAAGAGAATGATGGGCAGGCAAAGACCAATTGTTTTGTCAAGCCTACTACATAGCCATGATGCTCAAGAGAATCATAACAAGACCTTTCCAGGCCTCCAATGATAGGCAGAGCAACAGAAACAGATGGAAATATATTTGGAAAATTCCTGCCGCCCCCACCTCCAAACATCAAATGATCAAGCCAATCCAGCAATCGCAATGACCATGCGTTCATCACTGACATATTACAGCATGATTCCCCCCCCCCCCCCTTTCCCCCACCACCAAGCCAAGAACTTGTCCAGCTCCCTGTCGAATTCCAAAGGCTCGCTACTTACTAAGGGGAGAAAAGAACTGCCTACGTCAACTATTCGTGCATAGTTTAATGCATCTTCTCTGGTCCTCCCCAGGCTGTCAAATTGAAATAATCTGCCACAGAGCACATGTTCTAGCTCTTTCATAATTTAATGGGCCTGTATCAGACCTCGCTTATGCTGCTCCAAAGTAGTTTAGTGATCAGGAAATCATGATTTGCTGCTATCCAGAATAAAACACAGTCGCCCAATTTCTTGCATGTGGGGGCAGGATCCGCACTACACAGTATCACCTGAGAATTTCTATCGGACTCGGACATTTCCACTTTCCCAAAGAGAAATTAAAGAAAACGTAACCATGCTTTGTTGATCTGCAACCAGTGAAAATAAACATGTTGCCATTAAACTGATGGACAAGGTGATGTCCTGAGTGTGGGATGCCCTGTTTTTGGCCTTGTTTTGCTTTGCTTAAAATATTACAATTAAGAGCTGCTATTGTTAACATGTCAGTCTCGCCCAGTGGCAAAGCAATGTACAATCTAGCAACCCGCTACCTTGAAAAAATTCATCCTGATCTGCTCAATCCTTTGTGATCATTGCAAATTGAGGAGCTCTCTCCTACTACCTACCTGCTGACCCCAAGGTGGAGCGGGAAGGTGTCAGGCAGCTGTCAACTCTTAGGCCAAGTGAGACCCTTGGGCCACGAATCTCTGCTACTGCCTCACCTTTCCATATGGCTTGATTGTGTTCTCCACATATCAAATTCCTTTGTTAATATTTGTTGCCAGGCATTTAGCCTCTATCATTTAGGGCAGTGTTTTTCAAACTTTCTTTCCCAGCGACCCATTTTTACAAAGCGGCACCGGCACCAACGCACGCATGCGCAGTGGCTCCCTTCTCCGCGCTGGCCCCGACGCAACATAGCGTAGGGCTAAAGGTGCCGGCGCGGAAGAAAGGAGGCCATCAGCCCGAGAGTCGGCCCGTCGATCGGTGTGCCCCGATCGCGGGCCAGACCACAGCGGAGGCCCCCCCGGAGTTGGACCCTTCCACGCCGAGGTCCCGCCGGGTAAGACCACACGTGGATGGCATTGGCGGGATTCGGGTATTTTGTTACGGTCGCTCGGCCCATCCCGGGCCGAGAATCGGCGGCGGGGGCCGCTCTCCACTCTGTGGAGAATCGCGTCAGGACGGCGTGGCACGATTCGTGCCGGTTGTGGTGATTCTCTGGCCCTGCCCTGGGGGGGCTGAGAGAATCTCGCCCAAAGTTTGGTGTAACATACCATATCCCTATTTGTGTGTGAAATGACTCCTGTAGAAGTATTCTTTCCTGAAATTTAATATTTTTAAAAAATTGGCGTTTCTGTCCGATATCCTAGCTTGGGGTCTGGTCCAGGATCGTAATACATTCATATTAATTAAATGGAGTAAATGTTTTAATGGGCAATGGTGAGGTTGCAGTCCCAGTGCTCTTAAACTGTATTGCTAAAAATGGTGAGCGGTCACAACTTCCCATTGATTCTCTGCTTTTAGGTGGCACTTAGGGTTACATTGGTTAACTCATCAGATTAGCTGAGACACCATGCCCTCCAGCATTATGGTGACTGTTGCATAGGTCAAGTTCTGTGGGATATGTTAAGTGGTGAAAAGAGAAACTTAATTTCAAGTAGTGAATGTACAAATATCTCTTTTAAAAATGTGTCTCATCTTGATTCTTGACAATCATGCTTTTTTAAAATATTGTACTTGGTTCCCCTGTCAGCTTTGTGTCTGTTGTTGTGTGCATTGTCTCGGTCACGTCGGACATGTTCCTGTTTACTTGGGCTAAAAGTTGTCGAGAAAGCATTTCCAAAGTTTTTTTTGCAAATGTAATGCTCCTACCTGTCAGGAGGCCTCTTTGATTGTTGAGATCCCTGGTGTTCAATGCCAGTAGCCTTTAGTTCCAATGGGGGTTGCTCAAGTCATGTTGGAATGCTACTTGCGAATTTGTGTGGGTTGAGCTATCTTGGTGGGCTGCAAATTGGCTAAAGATAGTCAGGCTGCAAGTTTATTCCAAATGTATTTTTAAAACTTTATTCTCTTGGCCCAATGAGGTTGCTCCTGGCTCTTTGAATTGCCTATCTGAGTCTTAACCCAATTATTTATCTTGTCTGCATGGTTGAGCTGGCTAGGTGTAATTGTGACTCTGACATCTGTGTGCACATTCACCTGAAGGTTATGTCCTGTTCAAAAAAAAGTTGCTGAAATGTAACACTGCTAATTGCTCTCCGCCTCCGCCTAATCGTGGAAAAAGTCTTCATTATTCCTACAGAGTGACATGTAATCATCAATAATCTGCTCACTGAATTGTGTGGGGTTGAACCAGAACAATTTTGCTTTGATCAGGGTCATGGGTGAGAGAAGAAAGGTGAGCAGTAGCTGTCCTTACAATTCAGGCAGAATTTGAGCAATGTCTGTGGCACCAAGGAGCCTCAGAAAAAGTGCCAGTGAAAAAAATTTACAGGTGCTGGAGCCATATGTGTCACACATTTGTTTTTTTAAAAAATATTTTTTATTCCCTTTTTCACACATTCTCCCAAATTTACCCCCACCAACAATAAACAATAATCAGTAACAAATATGTCAATCCCCATATCAATAACAACGATCCCATCCTCCTACCAAACCCCAAACTTTAGCCCGCATGTTCACACAAACAAATGACAAAAAGGAATTGGGTCGCCATTAACACACACAGCCCCCCTCCCCCCAACCTTCCCACCCACAAGCCCCAACTAATGTTCGATGTTATCCAGTTATTGAAAGTGCATAATGAATAATGCCCATGAATTGTAGAACCCCTCCATCCTTCCCCTCAGTTCAAACTTAACCTTCTCAAGAGTCAAGAATTCCAACAGGTCCCCCTGCTACACCAGGGCCCAGGGTGGAGAGGTTGCTCTCCAATCGATCAGGATCCGCCTTTGGGTGATCAATGAGGCGAAGGCTACAACATCTGCCTCCGCATCCGTTTCCAACCCTGGCTGGTCCGACACCCCGAATATGGCCTCCTGGGGACTCTGGTCCAGTTTCACGTTCACCACTTTAGAAATTACCCTAAAAACCTCCTTCCAGCAATCCTCTAGCTTTGGACAGGACTAAAACATACGAACGTGAATAGCGGGGCCCGCCCCGCAACGTTCACACTCATCTTCTACTCCTTCAAAGAATCGGCTCATCCTCGCTCTCGTGAGGTGTGTTCTGTCTACCACCTTTAGCTGTATCAACTCCAACCTTGTGCACGAGGTGGAGGCATTCACTCTCCGGAGCACCTCACACCAGAGCCCCTCCTCCATATCCTCTCCCAACTCTTTCTCCCACTTTGCTTTGATCCCATTCAGTGGTTCCTTTCTCTTTCCAAAATAGCTCCGTAAACCGCCGACACTACCCCCTTCTCCAGTCCCCCTGGCGTCAGCACCTCCTCCAATATGTGGAGGCCGGCTCCACGGGGAAGCCCTGTATCTCCTTTCTGGCAAAATCTCGAATCTTCATGTATCTCAACATTTCCCCCTGCTCCAGCCCATACTTCGCTTCCAGCTCCTTCAATCCTGCAAACCGACCCTGAAGAAACAAATCTTTTAGTGTCTTAATCCCCTTCTCCTCCCATTTCCGAACATTTCCATCCCACTTCCCTGGCTCAAATCTGTGGTTTCTCCCGAATTGGCATTTCCCTTGACCCTGCCCCCAACCCAAAGTGTTGGCGAAACTGCCTCCAAATTCTCAATGAAGCTATCATTCCCGGACTCCCTGAGTATTTCCCCGGGGCTATCTGGAGCGGCGCTGTTGCTAGTGCTTTCAATCCCGACCCCCTGCACAAACTCTCCTCCATTCTGACCCACTGGGAATCAACCCCTCTGACTCAGCTCCGCACCTTCTCCACATTTGCTGCCCAGTAGTAATACATCAGGTTCGGAAGACACAAACCCCCTGCCTGCCTTCCCCTCTGTCGCAGCACCTTTCTAACTCTGGCCACAGGAAAATCGGCAGGCATTGAAAAATAAGCAGAAATCGCGGCAACATGTTCATTTTAGCCGCCTGTACCCGACCCGCCAATGACAAAGGGAGACCATCCCACCTTGCCAGATCAGCTTTCACGCTCCCCACCAAACTAGAAATGTTGTACCTGCAGAGCCCCCCCCCACTCCCGGGCAACTTGCACCCCCAGGTACCTAAAGTGAGTCCCTGTCCTACGGAATAGCAGCCCCCCCACCCTTGCCCCCACCCCCGGCCGAGACACCACAAAATACTCACTCTTGTCTAGATTTAGTTTGTACCCCGAGAAAGACCCAAACACTCGAAGCAGCTCCAATACTCCCCCTATTGACACACTCGGTTCCGCCACGTATAACCGCAAGTCATCAGCATAAAGGGCACCCTATGCTCTATCCCCCACCCTCGCACTATTCCTTTCCACACCCCCGAACTTCTTAATGCGATGGCCAACGGCTCAATCGTGAGTGCAAACAGCAGGGGGGACATAAGACATCCCTGCCTAGTCCCACGATGGAGAGAAAAGTATCTCGAGCTGATGTTGTTTGTGTGGACACTTGCCCTCGGCTCCTTATGTAGTAGCTTTACCCAGTTCACAAATCTTGGTCCAATCCCAAACTGCTCCAGAACTGCCATCAAGTACCCCCATTCTACCCGGTCAAATGCCTTCTCACGTCTGTTTCCTTCCCCTCAGTCGGTGCCACAACGACGTTCAATACCCTTCTAACGTTTGAAAAGAGCTGCCTCCCTCTCACAAACCCCGTCTGATCTTCACCTATCACCTTCGGGAGGCACTCCTCCAGCCTACCCGCCAGTACCTTCGCCAATACTTTTGCGTCCTCATTCAGAAGTGATATGGGCCTATACGACCCACACTCCGTCGGATCCTTATCTTTTTTTAGCAACAGGGAAATCGATGCCTGCCCCAATGTTTGTGGCAACACCCTCTTCCCTATCGCCTCTTCAAACATCCCCACCATCAGGGGTGCCAGCTTATCCTTGAATTTTTTATAATATTCCACCGGAAACCCATCCGGCCCTGGGCCAACTTCTCCAACTGCATCCTCCCAATCGCATCCTTTATCTCCTGCTCCACTATTGCTCCTTCTAATGTAGCCCTATCCCCCTCCCCTAACCATGGATACTCCAACCCATCTAGAAATTCCTGCATTTCACGGTCTCCCCCAGGTGGCTCTGACCTGTACAACCTCTCATAAGATTTCCCAAAAACCTTGTTAATCTGATCCGGAGCCACCACCAACTTTCCTGCCCTATCCCTCACCTGAACAATTTCCCTTACCGCTGCCTCCTTCTGGAGCTGACCTACTAACATACGCCTTAATCTCCATGTTCGTAAACTGCATCCCCTGCTTATCTCAGTTGGCGCAGCGCCAACCTGGTAGATAGTCAGTTAAAGCTCACCTGTAGTTCCTTCCTCTTTTCCAGCTTCGCTGGGTCCCCATCTTCTGCATAACTTCTATCTACCTCCAACATCCCATCTATTACCTTCTGCTGCTCCAACCTCTCCTCTTTGTCCACCCTGGCCTTAAACAAACTCACCTCACCCCTCACCACCGCATTTAAAGCCTCCCAGACAACTGCCTTCGACACCTCACCCCTACAGTTGAAACCTACATATTCCTCAATTACCTTTTCAATTTTGTCACAGAACCCTTGGTCCCCCAAAAGTCCCACATCTAATTTCCACCCCAGCCTCTACGCTACCTCCTTCTCCAGTACCATATCCACCCAATGCGGAGCATTATCTGACACTGCAATTGCTGATTATTCCGACCCCTTAACCGCAGCCAGCAAAGCCTTCCCCACCAAGAAAAAGTCGATCCGCGAAAATACCTTATGGACTGCTGAGAAAAACGAGTACTCCCGTTCCCTCGGGTGCAGAAACCTCCAAGGGTCCACCCCTCCCATTTCCACCATTAGTCCAGCCAACGCCGTTGCCCCCCTCCTGATAGGACCAGCGAGCACGGCTGTGACTTGTCCAACCTTGGCTCCTGCATCAAGTTCTAGTCCCCCCACTGTCAGTTCGTGTGTCCAAGTCGGGAATGAATTGGACATCCCAATTGGGACCGTATACACTTAACAGCGTCACTAAGCTCCCCTCCAGCGCCCCCGTCACAATCACATACCTTCCCCCCTGATCTGCCGCCACCTTCTCCATCTGGAACCGTATTCTTTTGCTGACCATTACCCCTTCCGTCAAATCCAGAGTGAAACACCTGACTAACCCAGCCCTTTTTAAGTCCCACCCGGTCCTTCACCCTCAAGTGAGTCTGCTGCAGCATTGCTACATCGGCTTTCAAACTTTTAAGATGCGCAAGCACCCTTGACCTCTTGACCGGTCCTCCTAACCCCCTCACGTTCCACGTGACGATCCAAACTGTGGGTCTCTCACCCCCCCCCCCCTTTCTTATCGACCATCATCATACCACCGGGCCCTGCCCCATGAGCCTGTCCCGCCCCTATCCATTATTAACCTCGAACCCCCGCACCCCCTACATTTCCTCTCGAAAAAACATCTCACAGCATCAATCTCTTGCCCCCCCCCCCCTCACTCGCCTCGTAGGCACATCGAAACCTGCTAACCCGGCTCCAATGTCCGCAGCCCTCCTCTCACCTCACCTCCGTTCACTAGCCGACTTTAGTTAGCTAGCGCAGGTGGCTCCCCCCGCCAAGGTATACTGTACCCTCCCCTGTTGCTCTCTTTGGTTGTTTCTAAATTTGGCGGTCAATATGGTCGCCTTCCTTAATCCTAATTACGTTTGCTTTAGAGTCGCCAGGTATTTTTCGATACCGCCACAAGGTTCAAACCGAATATTGATCAAAGAGCCACTACACCAGTTAGTTTGTTCAAAGTCAATACTATTTATTTACACACACAGTAATATCTACTCATGCATGAAATACTACAGACTAAACTATCACTACTGCTGAAGCCTATACTTGGCTTCGGGCGCCCACTCAGTCAGAGGAACAATGGCCGTTGTTCGGATCTGAGGCTGCTGGGGTCGAAGTGGTAGAGGGGAAACAGCTAAGGTCGTCCGTCTGGTAGCGAGCATTGACCTTGGACTTACTTGCTTCTGGTGTAGCTGGAGGAAGGGTCTCTCCGCTTTGAGAGCCAAGTCCAAGAGAGCGATTCTTATACCCGAAGGGGCTTCGCGTGCTTCTGGGCGGGCCTTGAACTTGGCCCCAATCAATTGGGCCATTTCTTGATCATTCGCATTGATCCTGACCAATAAGGAGGTGGGTGCCCTGATGGCTGGGCGTGTCCTGCTTTGTTTTCTGCTTTCGGTTTGGGGAACTGGCGCCGTGAGGTTTGGGGCCAGATTGGTTACTTAAGTATCTTCCTTTGTTCCCGGAGATGGGCCATCCATATGCTAATGGGCCTACAGTTTCAGTCTCGTCTGGGAGCTGTTTCTCCAATATGCAGACAGGCTCTGTGCCTGCTTGCTTTCTTGATGTGGAGATGCCGGCGTTGGACTGGGGTGAGCACAGTAAGAAGAGGTATGTTCCAGAAACATATATATAGACAGATTCAAAGATGCCAGACAATGCTTGGAATACGAGCATTAGCAGGTGATTAAATCTTTACAGATCCAGAGATGGGGTAACCCCAGGTTAAAGAGGTGTGAATTGTGTTAACCAGGACAGTTGGTAGGATTTCGCAGGCCAGATGGTGGGGGAAGAATGTAATGCGACATGAATCCCAGGTCCCGGTTGAGGCCGCACTCGTGTGCGGAACTTGGCTCTAGGTTTCTGCTCGGCGATTCTGCGTTGTCGCGCGTCCTGAAGGCCGCCTTGGAGAACGCTTACCCGGAGATCAGAGGCTGAATGCCCTTGACTGCTGAAGTGTTCCCCGACTGGAAGGGAACACTCCTGCCTGGTGATTGTCGCACGATGTCCGTTCATTCGTTATTCGTTATTGCTTTCTTAACATTGTCCATTTTTCCCTGCAATCTTTGCAAATGTCCATTTTGTATTCTGGAAGTGGCCATCCCAGATGGCTACACCCACCCAGTCCCAGAGAAAGAAAAAACTAAAACAACAATCCAGCCAATACAAGTCACTAAAATAAGATGTAACCGTCGCAACACAGAATGCCAATCAACCCAACCAATAACTTGAACTCTGTAAAAATGTGAAGAGAAGTAAATTACAATACACGTCAGTAAAAAGTAAGTTATAGCATTTATACATTTTCCAGCTCCCTAATCACAGTCCACAGTCTCTCTTCCAGCTCCGCTCCTCACGTCTGGCCCAAGCCTTCTGCCCGCATGAACGCCTCAGCTGCCTCCGCTGTCTCAAAATAAAAGTCTTTGGCATCATACATCACCCTCCGCTTCGCCGGGTATACCATACCAAGTCACACACCCTTTTTGTACAGTGCCGCCTTCACTTGCCCGAACGCCGCTCGTCTTTTTGCCAACTCCACCGTCAAGTCCTGATAGATCCGAACTCCAGCACCATCCCACTGCACCTTACGCTTCTGCTTCGCCCAGCTTAACACTTTCTCCTTCATGCAGTACTTATGGAAGCAGATAATTACTGCTCTTGGCGGCTCATTCACTTTGGGCTTCGGCCTTAACAACCGATGAGCTCGGTCCAGCTCGTACCGAGAGGGGTTCTCACCCTCCCGCATCAACTCTGCCAACTTCGTAGCGAAGTACTCTGTTGGCCTTGGGCCCTCTGTCCCTTCGGGCAAGCCCACAATTCTCAGATTGTGCTGTCTCGAGCGGTTCTCTCAAGTCCTCGAACTTTGCTCGGAGTCCTCAGTTGACCTCCACCACCCTCTGCAGCTCGTCCACCATCGAGGTGAACTGGTCGCTGTGCTGCAACATGGCCTCTTCCGCTTCCTTCATCTTCTTGCCCTGCTCTCTCACCTCGGCCAATGTGTTTGCCACAGCTACCCTCACCGGGGTGATTGCCTCCTCCACCAATGACTTCAATGCGACCGCCATCTCCTTCCTCAAAGCCTCCATGTGCCTCGCAAATTGTTTTTCCAGCTCCACTGCCATCAACTCGGTCATCTTCTCCACCGTAAGTAGTGTGGCCCCACCATGCGGTCCGCCATCTTGTCAGCACTTTTGCTGGTCCTCTCATTCAACGGCGTGCCCGCATTTCCTCCCTTCCTCGACGCTGCTTTTCGCATCCTTTAACGACTTATTATTTTTCCTTTTTTTTCCCCCTTCTTTCCTTCTTCAATCTTTTTTTTTTATTTCATAGAACAACAAGAAATTCTTCCTTCCAAAAAAAAGAAAAAAAAACTTTCACCAAGTTTCTTTAAAACTTCTTTCTCTACTTTTTTGTATTCCTCCAGAATTTCCCTGGGACCGGACTTCAGTCTTCTTACCACATTCCATGTGGGGGCCACCCGATGTGGGACATCTCCCCTACATCGCGTCTTGGCTTCGGTCCTGCTGCCTCGCCCTCCATTTGGCTCCGTCCCCGCTGCTCCAACCTCCGCGCGCGCTCAGCCCGACGCCTCAGCGCCCGACACCCTCGTGGGGTTCCTCGCCGGTTTTTGATGCCCGGGACAGCCCCAAAGGCCGACAATAATCTGGGGGGGGAGAGAGCAAAGAATCGGGGAAACCCACAAAAGCGCTGCAAATAGTGGCCACCGGCGGGAGCTCCTCTCGATGCGGCCGACCCGCTCGCAAACGCCACTGGAAGTCGTGTCACACCTTGTTCACTAGCAATTGCTGCATGTACCAATATCACTTTCAGAGTTCCACAGGGCAACATCCTCTGCTCAACCATCACACATTCCTCAGCAAAGATCATTCTGTCAGGCTGCCTGGAGCAGGCTTTAGGCCAATGGCGGTGATTCTTAGCCCACGTTGACCGTCGGTGAGAACGCCGGGAGGAAAATCCGGTGAGAATCGGAAAGCACCACTCTCTCGCTGGCGAGATTGTGCTTTCTGATTTTTCTATGGCCCTCGCCAGTGGCGTCACGAGAAAATGCCCCCAGAAGGCCGGACACCTCATTTTAATACATTTATAATGGCATTAGAGAGTCATCCCACCAGGACCCAACAGCTGTACGAAAATGAGAACCTGTTGACCGCCCCTCGGAAAGGGATATCTGAGGTGAGCATTCAGCGGCATTAATATTCCGGGTTTGCTATTCGCAGAAGGAGCAGCGGAGATGGGGACCCAGATATGTTTAACACGGGGGCCCGTTTGAGGGGGGGGGTGCGTATGGCACCATTTTTGAACAGCCAAGGGATTCCACTCCCTCAAAGCCTAGATCACCTATGACCAAACGATGCATGCCATGCAGGTGTGTGCCCTTTCCCAGAGAGCGTATGAGGTGAACAGGCTCTCAACCCCTTTTCAGCCTTTGGCATCCTCATCACAAAGGATACTGTCAGAAATGAGAGACCTGAGCATTGATGGTGGGGTTGAACCTTCGACAGATGGATGGCTGGAAGGTGAGCGGTGCAGTGAGGGTTGGCGCTGGGGAGCATGTTCCAGCGATGGCACATCTTGATTGCATCGTCAGTGTGTGAGGTAAGAGAGACCAAGAACTGCCACCTTCCACTACGCCTATGTGCATCCCCAGCTGACATAGTGGCCTGCTGAATCCACGCCTGAAATTACCTTGGGCGGGTGTCCACTGGATGGTCTGGACCCTAATGGCCCGGGCCTACTTTCAGGCTGCATGGGTGTTGCGGTACAACCCTCCTTGTTGTGCGAGTCTGGAAATGTGCCGCAAAAGCTGAATAAACTCGGGATTTGAGGAAAGAAAATTTCACCGAGGGTGGAGGGAATCTGGAATGTGCTTCCAGGGAGGGTAGGTGGGGCAGGGAACCCCTCAATCTTCAAAGTACTTGGTGAGCACTTGAAATGTCATAACATCAAAGGCATTGGGTGACATGCTGGGAAGTGGGATTAGTGTAGATTCGAGTAGTTCTTTTGGTCATTACAGGCTTGATGTTTATGTTTGATTCTATGAAATCAGAATTGAAGAGGTAGGAAATACATGAATCAAATGCAAAGAAGGCAACTGCCAAACTGCACAATAGGAATCTGCACCTTGGTGCTGCCATGTGAGCAGGGGCAATGCCAGGCAGGGAGCACCAAGGTGCCCAGGTGCTAGGTTGCCCATGGCAGGGGTTGAGTCCGCAGTGCATTGCCCTTGAGAGGTGGGGTGAGGGGGGTGCTGAAGAATCCCAGAAGGGGTAAGTTAGGTGAAGTGGGGGAGGAACGATCTAGGGGCCTTGGTGGGAATGCTGAAGGGCGTCGAAGGATTGAGGCTGCCTTTAAAAATGGTGCTCGATCCTCGAGTAATCTTCCTGCACTAGCGAGCTAAACTCGTAAGTGCAGCTTCAACAGGCCATTCTCCACCGAGGCCAAAAAACAACATAATGCCGTTGAATAGCAGGGTGTGTCACGGTGATGCAACTGCCGAGAAACACTCCGTTAAATACGCCCAAAAGCGATCTCTGCTTCACCCCCCATTAAATCACGGCCATTGTTTTGCATAACAAACTGAATTTTGAAAAAAAATTTGAAGCTTTACGGAAAGAAACAGTCACTGAGCAAAAGTGCAGCAATGTCATGGCAATAGATTGGTGAGTTTACAAAAAAGGGACCATAATAAAGATCACTAGAATGTGAGTGGGTGTATGCCTGTGGTGGGCTGTGGGAGGAAATCGGAATGAACCCATGCAGACACAGGGAGAGTGTACAAATGCCACACAGTCACCTAAGGTAGGAATTGAACCAAGGTCCCTGGCCGTACTTGACACTGTGCTTCTTAAAAGCACGGTAAGTGTACCGACACTACAGGTACTGCAGTAGTTCAATTGAAGGCAACTGGTGATGAGCAATGCATGCTGTCTAGTCAGTGATGCCCATATCAAATGAACAAGTAAAAGTAGAAAGAATTTGACTTTATCCTGGGAAGGTAACAGCTCTTTAACATTGTGATCCTCTCTGGACTATGACCTGGATGTTGGTAGATTCAGTTGGAAGGGTCCTTATTGTTTATTCCCATGTATCCCTTTTAATTTTGCCATTATATTTTTGATCCATGGATGATTTATGGACATATGTCTTTAAGGCAGCCTGTGTCTTTGATTCAAGCAGGAGAAAGCAGTGGCCTGTGTCCTTCATTCAAGCAGAAGCCTGTGATGGTTTGAACTGGAGTTGCAGACTGGGCAGCATCAGTGACAGTTTGGTTTGATGGATCTGGCTGATGACCAATGAATTGGCCCAAAAGGCTGCGCTCTGCCTGGTAACTGGCTGATTGAGTATGATCCCACTGGAATGTTTTCAGAGTCATGAAGTTCCAGTTTGGTTTCAATTTTGATTCTGGGAGCCTGGATGAAGGGATTTTGCTTACTCTCTCCAAACAGATCTAATTATACCTCTCCAGAAGGCCTCTCTCCAGCAAGTCTAGGTGCCGTTCTCTTGAGGCTGCAGAGGCTTGAAGTCAAATTATGAGCTGAAAACAAAGTTTGATGTGAAATGAAGTCTCTCCAGAATGATATAGGCCTGAAGGCAAACCTTGAGCTGAAGGCCCAGCTTGATGAGAAATAAGGAGCTGGATTCTCTGCCCCCCGACACCAAAATAGTGTTCGGCAATGGGACGGAGCATCCGTTTTGACACCCAAATTGGGAGCGGCGCCCGAAATCGGTATTCTCCGCCCCCTGAAAAGCAGCGTACTCAGGAATAAACTGTGGCGCACCCCTCCCCCTCCCTGGCGCAGTGAGAGCCGCGGGCTCGAGCGCGGGAGCGGGCCGCAGTCGAGAGGAGCCGCCCGAGGAGCGGTAGCCGGTGAAGTGAGCCATCGAACGGCCGAGGGCTCCTCCTCCTCCTCCGCAGGCCGAGGAGCTGCCAACACCGCCAGGATGGAGAGCACCGAGGAGGATATATGCCGAGTATGTCGGTCAGAGGGGACACCAGACAAACCACTTTACCATCCTTGTGTGTGCACTGGCAGTATCAAATTTATCCATCAAGAGTGTTTAGTTCAGTGGCTCAAACACAGCAGAAAGGAATACTGTGAACTATGCAAACACAGATTTGCTTTCACACCAATTTATTCTCCAGATATGCCATCTAGACTTCCAATTCAGGATATTTTTGCAGGATTGGTTACAAGTATTGGTACAGCAATAAGATACTGGTTCCATTACACTTTGGTGGCCTTTGCATGGCTGGGAGTTGTACCGCTCACAGCATGCCGTATCTACAAATGCTTGTTTACTGGCTCTGTGAGCTCACTGTTGACACTGCCACTAGATATGTTATCCACGGAGAATCTGCTGGCAGACTCTTTGCAAGGCTGTTTTGTGGTAACATGCACACTGTGTGCGTTCATTAGCCTCGTCTGGTTACGAGAACAGATCGTGCATGGTGGAGCTCCACAGTGGTTAGAACAAAATCAGGCCCAACCACCCAATGGAGTTGGACAACAGAATGAGCCTCCAGCTGTTCCGAATGCTGCAGCTGAGAATCCCCAAGTTGCTCAGCCAGCCAACCAAGCAGCCGAAAACCCAGCAGCAGCCGATGGGGGTGCCCCTGCAGAAGCTGAGAATGCCAACATTGGGGTAGATGAGGGAGAGAACGAGGATGATGAGAACGATGACGAAGATGATGCTGTGGTAGAAGATGGTGCTGATGCCAACAATGGCGCCCAAGATGACATGAACTGGAATGCGCTAGAATGGGACAGAGCTGCAGAAGAACTTACATGGGAGCGGATGCTTGGATTGGATGGTTCACTTGTGTTCCTGGAGCATGTCTTCTGGGTGGTTTCATTAAACACACTGTTTATTCTTGTGTTTGCATTCTGTCCATACCATATTGGACACTTCTCCGTTGTTGGTTTGGGTTTTGAGGAGTATGTTCAAGCCTCACACTTTGAAGGCCTGATAACAACGATAGTGGGCTATGTTCTGTTGGCTATGACTCTAATAATCTGTCATGGCTTGGCTGCACTGGTGAAGTTCCAACGATCTCGACGTTTATTGGGCGTCTGTTATATTGTTGTTAAGGTGTCCTTACTGGTAGTTGTGGAAATTGGTGTATTCCCTCTCATATGCGGCTGGTGGCTTGACATTTGTTCACTGGAAATGTTTGATGCTACGTTGAAAGACCGAGAACTAAGTTTCCAGTCTGCACCTGGAACCACAATGTTCCTACACTGGCTGGTGGGGATGGTCTATGTGTTCTACTTCGCATCTTTCATTCTTCTACTCCGAGAGGTCTTGAGACCCGGTGTCTTATGGTTTTTAAGAAATCTGAATGATCCAGATTTTAACCCAGTTCAGGAGATGATTCATCTACCTATTTATAGGCATTTCAGACGCTTTATATTGTCTGTGATTGTATTTGGGTCTATTGTCCTCCTTATGCTTTGGTTACCAATTCGTATTATTAAGACTCTACTCCCTGATTTCCTACCATACAATGTGATGCTTTACAGTGATGCTCCAGTCAGTGAGCTCTCTCTGGAGCTTCTGCTACTGCAGGCTGTATTGCCAGCCTTACTGGAGCAGGGACACACCCGGCAATGGTTGAAGGGCCTGGTCCGAGCTTGGACTGTCACAGCTGGGTATTTGCTGGACCTCCATTCATATTTGCTTGGAGACCAGGAAGAAAACGAGAACAATGCCAACCAGCAGGCAAACAATAACCAGCAGGCTCGTAATAACAATGCCATTCCTGTAGTAGGAGAAGGACTTCATGCAGCCCACCAGGCCATACTGCAACAGGGTGGGCCTGTCGGCTTTCAACCTTATCGGAAACCATTACAATTTCCTCTTCGGATTCTGCTGTTGGTTATTTTCATGTGTGTGACGTTGTTGATCGCCAGTCTCATCTGTCTCACCTTACCAGTTTCAGCAGGGCGTTGGCTTATGTCATTTTGGACTGGGAGTGCCAAAATCCATGAGCTGTATACAGCTGCATGTGGATTATATATCTGCTGGTTGACTATCCGAGCAATTACAGTTCTGGCAGCATGGATGCCACAAGGGCGAGACGTTATTTTTCAGAAGCTAAAGGAATGGTCCATGATGATAGTGAAAACATTGGTAGTGGCCTTGCTGCTGGCTGGAATGGTTCCTCTTCTTTTAGGACTTCTGTTTGAATTAGTTATTGTAGCTCCATTAAGGGTACCTCTGGATCAGACACCACTCTTTTACCCATGGCAGGACTGGGCTCTCGGTGTTCTCCATGCCAAAATAATAGCTGCTATAACACTGATGGGGCCGCAGTGGTGGTTGAAAACTGTTATCGAACAGGTTTATGCAAATGGAATTCGAAACATTGATTTGCATTTTATAATTTGCAAACTAGCGGCACCAGTTATTGCGGTGCTGCTGTTATCACTCTGCCTGCCATACGTCATAGCTGCTGGCATTGTACCCCTACTGGGAGTAACTACTGAGATGCAGAATCTAGTCCAGCGTCGAATTTATCCATTGCTTCTTATGGTGGTGATATTGATGGGAGTCCTGTCCTTCCAAATTCGGCAGTTCAAGCGCCTCTATGAGCATATTAAAAATGACAAGTACCTCGTTGGTCAACGACTTGTGAATTATGAGCGAAGGACGGGTAAACAAACAATGACGGCTCCATCACCTTCTGAGGAATAATGGACGTTCACTGACCCTGCCATCCCTCTTATGTGTTCTTTTTTTCCCCCTCTTCTCCCCACCCCACCCCTTGCATTTTTGCTAATGTCCAGCAAAAGAAAAGCCCAACACTGTCCTGTTTTATTTCCCAGTGCTATCTGATAACTGTATATGTGTAAATATAATGAACATTTGAGCCCCATAAAAGATAAATGAATGTGCATTGTAAATCTTAAAATATGTATATTAATTTATTAAATGTAGTCATCACTTTATTTGAACTATTGTCCTGCATTATGGGAGTAATGGCACAGAGGCAATACAGTGAGGATGTGTTTGTAAACTTCATGAGCTCCCCTTTTTTTTAAGAACTGTTCATACTGGCTGGTGTTTTAATATTCTGGAATAAAAATAAACTCTTAAAACAGGAAAGCAGAAAAAAAAAAAAAAAAAAAAAAAAAAAAAGGAATAAACTGTGGCAAGTGTCCACGGCCTCAGGCCATTGCCTGAGGCCTGCCCCGCAATACTCCGTCCCTGACTGGCCAAGTTCCCAACGGCGTGGGTTATGTGTCCTCATACCGTTCAGGAACCTCGCGTGGTGGCTGCGTACTCAATCTGGTACTGCAACAGTCGGGGGGAGGGCTGAACCGTGGGCAGGAGGGTCTTCATTTGGGGCTGGGGGCACTGTGGACGGGGGGGGTCCACGTCTGCTGGCTGAGTCCACCATGAAGCACAGCGCGGCCGCTTCAGGCCACCGCCGTGCACGCGCATGGCCACGGAACTGGAAATGCTCAGGGCCGTATCGGCAGTTAGAGCTGTGAGCTCTACGCTGCCTCCCTGCTAGTCCCCAGCAAAACGGTGAATCGGTGGCCATTTTGTGCCAGTTTTCCTGGCATAAAAGACCACCGTTTTCACGCCGGCGTGGGGACTTAGTCTCCTAAACGGAGAATCCAGCCCAAGGTGTTTCTCCAGAAAGCCTGCTGCTGATGGATGCTGTATGTTCTAACCTGCGGGGACCCTGAAGGAATGACTCCGGCTGTAAATCAGAAAATGAAGGACTTTAATCAGTAAGGGAAGTGTGCTAAAGGATTGCGATCTAAAGCAAAGTAACCAGCTATATTTACTGCATTTTTCCATGATAGTTCTTGTTATAAACAGTAATTGTATTTAAACTTGGTGACTGTAATTATTGGGCAGCCAAGGGCCAAGAATTATTGGTTAATTCTCTTGTGTTGTTATTCTGGGATGAGCGGGGCTGGAATTGACCGCACAGTTGCCCAGGGTGTCAAACACAGTGGAACAAAGTTCAGAATGCTGCTCAGCCACTAAAAGCACAGCTGATTGTTTTAAAAAGACAACAAAGTCTTCATAAGGTGGATCCAACACTGGGCTCCTACGTCAACAGCAACTTTAAAAATAATGTAAAGCCTTGAACTTGGTTGTCACTGACCAGAAGTCTGGATTAAGACTGCCTACTTCTCCAAAGAACTCTAATTTCATGGTGTTCTTGACTTTCCATTTCTTGGAAGGAATGTGATTCCTAAATACTTTCTGGTCTTCGATTAAAATTTCAGGATTTGCATAGACACTTAGGGCGGGATTCTCCCAGCCCGGGGCTGGGCTGGAGAATCCCCGCAACCGGCGCGATTCGCCACATGTGTACCGGTGCCACTGCGCATGTGCGGATCCTGTGGTGCCCACTTGATGCCGGGATCAGCAGCTGGAGCAGCGTGAACCACTCCAGTGCCGTGCTGGTCCCCTGTTGGGGCCAGAATTTCTGATCCTGAGGCCATGTTGGCGCCGTCGTGAATTGCGATGGGGTTTCCGACGGCGTCAACACTTAGCCTCAACGTCACAGAATCCCGCCCTTAATGTCTACTTTTGGCACACTGGAAACATTCCACGTCCCCTGCTGGGCAGTCTTGGCATGTGTGCTGGATTTATGTGCCAAGGTGCAAACATCTCAAAATGTCTACTGGCGTGGAGTTTCCCACCATTTTGTTTGGTTTGGCAGGCTTTTGTATGGATGGGGCTGCTGCCTGTGGGCCTTTCCAATCTACAGGGACCTGCAATTGCCATGAATAATAGTTTGAATAAATGCTCAAAACTCAGCCTAACCTTCAGACTTGACTGCTTTCTCCAGAGTAAAATCATCTTGGGTCCGCAGAAAGTCAAAGACTTTGTTCATCCCGGGCTCCCATGACTGCGATCACGAATTAGCTCATTTTCCAGCACCCTGTATTCGCAAGGGCTAGCTAGGCGAGGTAGGTTGGTTATTAAGAATTCACTCCATTCCCCAGGTCATTGCAGGCACTGGTTAAGACATGCTCCTTCTATTGCTACATTTTGCTTTGGGCTAAAATAGGTGTCAAAGGCTTGATGAAAGGACTCAAAAGTCCACTGCGGTCCCTTGTACACCCTGCCTTAGGAAAACGTCCTCTGCTATTGGACCAATGCATAAAGAATGGAACTAGCTTGAAGCTTTCGCTCCTTTTCGGGATCTGAAGCTGCTTGGTACCGGGGAAAATTGCATTTCCATAACCCCCAACAGCTGGCCTCTTTGTCAACCCTCAAGGAAGTTAAACAAGAGGGCAGGGGTCGTGATTTCTCACCAGGAACAGTCATTACCTCTCTCCAGTGTGTTTCTTCTTTCCACCAAAATCTCTTGGAGCTGCTACCAGATATATTACTCACTCTGTGGCTCCTTTCATGACACTGATGTGCAGCTAAGTTCTGAGGTGGATCCTCCTAACTTGTACTCGAGGCATGGGACTTGGTTCTTAGACTGTGGACGTACTCCTGATAATTTGCGCTGCAGAACTAGAGACACATCTGGCCAAGCTCGACCAGTACAGCTGCAGCACTTACCAGCTTGCCAAGCAAGCTTTTTAAATTAAATTTAATTTTTTAAAATTGTTTTTTCAAATAAATTTAGAGGACCCAATTCTTTATTTTTCCCAATTAAGGGGCAATTTAGCATGGCCAATCCACCAACCCTGCACATCGTTGGGTTATGGGGGTCAGATCACACAGACACGGTGAGAATGTGCTATCTCCACACGGACAGTGACCTGTGGCTGGGATCAAACCCGTGTCCTCTGTCGTGAGGCAGCAGTGCTAACAAGCAAGCTGATTGCCTTGTGCTTGGTGCTGCTAATCTTCTTGAGTGATGGAGCTGCACTCATCCAGGTAAGTGGAGAGTATTCAGTCGTACCTCCTGAGTTGTGCCTTGTAAGAAGAGATGGGATTTTGGAAGTCACAGGTACTCACTGCAGAATTTCCACTCTCTGACCTGCCTTATTTAAATTACTAGTCCCATCGAGTTTCTTATGTGATCCCCATGATGTTGACAGTGGTGGAATTCAGTGATGTTAATGCCAAGGGGAGATGGTTAGATTCTCTCATTTGGAGATTATCGTTGCTTGGTACTGTGTGGTGTAAATGTTATTTGCATCTTCATAGCGCAAGGCTGAATGTCGTCTGTGCCTTGCTGAATATGGAAACGGACTGACTACTTCTGTATCTGAGGAGTGACGAATGGTGCTGAACACTATGTAATCATCAGTGAACATCCCCACTTATGATCTTTTGATGGAGGAAAGGAGATAAAGGTGGTTGGGCCTAGGAAATTAGCCTGAGGAAGGACTGCAGTGGTTTCCTAGAGCTTCAAGAACCTCAACCATCCATTTTCGTGCTGGTTAGGATTACAATCAGTGAAGAACTTCACCCTGACTCCCATTGATTTTAAATTTTGCAAAAGCACCGTGAGGTCACACTTGTCAAATTTTGACTTAATGTCGAGCGCAGTCATTCCCCCCATACCTCTGGAATTTGGCCCATTTGTCCATGAATTATAACGGCTGCAATGAGCTCAGGAGTGGAGTGGCGCTGGTGAAACACAAACTGAGCAAGTTCTTGGGAATTGAATTCCACTTAATGGCGTTTTTGACAACATCTTCCTTCATTTTGCTGATGACTGAGGTAGTCGTTGGCTGGGTTGGATTTGTTCTTCAATTTTGTGCACAGATCATGGGCAGGATTCTCCGCCCCGCCTTGCCACTTTCCAGCCTTGACCCGCCTTGATTCTCCGTTACGCCGGCCGGTCAATTGTGGGGCAGCCCCACGCCATCAGGAAACCTCCGGGCGCCGGCAAAACTGAGAATCCCGCTGCATAGCTAGATCATTTTCAACATTGTTGGACAGATGCTGGTGCTGCAGCTGTACTGGTTGAGCTTAGCCAGGTGTATCTCTAGTTCTGTAGCGCAAATTATCAGTACTACAGCCAGGATGTTGACCGGGACAGAAGACTTTGCTGTATCTTGGCTGCTTTTTCATGCCATGTGAAATATACCTACTTGGTTGAAGATGTGATCCTGGGGTCCTCAGGAGGAGAGCAAGAGATGGATCACCTGTATTATGTTTTACCCTTGGAGATGTGCAGGTTGCATTTTGAACAGTTGTTTATTTCAAAATGGTTTATATTTAAAAAAAAAAAAAAAATATGCAGCTGCAAGCTTCCTTTCAGTTTTGCTTTCTCTCTACCCACATTCTCTGCATCGTCTCCAGGGCTTTAACATGCTTCCTGAAATAGGGTGTCTGGAATGGAACACAATATTCAAAATGTGGTCTGGCCAATGATATCTACGGGGGTAGCATCACTTCCTTACTTTTATACTCTATGCCTCTATTTATAAACCAAAGGATCATCTAGGCTTTTTTAACTGTCTCAAATTGCTTGGCCACCTTCAGAGAATTATGCACTTGAACCCCAAGGTCCATCAGTTCCTGTACTCCCCTCAAAGTTGTACCATTCAATCTGTATTGTCTTCCCATTGTTATGGGTCCGGGTTTACAGAACCCCCAAGTGTTTCATGGAGTTCAACCGACCCACAACTTTTAATAGATTGTGGTGTGGGAAGCACCCGGCGTACTCTCCAGGTGTGATACAGCAGAAATGGACAAGTGGGTTTTAAAACAAAACAATGTTTATTCTATGAACTCAAGTTAACCTTTTAAAAACAAACATTGAGTATCTTAACACCCATTACTTCAAAGATAACCCCAAAAGACTACAACACTAAATAATCCTTCAAACTGTTCCTTTAAACATCCAAAAGACTTCTAACTGTCAAAAATAGGAGCATGTTAGGTTACATTCAATATATTTATAGTCTTTGGATTGCAGAAATTAACAGATCAGCTCTGTGTTTCTTCATGCAGCTCACAGCAAAACACACACACACCCAGCTGCGTTCTCAAACTGAAACTCAAATTCAGCTCCCACCACCCTCTGACATCACTTCAGTAATATGATCAGCGCCGTTTCTTAAAGGTACATTGCTTAAACATACTCTCACATGACACCTCCCCCCAAGAAAAATAAATAAACCATCAACTTCAAGATGGTTTCATTTTTCACCTTTGCACCATCAATTAAGAAATGCACACAGTAAAAACATTTTACCGGTTCAAAGAAAAATAACACATGCAAACAGGTATAATAATATAGTCCATTTTTTTTTTCTCCGTTCTTCTTCCTCCAACCGAAATCCTTCTCGATTGACAGTCTCTTTGAACAAAGTCTCTGCACGATCCATCCATTCCTCTATGCCTCCGCATTTCTCTTTAAAGTTAGATACTTCAGTTCAAACTGATCACAGGGTCCCTTGCAATTCTCCAATACTGGAGCATCAGTTACCACAGCTTTCAGGCAGTCAAATGCATGTTGAAACTCCGCTGTCTATTGAAATTTTTAAACGTTTCTTCAGCAAGTCCATCAGTGGAGCAATCACGCTACAAAACTCTTGCACAAATGTTCGATCAAATCCATTCATGCCAAAAAATCAAATTATTTCCCATCGAGTCGAGGGTATCGGAAACTCCCCAATAACTTTTGTTTTCACATCCCGTGGGACCAATCAACTCTGTCCGATTGTATGGCCGAGGAAAGTGACTTGGGCATTTCCAAATTTACTTTTGGCTAGGTCTATCACCAAACCCGCCTCCTGAAGTTGATCGAATAACTCCATAAGATGTTTTAAATGTTCTTTCCATGTCTGGCTGAAAACTACCAGATCGTCGATATATACCGCACAATTGGGTAATCCTGAAACAACTGTATTAGTTAAGTGTTGAAATGTGGCTGGGGTGTTTTTCATGCTAAGTAGCATAACTTTGAATTGGTATGTACCATCTGGAGTCACAAAAGCTGAAATCTCCTTCGCCCTTTCGGATAAAGGCACCTGCCAGTAAAAATTTAAGCAAATCCAATTTGGAAATAAAAGCGGCTTGTCCCACTTTCTCAATGCAATCCTCCAAATGTGGGATAGCATAAGAGTCCGTTCTTGTAACTGCATTCACCTGTCTATAGTCTACACACAACCAATGGGTACCGTCTGGTTTTGGTACCATCAATTTGGGAGAGCTCCAATGGCTGCAACCCACTTCAATTATGCCATTTTTAAGCATACTCTTAATCTCTGCCAATTTTAAAGGATTAAGTCTATATGGATGTTGTTTGATAGGAACAGCATTTCCCACATCTACATCATGTATAGCCATTTTGGTACTTCCCAATTTATCTCTACGAACTTGCCCATGTGATATCAATAACTCTGTCAGGTCAGTTTGCTTTTCCTCTAGAAGGTAACTTAACAGTTCATGCCAACTTTTAAGAACATCCTCATTTTCCAATTTAATTTGAGGTATGTCAAATTCACAGTTATCTGGATTTGGTTCGTTACTTTGAGTTAGAATCATTAAAACCTCCTTTTTCTCTCCTTCCCTTTCAAAGTACCTTTTAAGCATATTCACATGACACACTCGGTGAGTCTTCCTTCTATCTGGTGTTTTTACCACATAATTCACCTCACTTAATTTCCTTTCAATCTGATACGATCCACAAAACCTAGCTTTTAAAGGCTCACCTACCACTAGAACGTTATCTCCACTGGTAAAACTACGAACTTTGGATTTGTTGTTCGCTACCCAATTCATCACATTTTGTGCAACTTTCAAATGTTGCCTAGCCAATTCACCTCTATTTAATGGTTTCCTAAAATTTGACACGCAATCCAATAGTGTAATTTCCGATTTCTCACCCACCAATTTTTCTTTAAACAATTTAAGTGGTCCTCTTACCTCATGACCCAAAATTCATTCAAAAGGACAAAATTTGGTTGACTCATTAGGTGCATCCCCTAATCCCCGTGGGCAGCACGGTAGCATTGTGGATAGCACAATTGCTTCACAGCTCCAGGGTCCCAGGTTCGATACCGACTTGGGTCACTGACTGTGCGGAGTCTGCACATCCTCCCCGGGTGTGCGTGGGTTTCCTCCGGGTTCTCCAGTTTCCTCCCACAGTCCAAAGATGTGCAGGTTAGGTGGATTGGCCATGATAAATTGCCCTTAGTGTACAAAATTGCCCTGAGTGTTGGGTTGGGTTACTGGGTCATGGGGATAGGGTGTTGACCTTGGGTAGGGTGCTCTTTCCAAGAGCCGGTGCAGACTCGATGGGCCGAGTAGCCTCCTTCTGCACTGTAAATTTTATGATTAATTGCAAACAGTACGAATGGAATTCCTTTATCCCAATCCTCTGGATAATCTTGACAATACGCCCTCAACATTGTCTTTAATGTCTGATGCCACCTTTCTAACGCTCCCTGCGATTCTGGATGGTACGCAGTTGATTTAAATTGTTTTATTCCTCAGCTATCCATAACTTCTTTGAATAACTTTGAGGTAAAATTTGATCCTTGATCCGATTGAATTTGTATGGGTAGTCCATATCTGGTAAAAAATTTAAGTAACTCCTCCACAATCTTTTTAGTTGTAATATTACATACGGGAATGGCCTCTGAAAACCTAGTAGATACATCCATTATAGTCAAAAGATATTGATTCCCACTTTTTGTTTTAGGAAGCAGTCCTACATCATCAATTAGGACCCTTGTAAAAGGTTCCTCAAATGCTGGAATGGGTATTAAGGGCGCTGGTTTTATTGCTGCTTGAGGTTTCCCTGTCACTTGACATGTGTGACATGATTGACAAAATTCAACTGCATCTTTATGTAGTCCAGGCCAATAAAAATGTTTCTGGATTTTAGCTTGAGTTTTCCTTATCCCCAAATGACCTCCCACTGGTACCTCATGTGCCACTCGCAACACCTCCTTTATGTACCTTACCGGCAATACTAGTTGATGAACGTCTGCCCACTTTTCATCCGCCTGCATATGTACAGGTCTCCATTTTCTCATCAAGACATCACTTTTACGGTAATAACACTCTGGTATACTCTCAGATTCCTCTTTCGTATATGCTTTCTGATATATGTTTTATTTCTACATCTTTCTGCTGTAACTCCGCCAATTTTCCTGAACTAAAAATATCCACCTCATCCTCCACCTGTTCTTGTTCTTTTTAAACTATTTGATCAAAAATCATCGCTGATAATTGCACTTCCACTTCATCTTCACTCTTTGATTTCTCCTCTTGTCTTAACCTGTGACTTTGCGACCTTGTTACTACACAATCCGGAAAAATCTCAGGATTTTCGTCCTTCAACACTTCAGTTATCTGGTTTTCCACTGGCTTATCAACCACAGTAGGCATCACTCCCACCTGTGAACCAGCTATATCATTACCCAAGATAAACTGTATTCCTGGACAAAATAGTTTCTCTATTACTCCTACTACCACTTCACCACACTTCACTGGCTTTGCAACCTTACCTTATGTAATGGAACGCTACTCCTCTCACACTGAATTCCACACACTACCACCTTTTCTTGAACATTCTTCCCAAACTACATAATTCCTCATCTCTTACCATTAAAGATTGACTAGCCCCTGTATCTCTTAAAATTGTGACTTCTTTACCTGCTCCTCCTGATACACATGAGTAAACTTTACACACACAAGTAAATTCTTTAAAGACATCTGGCACCTTCTTATCAATCACCTCTTGAACAGGCTGTACAATCAGTTGCACCTCCTTCACTTCCTTTGGGCTTTCCTTTACCACTCTAACAAACCCCACTGTCTTATCCTGTTTTACCGCATCAGCCTTCCCAGTGCTTTTCTTCACCCACCAACACTGTGACTTTACATGGCCTAGTTTATTACAGTGAAAACATTTGAAACTTTTCATTTCGCTTCCACCCTCCTGGATTTCTTTTTAAAGGTACACTCTCTTTATTATCGCCCATCATATCACCTTTACCTTTACCACTTGAATATTTCTCATATCCCCAGTTTCTGTCCCTCACCGGCTGAAACTGATGTCGGAAACTAAGCCTTGATTTATGAATAAATTCATAATCATCTGCCATTTCTGCTGCTAATCTCACAGTTTTAACCCTCTGTTCTTCCACATGAGTTCTCACTACATCAGGAATTGAATTTTTAAACTCCTCCCAAAGTATAATTTCTCTGAGAGTTTCATATGTTTGGTCTATTTTCAAAGCCCTTATCCACAGATCCAAATTACTCTGTTTGAGCCTTTCAAACTCCTTTGTATGTTTGACCAAATTCTTCCCTTAAATTTCTAAACCTTTATCTGTAAGCTTCAGGCACTAGCTCATATGCACCCAAGTAGGATTTTTTCACCTCCTCATACGTTCCAGATACCTCCTCCGGTAGTGATGCAAACACTTCACTAGCTCCGTGAATACCGATGAGAAATATTCATTCAGGATCTCACTATCTTTGTTTGAATCAGTTTGAATCAGAAGAAGGAGGCATATGACGTACATAAGCAACTGGGATCAAGTGGATCCCTTGAAGAGTATAGAGATTGTCGGAATAGAGTTAAGAGGGAAATCAGGAGGGCAAAAAGGGGACATGAAATTGCTTTGGCAAATAATGCAAGGGAGAATCCAAAGAGATTCTACAGATACATAAAGGGGAAAAGAGTAACTAGGGACAGAGTAGGGCCTCTTAAGGATCAACAAGGACATCTATGTTCAGAGCCACAAGAGTTGGGTGAGATCCTGAATGAATATTTCTCATCGGTATTCACGGTGGAGAAAGGCATGGATGTTAGGAAACGAAGGGAAATAAATAGTGATGTCTTGAGAAGTGTGCATATTACAGAGGAGGAGGTGCTGGAAGTCTTAAAGCGCATCAAGGTAGATAAATCCCCGGGACCTGATGAAATGTATCCCAGGATGTTGTGGGAGGCTAGGGAGGAAATTGCGGGTCCGCTAACAGAGATATTTGAATCATCGGCAGTCACAGGTGAGGTGCCTGAAGATTGGAGAGAGGCGAATGTTGTGCCCTTGTTTAAGAAGGGCAGCAGGGAAAAGCCTGGGAACTACAGACCGGTGAGCCTAACGTCTGTCGTAGGTAAGTTGCTAGAAGGTATTCTGAGAGACAGGATCTACAAGCATTTAGAGAGGCAAGGACTGATTCGGGGCAGTCAGCATGGCTTTGTGCGTGGAAAATCATGTCTCACAAATTTGATTGAGTTTTTTGAGGGGGTGACCAAGAAGGTAGATGAGGGCAGTGCAGTAGACGTTGTCTACATGGACTTTAGCAAAGCCTTTGACAGGGTACCGCATGGTAGGTTGTTGCAGAAGGTTAAAGCTCACGGGATCCAGGGTGAGGTTGCCAATTGGATTCAAAATTGGCTGGACGACAGAAGGCAGAGGGTGGTTGTAGAGGGTTGTTTTTCAAACTGGAGGCCTGTGACCAGTGGTGTGCCTCAGGGATCGGTGCTGGGTCCACTGTTATTTGTGATTTATATTAATGATTTGGATGAGAATTTAGGAGGCATGGTTAGTAAGTTTGCAGATGACACCAAGATTGGTGACACAGTGGATAGTGAAGAAGGTTATCTAGGATTGCAACGGAATCTTGATCAATTAGGCCAGTGGGCCGACGAATGGCAGATGGAGTTTAATTTAGATAAATGTGAGGTGATGCATTTTGGCAGATCGAATCAGGCCAGGACCTACTCAGTTAATGGTATGGCGTTGGGGAGAGTTATAGAACAAAGAGATCTAGGAGTACAGGTTCGTAGCTCCTTGAAGGTGGAGTCGCAGGTGGACAGGGTGGTCAAGAAGGCATTCGGCATGCTTGGTTTCATTGGTCAGAACATTGAATACAGGAGTTGGGACGTCTTGTTGAAGTTGTACAAGACATTGGTACGGCCACACTTGGAATACTGTGTGCAGTTCTGGTCACCCTATTATAGAAAGGATATTATTAAACTAGAAAGAGTGCAGAAAAGATTTACTAGGATGTTGCCGGGACTTGATGGTTTGAGTTATAAGGAGAGGCTGGATAGACTGGGACTTTTTTCCCTGGAGCGTAGGAGACTTGGGGGTGATCTTATAGAGGTCTATAAAATAATGAGGGGCATAGATAAGGTAGATAGTCAACATCTTTTCCCAAAGGTAGGGGAGTCTAAAACTAGAGGGCATAGGTTTAAGGTGAGAGGGTAGAGATTCAGAAGGGCCCAGAGGGGCAATTTCTTCACTCAGAGGGTAGTGAGTGTCTGGAATGGGCTGCCAGAGGTAGTAGTAGAGGCGGGTACAATTGTGTCTTTTAAAAAACATTTAGATAGTTACATGGGTAAGATGTGTATAGAGGGTTATGGGCCAAGTGCGGGCAACTGGGACTAGCTTAATGGTTAAAAACTGGGCAGTATGGACTGGTTGGGCCGAAGGGCCTGTTTCCATGCTGTAAACTTCTATGATTCTATGATTCTATAATACCGCATGTCCTGTGGCCATTTCATTTGTTTAGCTACCTTCTCAAATAAAATGAAAAAGGCTTCTGCTCCTTCTCGTCAATCCTTGGCAATGTTTGGACATATTTAAATAGATCCCCATCACGTCTTCGACTATGGCGCTGTCTCACTATCCTCATCAATCTCATCCAGTTGTATGTTTCCCTTTGATTCTGCCAATTTTAACTGATTTTCATGTTTCATAGCCATTTTATGAAGTTCAAACTCTCTTTCCCTTTCTTCTCTCTCCTTTTCTTTTTCCCTGATCTGTATGTCCCTTTCTCTCTTTGCTTTAATTCTTTGTCATGTTCCAGTTGTTTAATCTGTAACTGAATTTTTGCCATTTCTAATGAGTCAGACTGTATCTCAGGCAATTTTATATGCTCAGCTAGCACCGTAAGTACCTCTTCTTTTCACATGCTGTCAGGTAACGTTAACTGCAATGTTTTTGCAAATCTAAAAGCCTTTTCTTAGTCTCTGTTCTTAAGGTACTGCGTGTGACCTTATCCACCCCCAAAAACGTCCGAGCCTCTGAAAGAGCCATTGTCCACAACACACTCCCTACTTAAACTGAAATACCACACCTGAAAAGCAACCACAATATGCTCACCCCTCACTGTCTTTAAGTTCACTCAGTCAATCCAATCGATAGACTTTTATCCTGGACGAGTCCCCAATTTGTTATGGGCCAGGGTTTAGAGAACCCCAAAGTGTATCATGGAGTTCACCTGACCCCCAACTTTTAATAGATTGTCGTTATGGGGAACAAAAGGGCCTGCTCTGCAGGTGTGATGCAACCGAGATCTACAGTACTTTTAATTTAAAACAATGTTTATTTATGAAACCAGTTAACACTTTATAAACCCACAGTAAACATCTTAACAACTATCAACACCAGTAATTCCCCAAAGAATACAGTACTCTATAAGTAACTCTCAATCTTTCCTTGCAACATCCACAAGACAAAAAAGAACCCCTTTTACAGAAAGACATCAGGTTTACCTTCTCTCCTGAGAGCAGTTACCACTTTGAAATTCCAAATGAACATTCTTTAGCTTGCAAAGATTCATACACATCTTGTTGTGACTGCAGCTTCTCCAAATCTGAAACTAAACTAAACACACCCTATGGCTGTGAGCCCAAAGCAAAAGTAAAAGCAGACCGACAACCCAGCTCCACCCACTCTGACATCACTGATAAACACCCATTTCTTAAAGGTAATCTCACATGACAGTCCATTTGGCCAACTTGTTAATGTCCCTCTGAAGTAGCTCTGTGTCATCCTCAATTCACTATTCTCCCTAGCTTAGTATCATCTGCAAAATTAGAGATTCTGCCCTCAACACCCACCTCTAAATGATTTATATAAAATCAGAAAAAGCAAGAAGGGCGGGGGGGAAGACCACATTCAACTCATCTCCCGTCTTAGAAGTGCCCATCTACATCTACCCTCTTTCCCCTCTCTTAGCCAAATTCCAATCCATGCTGCCAAGGACCCATCAATCCCAAACATTTCCAAACTGTGAACCAACACTATCAAATGTTTTCTGAAAGTTCATACGTACAACATCCGCAGCACTATCCTCATCTACTGCCTGTGTCACCTCGTCAAAGAACGCAATTAAATGCAAGAAAAAATAGGTGTCCTTATCTTATCCAAAAAGAGCTCAAAGTCTCTCAACTATCTGAGAAAGAAAAATTATCCTCCCCTATCCTAAATGGGTGACTGCTTTTTAAACAGTGACCCCAAGTTCTAGATGCTCCCACAAGAGGATATGTCCTCTTTAAGCGCACCCTGTCAGGACCGCTCAATATATGTTTCAATCAATAATTCTACTTCTCTCCAGTTTTTCTTGTCATTTTACTTGCCCAGAAATGAGTCACTGCCATTCTCCTCACATTCTTTCCTTTCCTTATCCTTCACTGATACCAAGCCAATGATCTTTCTACCTCTCTTCCCACTCAGTTCATTTACAATTATAAACAGTGCCTTGCTGTCAGCTCTGTTCACCTCTTTCATATGTGCTGTGCTCCTCACCAAGAAATATTCCCCGTCACTTGTTTCACCTCTCGGACCAAAGCTGGAATTTAATTTTGCAGTCGTACCTTGCTCCTATTCAATGATGAGACCTCAATCTGTGCCACCTGTTATCTATAGCCGTGCCAGTCTCTGGCATCCTATCTGTCACTGCATCGCATGAACCAGCTACTTCCTGGTTGTCTCTCCTTTCTGTGCAATTGTTCCAGCAACTCTGCCTCCTTCCTTTGGTTTAGCATTTAATCATTCTAGAGTTTGGTGTTTTTTAAATTGAAATGTATTTTTCCAATTGCTATTTTGACCCAGTCTGAAGTTGGGTTCTGAGCTAGAGCAGATCAGTCCATCATTAGCAGCTACTTTGTTTTCTTTTTTCAGGATATGGGCTTCACTGGCTGAGCCAGAGTTTATTGCCCATCCCTAATTGCCCTTGAGAAGGTGGTGGTGCGCTGCCTTCTCGAACTGCTGCAGTCCATGTGGTCTAGGTATACCCACAGTGCTATTAGAGAAGGAACAGCGATATATTTCCAAGTCGGGATGGTGGGCAACTTGGAGTGGAATCTCCAGGTGGTGGGGTTCCCATGTATCTGCTGCCCTTGACCTTCTAGATGGTAGTGGCGTAAGAAGGTCAAGGGCAGCAGGTAGCATAGTGGTTAGCACAATTGCTTCACAGCTCCAGGGTCCCAGGTTCGATTCCTGGCTTGGGTCACTGTCTGTGCGGAGTCTGCACGTTCTCCCCGTGTGTGCGTGGGTTTCCACCGGGTGCTCCGGTTTCCCCCCATAGTCCAAAGATGTGCAGGTTAGGTGGATTGGCCATGCTAAATTGCCCTTCGTCCAAAATTACCTTTAGTGTTAGGTGGGGTTACTGGGTTATGGGGATAGTGTGGGCTTGGGTAGGGTGCTCTTTCCAAGAGCTGGTGCAGACTCGATGGGCCGAATGGCCTCCTGCACTGTACATTCCATGATTAGGTGTTGCCTAAAGAGCCTTTGAGTTCCTGTAGACGTACACATTGCTGCTACTGTGTGTTGGTGATGGAGGGAGTGAATCTTTACAGAAAGGGTGCCAATCAACCAGGCTGCTTTGTCCTGGATGGTGTCATTGAAGTTTCAGGTAAGTGTGGACTATTCCATCACACTCCTGACTTGTGCCTTGTAGGTGGTGGACACGGTTTGGGGAGTCGGTGGTGAGTTACTCACTGTAGGATTCCTAGCCTCTGACCTGCTTTTGTAGCCACAGTATTAATATGGCGAATCCAATTCATTTTCTGGTCAATGGTGACCCCAGGATGTTGCTCGTGTGGGATTTGGTGATTGTAATGCCACTGAATGTCAAGGGGCAATGGGTTGATTCTCTCTTATTGGAGATGGTCATTGCCTGGCACTTGTATGGTGCGAATGTTACTTGTCAACTCAAGCCTAGCTATTGTCCAGGATATTTGCACGTGGACTGTTTCTTGTGTATGTGGAGGCGCAAATGGCCCCGAACCTTGTGCAGTCATCAGCAAACATCCCCGCATCTGATCTTGTGTTGGACAGAAGGTCATCGATGAAGTAGCTGAAGATGGTTAGGCCAAGGACACTACCATGAAGAACTCCTGCAGTGATGTCCCGGGACTGAGATAACTGAACTCCAACCACCACAACCATCTTCCTTTGTGCCAAGTATAACTCCAACCAGTGGAGAATTTTCCCCCTGATTCCCAATGTTAATCTCGGTGCATGGGCCTCCATAACATCAGTACTGCTCAAGTCCAGGATTGTCAGTCATACGTTTAGAAAATCGGGTTGTAAAATTTGAGGTTTAAATTGTGGAAGTGTGCAACTATTTTCTTTTCCAGGAGGAATTGGAATTCAGGATAGAATTTTACAGAACCCCCCCACCACATGAAGACTGGGCTGTAAAATGCGGCGAGCCATTCTCAACGCTATTGACTTTGGCGGAACATCCGGCAGGGAAGAAGGACCATAACTTTCCATTCAATGGGTGCAATTCTCCCAAAGGAGAACGATATTCTCTAGTGAGCGTGTTTAGCTGTGTGCTTCTGGCACTTGCAGTGTTGAGAAACACACTTGCGTTGTACAAGGGGCCTGAACAGGGAATGCACCGCCGAGGCTGCACATTGCCCCCTTTGAACAGGGGGCAGCTCCGCTCACCGGAACGCCGCAGTGTAGCAACGGCCGATCACCGAGGCCCCTGATTCCTGACGTTCCCCACCCCCCAGCCCGATTGCACCAAGGGAGGGACCCTGGATATTCTTTCTTTTTTCTCTCACTCTCTTCTCTCTTTCTCCCCCCCCCCCCCCCCCCCTCCCCCCAACCCCCAGTCATGCCGGGCGACATTGCGCGTTTGCGAAAAATGTCCACCTAGCACCTTGGCAGTGCCAATACCAGCAGCATATGCCACCTGGGCACTGCCCAGGTGCTAGGCTGGCACTGCCAGGGTGCCCTGATGGTCCCAAAAGACCACATGCCCAAAGGACATGCAGCCTGAGGCTCCGATCCCGTGGGAGACCCCCACAAGTGCCATTCTATCTGGTAGCCGTTGTGGGGACCAGTGCTGGATGGCTCCTCCACAGTGTTCTGCGTCCTGTCAGTGTAGCTCTCTCACTGACTTGGCACAGTATATTTTGCTTGTCATCATTTTAAATTGTGCATCTTGCAGATGTTTTACGACTAATTGGAGTAGAATCTCTTATCACAAGGGCTGGAAGGCAGTGGGAAAATATTAGATAACACAACTTTTTAATTTGAGTCTCTACCATGGGTCAACCCTGTTATCACATGTCCCGTGTCCATGTTGCGGGAGCCATGTGTGACAATTATTTTGACAGTACCAGTTATGTAGCAGTAGTTGGGTTGATAAAAGGTTAAGTTACGGTTGAGGCGAATTCAGTCGAGCTTACTGGCAAGTAGAAAGTCTTCCCATCCCCCCCCCCCCCCCCTCCCATGATGTTGCCAGATCAAATCTTGGATGCTTAAATTATTGTTTATTGGCACTGTTAATTTTTCATATGTTGACATCAATTATTTGTGTGGACGTGGCTGTCACTTCTCTTTAAATGTATTTGTTACCTCACTGCTGACTTGCATTCAGCCCACAGAAATGCCAGAAATCTCTGTTCCATGTTAATAACTTGTGGTAACCCATTGTTGCACCTATATTAGGTGATGTATGGTAGCACCTGTACGACAGGTACTACGGTAGTCCATGCTTGCTGGCTCCGCCCAGTAGGCGGAGTATTTATGTGTGTCCTCCGTGCTGCAGCCATTTCGCCAGCTGCTGTGGGAGGCCACACATCTTAGAGCAATAAAGCCTCAGTTGTATTCAACTCTCATCTTTGTGCAATTGATCGTGCCTCAATTTATTGCTCGAAGATTTTCAAAAGGTGGACCTCCGTATCAAGCCGGATCGCCTGCAGCTGGATCCGCAATCAAGTGACGCCAAAAAGGACTTTCAGCACTGGCTAGCTTGTTTCAAGGCATACGTCAACTCGCTGCCAACCCTGTTCCGGAGGCTCAGAAAATACAGATACTGTACTCGAGGTTGAGCTCCAACGTCTTTCCGCTGATCCAGGACACGCCAAACAACGCCGAAGCCATGACGCTACTCAAAGAAAATTACGCCCAGAAGACAAACCAGCTCTTTGCCAGGCCCATACTCTCCACTCGCTCTCAACTCCCTGGTGAGTCCATGGAAGACTTCTGGCGGGCCCTAATCCCACAAGTCCGGGACTGACTGTCAGACCATTACGGCCACGGAACATTCAAACCTCCTTATGCGGGACGCTTTTGTTACGGGGATTGGGTCAAACCTCGTATGCCAGCGACTTCTAGAGGGGGCCACGCTCGATCTCACCGAGACAAGGAAGCTAGCACTCTCTATGACGGTCGCCTCGCGCAATATCCAGGCCTGCGCCCCCAGCCGCCCGGCCCACCCCTCCTACGCATCGTGGACCACACAGACGGCCGCCCCAGCAGGGGCCTTACCCAGCCAATAGGCCTGCGCCATGCGCCAGCCAGCGAGACCTGTTGGGACTCAGATGTTACTTTTGCGGCCAGCAGAAACACCCCCGCCAACGCTGCCCGGCCTGCGCTGCCCTTTGTAAGGCTTGTGGTAAGAAGGGGCACTTCGCCGCGGTGAGCTAGGCCCATGCAGTCGCCGCTATTGCCTCCACCCCCCTCATTTACGGACAATGGGCGCCGCCATCTTCCCCTCCCTGGACCACGTGCGGTCAGTGGGCGCCGCCATCTTCCCCTCTGCGCAACACGTGCCGCCATCTTTTTCAACCCCCGCCACGTGCGGCCCATGGGCGCCGCCATTTTGTCCTCCCCAATGTCTTCAGGCGCCACCATCTTGTCTCCCCACTGCACATGGGCACCACCAGCGTTCCAGGAGCCATGCCCCCCGGGCACCCCACCATCCAACACCAGCGACGACCAACCGCGACTCGTCTCAGTGACCATCGACCAGTCTTGTCCGCACAACCTGGCTACCGCATCGACCAGCGTTAAAATCGATGGACACGTGACCTCTTGCCTGCTGGACTCTCGAAGCACCAAAAGCTTCATCCACCCGGATACAGAGGTCCACATCTGGAGTGTCGCTCCCGACTTGGCTCACAGCTCCAGGACCCGTCCTTCTCCGTAGGCACGTCCAAATCCACAAGGCGGACCCGTTGGTGGAGAGGGTGCAGTTGCTCCATGCAAACCCCCAGTATGCCTTGTGGCGTACCCCGACGGCCGCCAGGTTACTGTCTCCGTCAGGAACCCGGCACCAGCAGCAACCCCACCAGGACCATCCGTCCTCCCCCTCCCCACGCCCGAGGATGAAGAGGATTTTGGCACGCTCCCAGAGTCACCGAAGACCAGACCAGCATCGACATCGCCGCCACCACTGCATCGCTCCCAGCGGCACATCAAGGCCCTGGACCGGTTGAATCTCTAACTGGTCCACTGGACTTCAAAAGACATTATTTTTTTTTTCTCACAAAAATTGTACATGTAAAATTCAGTTGTTGTATATAATTCTCCACCACCCCCGCCGGACTCCATATTAACAGGGGGTGAATGTGGTAAACCACTGTTGCACCTATATTAGGTGACTTATGGTAGGACCATAAGTACAGGTACAACGGTAGTCCCTGCCTGCTGGCTCCGCCCAGTAGGCGGAGCATAAATGTTTGTCCTCCGTGCAGCAGCCATTTCGTGAGCTGCTGTGGGAAGCCACACATCTTAGATCAATAAAGCCTCAGTTGTATTCAACTCTAGACTTTGTGCAATTGATCGTGCATCATAACTCTTGCGTTTTCTACACTACCCCATCCCCACCCCAGACTTTTCTGTTCGCTTTTGTCTCCTGATCAGGAGACTTAGATCAGCAAACACAGTTGGGAGAGTTGATGTCAAAACTTGCTCTTTGTTTAATAAAGCTGTGTTGTTGTGCAGCGGATTGACAGTGGTATTTGTATACGGTGCAGTGTATATTTTTGGAAGGACTCATTCACTTTAATGGGGCCTGTGGGTCTGGGCCACAGGATGTTGTGCAGTGACAAATCTGCTGACAACAAAATGATCGACTTGTTTTTGTCTTCAGCTGGTTGCTGGGTGATAAGTGGGTGGCTTCTTCACCGTTGTCACCTTCAAGGTCGAGAGATTAGCTGACAAATTCCGAAAAGCAGCTGTGATGAGTTAATAAATGGCTGGTTCAAATCACGTGGCAGGGACATTCTGAGCGCATCGCCCGATTTCTGGGTAGTGGATGAAATCATTGTCCCTTTGTCTCCATGCTCGCTCCCAGATGTGGCTGATGGGCATCAAGTCACTTCCCTCCTGTACAAGGAACGCGGTGGTATTGTCACTGAATTTATAATCCAGACGCCTGGCATAATGCTCTGGGAACCTGGGTTTGAATCCCACCACCGAGATGGTGCAATTTGAATTCAATAAAAAGCTGAAATTAAAAGTCTACCGATTACTATGAAACCTTTGTCACAAATGTGCTTTAGGAAACAAAATCTGCTGTCCCTATCCAGTCTGTCTCAATATGACTCCAGACGCACAGCAATATAGTTGACTCTTAATGCCCTCCGAAATGGTCTAACAAGCCACTCAGTTCAAGGGCAGTTAGAGATGGGTAATAAATGTTGGTCCAGTAAGCGAAGCCCAGGTCCCATTTATAAAAAAAAAAGACTTGTATGAATCCAATTTGCACACAGCATTTATAGAATTTTACAGCACAGGAGGCTGCTATTTAGCCCTGCACGCCTCTTTGAAAAAGCAATCCAATTAGTCTCAGCCCCTGCAGCCCTGAAACTGTTTCCTTTTCAAGTAAAAATCCCATCTCACTGTTGAATCTGCTCCCACTGACTTCAATCTTTGAGGCAATGCATCCCAGAACATCACGGTGTGATGCATAACAAGAGAGCAAAAGCCTAATTTCTCCTCTTAATTCACTTCTAAGTGGGTGTGGATGTCTCTCGTTTGACTGTTAATTGTCAATTTTACTGAGGCTTGTCCCGAGGGTCCCCTCTTCAGCGATCAGTTGCTAACGAGTATGATCGCCCACCTCGGGAACTCCCATGTTTACTGGGCATGGGTTCTGTGGGTTCTTGCATGACCAATTTCTTTGACCGCACACTTGGAGGTGTCTCTGGGAGTTTCTGTATGAATGACAAAAAAAAAATGTCCCACCGTTGGATCCATGCAAAAGCTAATTTGAAGAAAGAACATTGCAACAGCCAACACACTTTGAAGCAAGTTTATGATTCAGGCTCTCCGACCGACTGGGCTCCACAAGATTTATGCATTGGATCAAATCTCTCTCCTTCAACTATTTGATTGCTGACACACAGCAGGTTTTCCTAGCAGTTGGGGAAACTGATACAATTAATCAAGAAGCTTTGAAAATTCCCACTTAAAGAAAAGCTGATCATCTTGCAGCTAAATCAAGTGTCAATCAAACACCAAAGAAATTTGGACAGATGGCCAGACATCTGGTTTTTTTTCCAGATGGCCTCATTATGAATGCTTGATTGAGCGCCGAGTATGGCTAATGAACTCCGCTTAGCAGGGGTCTGTTTACACAGATTGAAACGGAGTGTGTGCTTTGTTTAATTGACAGCTTTGTGATGTTGCAATAAGTTATTTCTTTGTGGCTCTCCTAATGCCTGTTCAAGATGTGAATAGATGCTGAGAGAATTAAAGCTTTTGTCATTGATATTTCAAGCAGTTGTGTTTGGTGACTCTCTCTCAGGTTTTTAAATCTCTCCCATTGTGACAAAAATAGCATGGGGGAGGGGGTGAAATTCATATTTCCTCAAGGCCTTTATAAGGACTAGTCTGACATCACTCGACGTGGGTGTGGGGTCACAGCGCAAAATATTTCTTGACTAGAGGAAGGTCACATGGGTCAGAAATGGAGGGCGAGTTTGAGACCTCGACCCTGTGGGCCTTGTTACCCATGCCCGACTCAATTCTGGACAGGTGTGGGTGGGGGAAATCTGACCCTCCATGCTAATTTGATAGCCATTCAGCACCAGCAACATTGATATTCAAGCAGATATGTGGTTCTCTTTCTCATCTCTTTCCCACAACCCACTCACCCCAGCGCATTGTAAGTTTTCAACCATAGCTTGCTGCATACTAAGGAACCTGTATGGAGGACCTGGAGGTCATGTTTCTGTTCATCTCATCAGGTTTCTGTAGTTTCCAGTACTTGTTGACTGATTCGTACAATATTTCTCGGTTCTTGTGTGCTCATCATTTTATTTTTGCAGTGGGAGGCTTCTTTTCCTTCGGTAGCTGACACTGACATTTGAAGGTTGGCAGAGAGGCCCCTGGGAATGAGTCAATACTTGTAAAGGCTCTTGGAACGTATGTGAGTATTTGAATTGGGTTTTCCCTTCACTGCCCCAGACAGAGGTTTGACAGAACTGACGGAAAGGTCCTTTTGGTGTCTCCGTTGGGATCTGACAGCAGAGATTGAAGATGACAACAAAGGCATGGCCCCTTGTTGAACTTCATGTGGATTGGTCACAAACTCAGTCCTGTCTGGTTCAGGGTATTGCCACTTTCACAAGCGTCCAGCATTGATCAAACTTACCTGTCATTACTGTTTCTTAGTCCTTGCACAAAGTACAAGTTGTGTTTTTAAACTACTGCAGTAATAAGATTTCTTTTAAAAACATAGCAGAGTTTTAGCTATATTGCAAGTTGTAGGAAATGGCCTGAAGCAGGGCAGTGTGATTTTAAGGGGATTCCTGCTTGGTATGAGATCTTTACAGCACAAACACATGGCTTTCAGATCACATGCTGAATGGCTTTCTTCGCTAGCTTTCCATCGCGGCTTTACTGGGATGCAAAGTGTCGTGTTGGGTGTTCCGCTGCACAAACGAACCAACATGGTTGTAGAAGGTACAACTCTGTTTTATTACTCTTGATAACAACATCTGTAAACTTATGACTGTGGCTCGTACTTTACCCTTTAACCTGTGGACCCAGCCCTAACACTATCTTAGAGAGGCATTCAGCACATGGTGTATGTCTGAGTGGCTTGCTGTGAGCTCTGTGCCCTGAGCTGTCTCCTGCTGGAATGAACGGGAACTGTGGTGTTCCCCCTTTTATAGTGCGTGTGCTCTTACTGATGATTGGCTGTGATGTTGCGTGTGTGTTGATTGGTCCGTTGATCTGTCCATCAGTGTGTATGTGTGTTTGCACCATGATATGTTTATCTGAATATCATGACACAAAAGAAAGCTAAAATGAAATTGCTGAAAAGCGCATGAATATTAAAGCTGTACGGAATGTTCAAAAGGTTGACAACAGGCAAGATTTTGGGAATAATCCAGTGAATTAATTTTGAAAGTGTTTAATAGAATAAATAGTCAAATGATTTTAGTGCGGTGAAAAGGGAGGTTAGCTTCTGGATTCCTGCTAGTATCAGAAAAGGGGAGTGCTGGAGAAGAGAAACCTCTTGGAAAAGGTTATTGGAAGGTTGAATGCAATCTCACTCGGGGCTATTGAAATGGAGACGATCAAAATGATTGAGGGAATCAAAGACATTTTGGAATTAAAATATAATGGGGAGGGGCAAAACATGGATAGGGGATTGGATTTAACTACATCAGGGCAGCACGGTAGCCTTGTGGATAGCACAATTGCTTTACAGCTCCAGGGTCCCAGGTTCGATTCCGGCTTGGGTCATTGTCTGTGTGGAGTCTGCACATCCTCCCAGTGTGTGCGTGGGTTTCCTCCGGGTGCTCCGGTTTCCTCCTACAGTCCAAAGATGTGCAGGTTAGGTGGATTGGCCATGATAAAATTGCCCTTGGTGTCCAAAATTGCCCTTAGTGTTGGGTGGGGTTATGGGGATCGGGTGGCGATGTTGACCTTGGGTAGGGTGCTCTTTCCAAGAGCCGGTGCAGACTCGTGGGCCGAATGGCCTCCTTCTGCACTGTAAATTCTATGATAATCTATGATAATCTGTGGGGAGCTGGCATCTGTACAGGCACTATAGGTTGAGTAACTGCTTTCTATGCAGAAATTTCCAGAGATAAAATGTTTCCGAATTTGCTGACTGTGTGACCTTCTCCTTGTAAAATGCAATAATAGCATGCCTGCAAGCACTATTCCCATGTGACAACATTTTTTTTCATTTACGGGATTTTTCATTTACTGGTTAGGCCAGTATTTATTGCCCATCCCTAGTTACCCTTCAGAAGGATGTAGTGAGTTGCCTTCTGGGCACATCCATTGTGGTGTTAGGGAGGGAGTTCCAGGATTATGCCCCACCGACAGTGAAGGAACAGGGATATGTCTCCAGAAAGTGGGGTTCCCAGCCATCTGCTCCTCTTGTGGGTTTGGAACTACAGTCTAAGGAACCTTGGCGAGTTACTGCAATGCATCTTGTAGATGGTACACAGCGGCTGCCATTGTTCCTTAATGGAAGAGGGTTTAAATGTTTGTGGAAGGGAAAGCAATCAAGCGGGCTGCTTTATCCTGAATAGTGTTGAGCTTCTTGAGTGTTGTTGGACCTGCACTCAACCAGTTAAGTGGAGAGTATTCCATTACACTCCTGACTTGGGCCTTATGGTTGGTGGATCAGCTTTAGGGGTCAAGAGGTGAGTTAATTACCGTAGAATTCCTAGATTTGGCCTGCCCTTGGGGTCGCCACAGTATTAATATGGCTAGTCCAACTCCGTATGATCAATGGTAACCTCCAGGATGTAGGTTGTGGGGGGATTCAGCGATGCTAGTGTCATTGAATGTCAAGGGCGATGGTTAGATCCTGTCTTGTAGGAGATGGTCATTGCCTGCACAAATGTAACTTGCCACTTGTCAGTCAGCCCAAGCCTGGATATTATCCAGGTATTGCTGCATTTGTACATGGACTGCTTGATTATATAAGGAGTCGTGAATGGTGCTGAACATTGTGCAGTCATTTGCAACCATCCACACTTCTGACCTTATGATGGACGGGAGGTCATTATTGAAGCATCTGAAGATGGTTGTGCTTCAGACACTACCCTGTGAACCTCCTGCAGTGATGTCCTGGAGCTGAGATGATTGACCTCCAACCACCACAACCATCTTCCTTTATGCCAGCTATGACTCCAACCAGTGGAGAGTTTTCCCCCTGATTCCATTGACTCCAGTTTAGCTAGGGCTCCTTGATGCCATGAGCTCTAAAGGGCAGTCAGTCTCACCTTCACCTCTGGCATTCTGCTCTTTTGTCCATGCTTGAACCAAGGCTGTAATGAGGTCAGGAGCTGATTGACCCTCGCAGAACCGAAACCGAATGTCCGTGAGCAGGTTATTGCTGAGTTAGTGCCGCTTGATAGCACTGTTGATGATGCTTTGGTACGTCGGCTGATAGGACAGTAATTGGCTGGGTTGGATTTGTTTTCTTTCTTGTGTACAGGACATGCCTGGGCAATGTTCCACATTGCCGGGTAAATGCCAGTGTTGTAGGTGTACTAGGACAGCTTGGCTAGGGGTTTGGCAAATTCTGGAGCACAAGTCTTCAGCACTATTGCCGTAATCTTGTCAGGCCCAGATGATTTCCTTCATTGCAGAGTGACAGCTGATACGTTTTAAGTGACACTCTTCAAGTGCAATTTTATCCAAACCATGGATGATGAAGAAAAACCCTGTACTTGTACAAGGAAATATTTGCCTTTCAAAAAGACCAGAGTTGTATAATTTTTTAAATGGCATAGACACTGAAGATGGCTGCGAACATACAAAGAATCATTGACAGGAATGACTGCAGGGGGTTTCTCTCAGGAACAAAGTATTTGTAAAACCATCCAAAACTGGTTACCAACTCTGTTAAGGGCAAAGGGACATGACCCTCTCATCTGCAAGACCCTGAGTATAATGACCTATGCAGGTTAGTACATTCCGGTTCTCTTGACATGCACATTACCCCCCCCCCCCCCCCCCCCCCCCAAGGTTATGAGCCTGCATGCTACCAGCCAGTACTGTTCGGTTTGTCTGCTTGTGTGTATGTGCTGTGAGAAAAGCAACTGAAGGTTTGCCATGCTAATGAGAATACAATAACCAAGGCAGAGCCCCGGCAAAGATTGCCTGTTTTTGCAAGAACATCAAAGACTGCATATCCATCCTGCCAAAACCCCTCAGGAACTTGTATGTTTCAACCAGGTTGCCTCTTCCTCTTCTAAAGTTCAGCCTTACAAGCGTTCCTTGTCCAAAGACGACATGCCCATTCCAGGTATTAGTCTGGCACAGAAATTCCTGCACAACAATCACAGCAGTTGGAGGAGGAATGTAGTTAAGTTGTGAGATTGCAGAAAGTTAACATATTTATACAAAAAGCTGTTGGAATTACTCTGACTACATGAAGGCCAGTTTTGTGAAACAGCAGTACGTACTGTAGGGTAGCATCGCTACAAATTACACTGTGTTGTTCTTTGCAATTTTTTTCCTGAGTCCTTTCAATAGCACAGGACAGAATTTTACACTCCTCCCCTCAAGGCAGGTTCTGAGGTGTGGGGGGAGCGGGAGGGGTGGGGGGGGGGGGGGAAGAGGGTTGGGGGGGGGAGGGATGGGGGGGAGGGGAGGGATGGGGGGGGGGATGGGGGAGGGGAGGGATGGGGGAGGGGAGGGATGGGATGTGGGGGCGGCGGGGAGCGCATACATTTAATGGATGGGATCCTTCCCTGGAGCCCATCTGCCCAAACCCAAATGCAATTGCATGCCTACACTCCCATGGAATCCCCTACCCTCCTGCCCCTGGGACTTACCCATGCAACAGTCCCGGGACTTAGTTCAGGCACAGCATTGCAGTACCGCTTCTGGCCACTGTGACTCTGTGCCTGCCAGATTGGAGAGCTGTTGACCAATCTTCCAAAAGCGGACAGAAGTCCTGCCAACTGCCAATCAACGCTCAAGTGAGTATTAAATGGTGGTGGGCTTCCGACAATGGGTGGTAGTGTTACACGCCAACCTCTCCATCCTTAAAATTCTCCACACTAGTCCCTGCACAGTAATGTTTTGACCACACAAAGCCAGTGTAAAGGCTTGCAGCTGGTCTTCAATCTGAAGTGCAGTCGGCAGAATTTCAAGTATGCTGCTGGACTGTGGATATACTCAACGAAACATTACACGGATGCACTCTGAAAGTAAATGCTGCTAAATGCACTGTGAATTATAATCTCGTGCTGAATATATATACCTCAAGTGATAAGTTTCCCCATGTACAGCAGAGGACTCTTAGACAAACTGGACTCTTGAACCTCTTTTGGTGACACCAAGCGTCTGGCAGCATGTAACTCTTGAATGTCGCCAACGAAGATACCTAAAGAGTGGACCTTGTTGTCGCGAGGAGTAGTTGAGCAAATTGCATGGTTGTAATTGTGGAAAAGTTGGATTAAACTCCAGAAGGAGAAAGGAAAGGAGGATATGTTGATTGGGTTGGATGCTGCGAGGTGGAAGACTTATAGACCGCTGCATGGACCAGTTGGGTCTAATAGCATTTTCTCTGTTGCACACTATCTGTAATGATCCAGTAGTCGTGCTTGCTGCTTTACGATACTCGCTGAAACCACGTTAGCCGGGATTTTCTGACAGCTCATGCTGGTGAGATCTTGCAGTCCTGCCAACAGCAACCCCCCTCCCCCTCCCCCTGCTGCGGGGTTTCTTTTTTTAATATAAATTTAGAGCACCCAATTATTTTTTCTCAAATTAAGGGGCAATTTAGCGTGGCCAATCCACCTAACCTGCACATCTTTGGGTTGTGGAGGTGAAACCCACGCAGACATGGGGAGAATGTGCAAACTCTACACGGACAGTGACAGAGGGCCAGGATTTGAACCCGGGTCCTCAGCACTGCAGTCCCAGTGCTAACCACTGCGCCACATGCCGCTCTTGCTGTGGGTTTTCTGACGGTCCGGGGGGCGTTCAATGGGAAACCCTGTTGATCATGTTGGGACCCGAAGATCCCACTGCTGGCCACTGGCGTGCCTCTTCCTGCCATCGCAAAACATGTGCGGAGGGGGGAGAAAAATCCTGCCCATTACCTCTCTGAAACAGCCAATTAACAGGCTGCCTCCATATTCACCACCCAATTAAGGATGGTGGGCAGGGGCCCCAGGCAGCAGACTCGATGGAAAAGCCTATGACACTGAAGTGACACCAGCGTCCCCAATCAGCACCTACCACCCCTCCCCCAACGGAGGAGGGTGCTAGTGAGGAAGGTGGTTGGGCAAAAGTGTGCCTCAAAATGGAGGGGGGTTCAGAACTCTGGTTGATATTTGAAAAGATGAGTCGCCTACAGTTCTACCAGATGTAGGAGCTCACTAAGGCTCCTTTGTCAGCACCTTCCAAGCCCGCAGCCAAGGGGTCACCCTGCTACCATCTAAAACAATGAGGGCAGCAGATGCATGGGAACAGCACCCAAGTTTCCCCCCCAAGTTGCACACCATCTGTCTTGAAACTATATGACCGTATCTTCACAGCAGATTACAGTGAACTTGGTTTCCACTTTGAGGAATCAAATGAAAATCTCTCATAGTCACAAGTAAGCTTCAAATGAAGTTACTGTGAAAAGCCCCTCGCCGCCACATTCCGGCACCTGTTCGGGGAGGCTGGTACGGGAAGGGGTTGCAGAGATGGGGAGGATTGAGATCAGGGAGGGATTTAAATATAATTTATTTTATTTTTCAATGGGGTTGAGACTCCTGCCAGCCTGGTTTTAAGCTTGATGTTACCGTCGCATTATCTCCTGGCAACACCTTTTTTTCTCTTTTGTTGTTATCTTGGTGGATTTAGACATTAAGCAAGATTTATCAGTGAAAAAAAATGTTAAATGCATTTCCTTTCTGTTGCTCATTTTTCCCAAGGGTTTTATAGTAGGTAAAGCACACGTGACCTCCTGTTCAGATTTGTATGCAGAGCACAATCTTTTCATCAGAGAATTTGAAATTCATTCTAATTTATTCTGGCCCATACACTCAGTCGGGAGTTCAATATGCTCTTAATGTGATGCTGTACTTTGCTGCTTTGTTCACCTGGAACTGCACCTCCTGCACAGTTTACAGTAAATCCTTCCAATTCTCTGCAGAACAGCTGGACTCTGAACCAGTGCTTGGTGTCTCTATATGTAGTGGTGGTGGCACTGTACCATTCTGTGACTGTGCAACAGCGGCCTAACAGGACTTGTTTTTCAACCAGTAAATTCACCCAAGTGTCGACTATAATTGTGGTTTACTATTGTTATACTGTGAATAAAACTTTGAACATAATCTTTCCTGTTGCTGCCAATATTGCACCAGCCTCTTTAGCCACAAATAAAACTCTACTGCACTTTTTGAGGTGCAATTAATTGCACATTAAGTGCAATTTTAAGCAAATCAATCTTCTAACAAGTATATTTCCCAGGGGCAACATAATCCAGCCCACACAAAAGGGGCTAAATCAACCAGGTACCGATCAGTTGGTCGAATATAGCACAGCATATTTGCACAAACATCCCTGATTTGAAGTGACTGGTTATTATGTAAAGCCCTGTTGATCAACAGTATATTGTAAAATGATATTCAAACAAGACCGTCTTTGTGGGTTGCAGCTTTTTGTCAAGCACTTCTTTGTCATAAGTACCCTGACCAGTGCAAACTGAGTGGGTGAATTATTCACCAGCATTGCTGTTCCTAATTAAAAGATGTTGAATAAATGGTTCCAATGTAGGTTGAAGTAAGAGATATGACCATTGAGCAAGGTTTGAGGAGATGCCTGGTCCACAAGAAATTTAATGCTGGCGGAGGTCTTTCTATTACTTGGGTTTTGTAGTTCCTTCACAAGATGCGCGACAACTGAAGTTCAGTTTCTTTCTGGAGGAATTTATTTCACCAACTAACAGCTCCTCTGCATTTCAGCTAAACAACACCATTGGGAAGTTGGCACAAAAACACTTGGATAAGGGTGAATTAAGCAAGAGATTTTTTGAAGGCAAATTGTATTTTCACCAATTTTCTCGAGTCCATTGACAAGGGTACTGAGGTTTCTGTGGTCTAAGTGGACGTTGAAAAGGCATTGAGAAAGGGTCACAAAGGCTTGCCAGCAAAGCGCCAGCCCTTGGATGTAAAATCAGCTGAATGTCAAGAAATAGTAATGGTGAACATATGTTGGTTCATATAGGAGTAAGATACACTGTGGGGGACAGACTGAAGGACAGACTATTACGTTGTTTGTTCTTTCAGTTCATCTGTATTTGTATTTTTTGTGGGATTTCTGTAAGGTTGGGGAGGACTTGTGGTTGTGCCTGGAGTTGTTGAAGGGTGGGTTTTTTGGGCGAATTTGGGGCTTGAATACTGCACTGTTGGAGATTTTTTTCTTTCTTTGTGCATGTCTGGGAGGGGAGGCGTTGGGTGTTGATTTTCCGTAATGGTTTTGCATTAAAGTTTGGTTTGGGCAGAGGGACTGTTTGTTGATATACTGGTTAGTTGGCTTTGATTTCTATCCAGTGTGGGGGTCACCCTGCGTGCAGTATTGCAGTATTGCTAATTAAAGGAAGATGTGAGGGGGAGATGCCTGCAGCCGGTTATCAATTCAGTTGGGTGTTTGTGTTTTTTTTAAGAGCTTTGACTTTTTATTTATAATAATAATAATGATCTTTATTGTCACAAGCAGGCTTGCATTAAAACTGCAACGACGTAACTGTGAAAGGCCTCTAGTCGCCACATTCCGGCACCGAGGAAGAATTCAGAATATCCAATTCACCTAACAGCATGTCTTTTGGGATTTGCGGGAGGAAACGGGAGTACCCGGTGGAAACACGGGAAGAACGTGCAGCCTCCGCACAGACAGTTACCCAAGCTGGGAATCGAACTGGGACCCTGATGCTGTGAAGCAACCGTGCTAACCACTGTGTTACCGTGCTACCATCTTTCTTCTTGGTTTGGGTTGTTAGATGAGGGGAGGGGGGGCTTTTGTTTTTCTGGTTCTAGAGGGGGGCATATTGAGTACGGGAAGAAGACCAGTCAGTTATTGGCTCACCAGCTGAAGTGGCAGGCTGCCTCCGGGAGATGATGCAGGTTAGGGACTGGAGTGGTGCGTTGGCTTCTGCCCCAGAGTGTATCAATGAGGCATTTGAGATCTTCTAACATGGGTTGTATGAGTCAGAACCTCCGCAGGAGGGTGCATTGATGAAGCAATTTTTGGATGGGTTGACCTTCCCGGTGATGGAGCAGGAGAGAAGGCAGAATTCGGAGATGCCGATAGGGCTGAAGGAGACTGAGCTGTTCATGCAGATGGCGAAGTTACGGATCCGGACGGGTTTCCCATTGAATTTTATGAACAATTTGCAGGCCAGTTGATCCAATTTTCTGCTGGATAGGTTTAATGATTCCTTGTCTCAGGGTGTGTTGCTCAGGCATCTATCTCCTTGATCCTGAAGAAGGACCAGGATCCCAGTAAATGCAGGTCATGTCGGCCTATCTCATTGTTAAACGGCAATGCTAAGTTATTGACTAAAATATTGACAACGTGTTTGGAGCTTTGCCTACCCGGAGTGATCTCAAAGGACCAGTTCGGATTTGTTCAGGGATGGCAGTTGTCGGCCAATATAATGCCCTCCCTCTGCACCAAGCTGCAGGTGATTATTTCAATGAATGCAGAGAAGGCATTTGTTAGTGTTGAGTGCAGGTACCTCTTTGAGAGCCATGGGTGGTTTGGCTTCAGGCCAAAATTTCTTTCATGGATCAGGCTTTTGTACAGGGGCCCCCACAGCAAGTGTTCGTATGAATGTCTGAGCCCAGGCTATTTCCAACTGAACAGGGGTACAAGACAGGGATGTCTTTTGTCTCCGCTGCTGTTTGTCTTGGCAATTGGGCCACTGGCCATTATTCTGAGGTCGTCTACTGGGTGGAGGGAGGTAGAGTCTGAGGGAGGGAGGACAGTGTGTCCTTGTATGCAGACCATTTGTTACCATGTGCCACGGACGCACGTTCCAAGTGGGGGAGATCATGGAGTTGCTCCAGAAGTTTGGCTCCTTCTCTGGGTACAAGCAAGAGTGAATATTTTCCGTTGAACCTCCCGGGGGGAGCTGATCTAGGGAGGCTGCTGTTTAGTCCAGCCGGGACTAGTGTTTGGTATATGGGAATCCAGGTGGCCCATGACAGGCTCCATAAACATAACTTTTCTAGTCTGGTGGACGTGGTTATTTGAAAAAGGTGGAATTCCCTCCCTTTGACCTTCGCAAGGAGGGTACAGACGTTGAAGATGAATGTTCTCTCTAGGTTTTTGTTTTGGTTCCAATGTCTCCCAGTCTTTCTCCCCAAGTCTTTTGCCAGGTTAAGAAATAGATATGGACATTTGTTTGGGCTGGAACGACTCCTTGGGTTTATAGGACGTTTTTGCAAAGGGATAGGCAATGGGTGGGTTGCCACTACCCAATCTGTTGTTCTACTACTGCGTGGCAAATATCGATGAGGTACGGGGGGTTTACGAGATCCGGCATCACTATGGGGAGGGATGGAGGAAGTTTTGTGCACTGGGTTGAGTCTGAGGGCTCTGGTTACTGGCCATTCCCATTGTCCCCTACTAGATTCTCTTCGAGCCCAGCAGTGATAGCCTCAAGAATTTGGAATCCGTTTAGGCAGCATTTTAAACTGGGCTCTATGCCACTTCTGCCTCTAATTTGCAGCAACCATAGGTTTGTGCTATCTGGCTTGGATTCAGTGTTTAGGGCATGGGAGAGTGAGGGCATGGAGAGGTTTACGGACATGTCTCTGGATGGTAGATTCGCAGGCCTAGAGAAGTTCTTAGAGAAGTTCCAGCAACCAAGAGGGAATGTATTCAGGTACTTTCGGGTGCGCAATTTTTATGCAAGCAACTTCCTTCATTTCTTTTGGTACTGTCATCTTCGCTTATGGACAGGGTCCTGTTCTTGGCCGAGTTAGGGGAGGCGAAGGTAGGATTTCGGAGGTCTATGGAGAGATGTTGGTGTTGGAGCAGACGTCGTTGGAGGTGGAGAAGAGGAAGTGGGACGGTGAGCTGGTCTTTGTGGGGGGGGGTTTGTGAAGTGAGGCTCTTTACAGGGTCAACTGACCCAGTTCTAGGTAGTGCGCAGGGCGCACCTGGCCAAGATGCATATGAGTGAATTCCCCTTGGGGGTAGAGGATAGGTATGAGCAGTGCTCTAGGAGCTGGTGGATCGCAAGCATATGTTTTATCTTGTCCCAAACTTGTTGGTTTCGGGATATCCTTTTTTGATGCAATGTGAAGGATTTTGGCCGTTCAGCTGGAGCCGTGCCTGTTGGAGTTTCAGACTCGCCAGTGCTGCAGACTGGCCGAGGGCAGATGTACGAGCCTTCGCCACACCAATAGCCCAGAGGCGAGTTCTGCTTGGATGGAGGTTCCCAGTGCTGAATTGTTGCATCTGGAGAAGATCAAGTATACAATGAGGGGGTTGGTGGAAGGTTCTATTTGAGCTGACAACCTTTCGGCTCTTTTTGAAGGGAGCTGGTTACAATCAGGGAGTGGGAGGGGTGGGTGTTTCTCTGTATTTTGTTTAGTAAGAAGTCTTATAACACCAGGCTAAAGTCCAACAAGTTTGTTTGGAAACACTAGCTTTTAGAGCGCAGCTCCTTCATCAGGTGAGCGAAGAGGTGATACATTGGCGAGACCATGCAGACGCTGCGACAACGGATGAACGGACATCGCGCGACAATCGCCAGGCAGGAATGTTCCCTTCCAGTCGGGGAGCACTTCAGCAGTCGAGGGCAATCCGCCTCTGATCTTCAGGTAAGCGTACTCCAAGGCGGCCTTCAGGATGCATGACAACACAGAATCGCCGAGCAGAACCTGACAGCCAAGTTCCACACACATGCGTACGGCCTCAACCGGGACCTTGGATTCGTGTCTCATTACATTCATCCCCCCACCATCTGCCGTGGGTTTGTGAAACCCTACCAACTGTCCTGGCTTGAGACAATTCACATCTCTTTAACCTGTGATTATCCCTCTCTCCAGTCGCACCGTCTGGACCTGTAAAGACTTAATTACCTGCAAAGACTCTCATTCAAAGTATCATCTTGCATCATCGGCTTTGTCTTTATGTGGTTGTGGGACCCACCTCTTCACTCACCTGATGAAGGAGCTGCGCTCTGAAAGCTAGTGATTCGAAACAAACCTGTTGGACTTTAACTTGGTGTTGTAAGACTTGTACTGTGCCCATCCCAGTCCAATACCGGCAACTCCATATCATATTTTGTATAGGGTTTGGCTTTTTTTATCAAGTGGGGTGGGAGTGGAGAGGGGGGTTTGGGGAGGATTGGGCGGTTGTTGTATTGTTGTTTGTGTGTAATAAATTTTGTCTGAATAAAAATATATTTATTTAAAAACTGTGACATTATATCCAATTTGGGGCCCTGTACACCAGTAATGATGCGAACACTTCAGAAAAATCTTTCAGGGTGTGGGATTTCAGTTAGATGAAAAGATTGTCAAAGCTGTGATTGTTACTTTCGGAGAGTGAAAATTGAGAGATGGTTTGATTGACATGTTCAAAATCATGAGGCACTTTGTAATAATAATTATTGTTATGAGTGTCACAAGTAGGCTTACATTAACATGGCAATGAAGTTACTGTAAAAATCCCCTAGTCTCCACACTCCGGCGCCTGTTTGGGTTCACAGAAGGATAATTCAGAATGGGAGTGGGGGGGGGAAACATCACGGGCTGGATCCTCCGCACCCCGACGTGGCCGGTGCGGGGGCGGAGAATACATTTTCCAGCAAGAAATCGGGACTGGCGGCGGTACCCCGATTCTGCGGGCCCTGAAAGGTGGTGCACTCGGAGTATGCCGCACTGCCTAGGGCCTAGCTGGGGCCATTGCCAGAGTCCTTCTCCGCCCCTGACCAGCCAAAGTCCCGATGGCGTGAAACTAATATGCTCCAGCTGGTCGGGATACTCACGTGGCAGCTGCGGACTCAGTCTGCGGCCACCCTGGTCGGGGACAGTGGGGGCTATAGGAGGCCGGTAAATGCTTATGCTGGCGTTGAGGGTCGGGCTTGCGGCCGATCGGAAGGTTTCTTTTTTGGGTTCAGCTCCGCGGTCCGAGTCCGCCATGGAGCACGGCGTAGCCGCTGGAGGCTGCCGCCTTGCACATGCGCGGCCTCTGACCCGGAAGTGCGGGGACCCGCATCTGCAGCAAAAGCTGCGAGATTTACGTCGCGCACCTGCAGAGCTAGGAATTTGTGTCCCTTTGATGCCAGTTTTTCTGGCGTAAAACTCTGCTGTTTTGATGCTGGCGTGGGGGACATAGTCCCAATAATGGAACTCCAGACCCACATCTTTCTGGACTTGTGGAAAGAAACAGGACCACCCGGAAGAAACCCATGCAGACACAGGTAGAATGTGCAGACTCCGCACAGACAGTGATGTAAGCCGGAATCAAACCCAAGTCCCTGGCGCTGTGAAGCAACAGTGCTAACCACTGTGCTATCATTCACATGATTTGCATGAAGTCACTGCATGATTTTGATCATGAACACACAGGAGGTTGTTAGGTACAGATTTTGAAGTTTACGTTTGATTGTCTTTCTGACAATCTCACAATCTTGCCTATTTATTGACGGTTGTTAAACTCTCTCTGGAGCTGGTTCTGGAAAGTGTGTATCTGTGTAAACTGCAAGAGTTTTGTCAAATAGAACAACGTCAGATGGCTTGTGAGCAGTGTTGGCAGAGTTGATGGGGAGAAACTGTTCCCAATGGCAGGAGAGTCAATAACCAGAGAACACGCATTTATAGTGATTGACAAACAATCCAATGGCAACATGAACTTTCTTTTTCAACCAGTGAGGGGTTAGGATCTGGAATGCACAACTTGGTAGACGCAGGTTTAATCGTAGCTTTCAAAAGTGATTGGCTGGAGAGAGAAAAGTTGCAAGGCTACGGGGAAGATTGGGGAGTGGGACTAGCTAATTTGTTCTTGCAGACATACAGCATGGAATTGATGGGCTGAAAGATTGGTTACAGCATAAAGCATGTCAATGATTCAGACCTTTGCTGCACATTGATACTTAAAGTAAATATAGTGATAGTGTGTACTTGTCGGAATGCTTGGTAGTTGTGACATTTTAATAACTGTCTTTTTGAAGCCTGTCATTTTAGTGACATAAGCTTAACTCTTATTCAAAGTAGCTGGCCCCACTATCCTATCCAGCTTCAGTTCAAATTTTCAGGGATGAAGTGGTGTAATGAATCTTTCCATTTTCCTCTTGGCTTATTTTTCTTTCTCTATAAAACTTGAGTACTTATTATTCGATTGGCAGGTAAATTTCGCTATAGTTAGGACTCTTGTATAATTTTTTTGTAAAGCACGTCATATTGGAGAAAGGCACACTTCATCTTTTGATATTCAATATTGGCATTAAGCGCTCCAAGGTCTGGTACAATGCAATAATTTTCAGAGTAATAGAAATGGTCAATTATGACCATGTTGACAGTATGGGCGCAATTTAATGGGACACAAACGGAGTCCTGCTTTAGGCGCATTAAACGGGCTGTGTCTCAGTGCCTGCAGCAGCCGTTTTTTGTTTTCGCCTTGGCGAGGAATGCCATGCCGAGGTCACAGTGGCACCATTTCCTGCACTGGCTCAACTCACCAGTGCAGGAAAAGTACCCGTGGATCGGTGCATCATTTGTAATGGCCGCCCCAATCTGTTGACCCCCAATGCCCACCCCTACTCCACAGCATCCCCACCGCAACCTCCAGATCCCCTCACTGCACCCAACTTGCCTCTTAAAAGGTCCTTGAGGGCCCAATCCCTCCTCAGCCCACCTCCTAAGGGCAAGGCACCCACTGGCATGGGCAACCTCGCACCCTGAAACTGCCAGTCTGGCATCCTGGCAGTGTCCCTGCCAGCACCAGGGTGGCATTACCAGGGTTTTTGGCTGGCACTTAAGTTGCCAAGCTCGTGGTGTCAGCGGGTGTGCGGGATGCCACCATGCCCAGAGTCCCAACTACCCAGGGATCTCTACGCCTGGATCAGGTTTGTGGAAACCAGTGTGAAACGGCGAGGTCTCTCAGGCGAAGCCATTTGTTCCCTGGCCCTGAGAGAATCTGGTGTAGACATAGTTAATTGAGCCTAATGGCTGACTTAAATATATTAATCTGGATCTCACCGACAAGGGCGCGATCCAGGTCGCGATGAAATCTTGCGAGGAGTTTAGAGCGTCGCAAGTCTTGCGAGAGGCCCCTTGTGAGATTCAACAGCCTCATCACGTCACCAAGGCGGACATGATGAGGCCATTAAATCGCGCCCTATATTTGCATTCACTCTGATCATGGGCATATCAAATTCCTGTGTGGGATTTTTATTTAGCTTTAAACGAACAGGTAAAAAGTAAAATCGAATTTAGGAGTGATTTTAAGAAAATTATTGTTAAGTTTTACTGAATAGAATACTGGCTTGGGAAAATTTGAGTGGAATGGTGATGGTGGAATTAGTTCAAGTTTGCTTTCACTTCTTTGATTTGCCTTCACAAAGAGTTTGGAACCAAACATCTTTAACCCATAAATCTCAGCCTTCCAGAATACTTGAATTTCAAAGTCTGTGGGTGATACAAAACTTGGAAATATTGTGAACTGTGATGAGGACAGCATAGAGCATCAAGAGGACATAGACAAGTTGGTGGAGTGGGCAGTTACATGGCAAATGAAGTTCAATGCAGAGCAGTGTGAGGTCATTTATTTTGGTAGGAAGCACATTGCAGGACAATATAAAATAAGGAGTGCAAGTCTGTGCAGGAGCAGAGGATCCTGGGTGTACATGTGGACAGAGGACAGGTGGAGAAAGCAGTTAATAAAGCATGCACTATAATGGCCTTTATTAATAGGGGCATAAAGTACAAGAGGAGGTTATGTTGAACTTATATAGGAAACTATTTAGAGCTCAGCTGAAGTTCTGAGTGCAACACCAAAGGAAGATGTAAGCACGTCGGAGAGAGTGAAGAAGAAGTTAATGATAGTTCCAGGGGTGGGAGACGTCAATTATGAGTGCTCTCCTTGGAGAGGAGAAGGCTAAGAAAAGATTTGATCAAGGTGTTCAAAGTCACAAGGGGGCCGGACAGAGAAAGTAGGGTGACATTCTTCCTGCTCGTAAAATATTTGAGGCCGAGAGGGCACAGATTTAAAGCGATTTGCAAAGAAAACAAATGTGCTATGAGAAAAAGCTTTGTGAAACGAGTGGCTCGGATCTAGAATGCACTGCCTGGAAGTGTGGTGAAAGTAGGTTCCACTGAGGCATTCGAGAGGGCATCGGATGATTACTTGGATTGTAACACTGCAGGGGTACGGGGAAAAGACAGGGGATTAAGCCATGATACATGTTTAGAGAGCTGGTGGAGAAATCATGGGCTAAATGGCCTTCTGTGGAGTAACAATTCTGTGATGCTGGAATGCTGATTTCCATTACAAATGTGATTGTTTTTATAATTTAATTCTCGGCCTCAATCATGCACGCCCTCTTATTAAGTATCTGAATGGGTTTGATTTCTGTTGTTAAATATGTTATATGCCTCGATAAAGTCTCGAGGTTTCTTTCGGCTGAAGAGTCACGTTTTATCAGATTGTTCCTTGTGGGCCTGACCAGAGTGTTCACCACAAGCCTCCTTTGGGGACAATGTTCTGGGCAACATGGTTTTCGCTGTATATTTATTTGCACTTGGCGGTTTACATCACTTTGCTGTCAGCCACTTGTCCCAAAGACCTCCTCGAGGAAGGTGTTACTGCATGCACTCCAAATTGAACAAGGAGAAAATTAGCCTTCAGTAGAGTTCTTGGCGATTTGGTGACTCAAATATATATGATGGAATAGCTGATGGATCAGATCGGTTTGACCCCCATTCTTAAACGAGTGGATTCGGGATCTGCCTCCTTACCCTGTCCACAGCGGAGATCCCCTTCAAGCAGAGAACTGAAAAAAGATAATTGTGTTCATGGATTCGCTAAAATCCAAAGCAGTGCTTTAAATTTAAAAAGCTGCATTTTCAACTCTCTTCACATTCTTCTGAATAATGATATGGCCGTTACAGACTATCTCTCCAAACACTCCTTATTCAACACTAAAATTCATTCAAAATCCATTGTGTAATAATTATTTCACCATTAACACTTAATAGTGTTTGCCATATTACTCTACTATAATGCATTTTATGACTTTTAAAATATTCCAATAATTACTGATGTCATTAATGGTTGTCATCAACACCTTTTGCAACTTCCACATAGCAAATGCAATCAGGGAGAGAAGGCCACTGGCTTCATTCAGTTCTTTCCAATTATACTTTTGTTGTTTCAACGCTTGTCCCATGGATTCAAATGTTTGATTTCCATTAAATTTTGAAATAGCTGGGCCCGGCCCAGATATTGCAAAATGAATTTGATAGGAATTTTCAATTTGTAGTTCATAAATATGATGTAATGTTTGGCTCTAAATTCACTTTAGCACAGTCAATAGCCCAATATCCTGGGGGTTGCCGTTGACCAGAAACTGAACTGGATGAACTGCATAAATACTGTGGCTACAAGAGCAGGTCCTGTGGTGAGTAACTCACCACCTGACTCCCCAAACACTTACGAGGCACAAATCAGTACTGTGACAGAATACTCTCCACCTGCCTCGATGAGTGCAGCTCCAACAACAGGAGAAGCTCAACACCATCCAGGACAAAGCAGCCCGCTTGATTGACACCCCATCTACAAACATTCATTACTTCCGCCATCAACATACAGTAGCTGCAGTGCGTGCCATCTACAAGATGCACTGCAGGAACACACCGCAACCACAATGTTCTTGAAAAACAAGGGCAGAAGGTACCTGGGAATACTACCTTCTGGAAGTTCCCCTCCATCATTCACCATCCTGACTTGGAAATATATCAGCTGTTCCTTCTCTAATGCTGGATCAAAGTCCAAGAACTCCCTCCCTAACAGCACTGTGGATCTAGCTTCACCACATGGGACTGTAGTGGTTCAAGAAGGCAGCTCACCACTGCCTCCTCAAGGGCAATGAGGGATGGGCAACAAAGGCTGGCCTAGCCAGTGAAGCCCACCTCTCGAGAATGTTTTTTTAAAAAAGCAAACCAACGGAGTGAGAGTCATCAGAATTTAACACCAACCCTACAGAAGCAGATATTAGGATCAATGATCCAAAAACCTGGTAAAAGTGATAAGTTGTAAGAAACATGTTAATGGAAGAGAGATAAGTAGGTAGCGAGGTTGAGGGAAGGAATGTAAAAGCTTAGGGCCAAAAGGCAGCTGAATGTATGGTTGCCAATGGTGGCATGGATAAAATTTGGGATGCTAAAGAGGCCATAACCTGAAAGTTGAGGAGAGCTCGGGTGGTTGGGGGAGATTACAATAACCCAATAACATGAAGGACTTCGAAAGCAAGAATTTTTAAAATCTCTACATTTCCAATGTCGGTTCGGGAGAGCATTGAGGTGGCAAGTACATAGGACTTGGGTGGGAGTTTGAATTAGGTCAGCAGAGTTTTAGATGAGTCTTTCGAAGGAGGGAGACTGGCTCAGAGAACACAGCTATAATTGAGCCTAGTGGTAAAAGGGGTGTATGAGGATTTCAGCAGCAGATATATTGAGGCAGCTGCAGAGTCCGGCACTTAATGCATCCTTTTTGAGTCGGGATGTTAGTGTTTATCCTAAATTCTATAAGCTGCTGGTATGCGCACATCTGGAGTATGCATCCATAGTTTGGAATCCATATACAGCTTTTAGATATATACAGCTTACAGAGATAGAGCAAAGATGTGTTACCAGTAAAATGGAAGGCAGGAGGAGAATATCTTATGAGGAACATTTAAGATTACAAACTTTGGCGAAGAGAAGTTTGATTTTTGATTCAGTTGATGTTTAGAAATTGACACGTGGCCTTACTACCCCTAAATTTCTTTCGTCGCAAATATGGTATTATAGGTGTCACGGTAGTACAGTGGTTAGCACTGCTGCCTCAGAGTGCCAGGGACCCGGGTTCGATTCCGGCTTGGGTCACTGTCTGTATGGAGTCTGCACGTTCTCCCCGGTGCTCCAGTTTCCTCCCGTAAGTCATGAAAGACGTGCTTGTTAGGTGAAGTGGACATTCTGAATTCTGCCTCAATGTACCTGAACAGGCACCGGAATGTGGCGACTAGGGGCTTTTCACAGTAACTTCATTAGTGTTGATGTAAGCCTACTTGTGACACTAATAAAGATTATTATTTTGCAAGGTCATCAGTGTAAACTACAGAAATTTGGTTCATGTCTTTATAGTCGTAAGAAAAAAATCCCTTACAATTGTTAATACCTGGAATGCTTTGCCTTATTTTGTTGTGAATGCTGAACGTGCAGTGACTTTTCGAAGATTTGTTGGAAACACAGTGGCTGTAATTCTCCGGCCGTTGGGATTCTATTTCCCCGCTGGCAGCACACCTCCTCCGCCTGTAGGTTTCCCGGCGGCATGGGGTGGCTTCAATGGTAATCCTATTGACAAGCGACGGGACTAGAGAATCCCGCCACCAGTGAATGGCGCAGTGCTAAGAAACGCACGGTTGGGGATTGCAAAATCCCGCCAAGTGTGATTTCTACGTACGTATTGTCTGATGCTGTTGTTGATGTTTTTGTTTTTAATTCTGCGCCTGTGTGCTTTGCACTGTATGGCAGTATAAATAAATAAATAAAACCCTTGATGCTGTAGCAAGCATTGTATTTTATCCAGAAGTGTCATACAGCCATTCTCCAGATTTAGTGTTCGGAGACTGAGCTATTTGGATGGTGTTCGGTTGTTCAGTGCCCATGGGTGAGGTTACAGAGAAACTGAGAAGCAATAAACCTGTGGCTGCACTTATTTTCAAAGCATTTCCAGTTGTGCTCCTGTTCTCACCCTCAACCTGGTGAGAATCATCTCTGCATATTTCTAAGGCACGGAACGCAATAATGAGGATCGGCTAAAACCTTTCAAAATTTAAGTGGAGTCACAAATAAGAAGTTACAGTAGATCAGTTAAATCTGTGCACTGTTTTATTAAATCTCCATCGAGAAGAAGCCCGAGATGCATACTGGTTTAAAAAGCAACTCTGCGCACCGTCCCTTTCTCTTCACTCTCTCTACCTCTTTATTTCAGCAATACTGGTACAACTCTGCATTGTCACCATTTTTCTGTTCCCTCTAAGCTATATTACGATCCCAGACCAGACCCCAACAGTGGCTAGAATACTGGACCAAGACCAGTAAAGATTCGCTCCAGGAGTGATCGCATGAAGAAATCCAGATTTTTTTTTTTTTTTTAAAACAAAACTTTATTAGGAATACAATATTAAATTCTTTAACTTCAGAACCGAAAAGAACAGCTTACAATTATCCCTTGTACACCACTAAATTTTCCATTAAACAGTAAGAATAGAAACACCACTCTCAATCCAGCTTAAAATCAACATGGCATAAAGTGATACTTGCTTTGCAGAACAGATTTGAGCCCCGGTTAGAACGCCTGCAGACTCTGGCTAAATATCTTCAAAAAGCTGTTTCGTCTGGCTTGTTTCTGCTTCTTTGTCCTCTGACAAGATTGCTCTGCTTTAAATATTATTACACCTTTTGTAACTATCCTACTGTGAGAAAACTGTCTTTACTTGTGGTCAAAACAAGAGTTGCAGATCAGACATCAAATTCTCTCCAAAAAGCTTTCTCAAAATCTCTCTGAATCCCTTAGCTCCACCCCGCAATGGCATCACCTCTCCAGCCTGGAAAACAAACTACCTTTCCAGGTTGAAAGCACATCAACCCCACAGGGACTTTCCCAATTCAAACCACAGTGCATTAGCCCAGACTGAAAAACACATTCCTCTCATCAATTTCACCTTCTGGCTCCGAAAAGCTCCTAGGCCCGCTAAAACAGGGTTTTAAAAAAACATGACCACTGCAGTCAAACACATTATAATCCCAGGCTTTTAAACCCTTAAATTGCCCAATATTTAGAATCCAATCTTCGTAAAATCATCACAGCTGCAATTAGCCCACCCTGCCACTTGCTAATATTTCTCTCCAAATCCCAAATGCTGAACTGGAGACTCACTGCTGTGCCTAATTGTTTCCCAGGACCACAAACTCCTTTGTTTTATATTTTTCATGGGTTTGTAACCCCTGCTCGAAAATCCATAAGTTTGTTCTTGATGTACCTCAACATACTGTCTCCTGATATTATGTAATTATGATGACTGACTTTGTTTCTTTAAATCTCAAGGTGTTTGCTCTACTTTGGGCTCACTTCACAAATGCTGAGATTTTCGATGTGAATGTGGGTATGAAAGTTAGACTGTTGTTTTGAATTTCGTGGTTTCTTTGTTGCTCTATAATTTGGTGCATTTCTGGAAAGATTTTCAGTCTCGGCTAAATTGATGAGGTTGCTATTGGAATGTGACCGACTTGTTGATTCTAATGTTGTGGTACTAAACAAAACCTTCAGTTCCCTCCCATTAATGTGTTTTTCAGTTGTAAATCTTGCTTGATTTAAAAACAAAACAAAACAATAGCTTCTGTTAATGATTAAATTCACTGCAATGTTGAGGATGAAGTACATTTTGATATATTTCTAATCTCTCTCTCTGACCTGCCTTTTTTCCAGTCGTTTTCTGGGGTGTGTACTTCAAACTTCCATTCACGCAGCAAAAATGTCATATGGGGCTATTGATGGCAGCAGCTTCAGTGGACGCAACCCATTTGGAGGACCTTCCAGGCAAGGGTATCAGCCTTTAGGTAAATCTCATTGTTTGATGACTTTTCCAGTATATTTCATCAATGCATTTCTGGTTGACAAGCAAATCGAAGTTTCTGACGCTTTTAGTGCATGTTTGCAATGTCTGGAGTGTTAACCAGCTGTATCATTTCTGCTATAACCAGAATGTTCTGTCTGTTCAACTTTGAAGCAAGTTCAAAGCTACACTGCCCCACATCTGACACGCTGCCTTTGCCAGGAGGCACCAACCACTTCACTGAGCTATCACTATGTTTCTCATATTGCTAATGTGTCTTTTGGAGTTTACTTTATGCACTTAGCTGCATTACACAAAAGCACCACAGCCTGCTGTAGAGGAGAGAACCACAGAAACAGATCATTTGCGGAGCTCCTTCAGGGACTGCAGGATTGGCAACGGCTGATATAAACACAAGCCACGAGTCAAAACCTATAGGTGTTTTCTGGTCATGGACAGGCCGAGAGTTCAGATCGCTCACCTAAATCAACCATTTTGTTTTCCATTTGCTGACTATATGAATCTTACCTAGATGTTGAGCAGTTCTGAAGCCAGAAATAAAATTAGCAAATTATGGAAATATACTTTTAGTGAGCGAGTGGTCAATTCATGGATTGGATTGGATTGGTTTATTGTCGCGTGTACTGAGGTACAATGAAAAGTATTGTTCTGCGTGCAGCTCACACAGATCATTCCGTATTATGAAAAGAAAGTACATAATAGGGCAAACACAAAATACACAATGTAAATACATAGACACAGGCATCGGGTGAAGCATACAGCAGGGAACAGGCTCAATGAAAAATGGTGGAAGCAGACACCATGGTAGTGATGCATCAAATGCAAAGTAGATAAAGTTCTTTCAGAAAATATTTTTACCTTTGTGTTTGATTCATTTGAGACATGATCGATGGGAAGTGTGGCATTCTGAGGAGGTCCTATGGTTCCAAAAGCACTCCACCACTACAAATATTCCTCGTCATTTATCCAGGTCGATATTAGACTAATTGATGGTGATTGATTGCTCTGGCCAGTCAACAACTCCAATATTGTTATGTTGTGCAACAGTCTGGTTGTAGAAGATGAAGTGGATGGACATCCATCTTTTTTGTGACAGTATCTCGGCTGGTCACTGTATTTGATTTATTACACATTGTAAGAGGTTAAATTCCACAGAGCTGGTAGTTTTATTACTTTTGACCATATGTCTTGTACTATCAATTCTATAACCTCTAGGATATATTAGATCTATTCAGAATGAAATGAAATGAAATGAAAATCGCTTATTGTCACGAGTAGGCTTCAATGAAGTTGCTGTGAAAAGCCCCTAGTCGCCACATTACGGCGCCTGTTCGGGGAGGCTGTTATGGGAATGTTGAGAGGACGTTGGCAGGAACCTATTCTGATTTTTAACATGACATAGGAAAAAATGGGGGACCATTTGATTATTAGTGTCTGTAATTTTATGACTTTTGTGACACAAGTTTTTTAAATTCTTTCATGAGATATAGGCATCATTGGCTCGGCCAGCATTTGTTGCCCATCCCTAACTGCCCTTGAGAAGGTGATGCTGAACTGCTGCCTTGAACCACTGCAGTCCATGTGGTGTATATACACACCGTGCTGTTAAGGAGGGCGTTCCTGGATCAACAGTGGAACTGGTTTACTTTTGTTCTTTTGTTTGTTTTAAACAAAAAGCAAATAATTAAATTTGAATGAATTCACTCAAGATAGTGCATCTCTGCTTTGCACCACTTTCCGTATCGGGCACTCCCCACACCAGATATAACATGTGCTAAATACAGAATGTAACATCTCTGAACAATCATACAAATTCACATCTCTGCTGTCTTTTTTTTTATTGAGCTTTCCATTGTGAAATTTCAGATGATTATCAAAAAGTAGAATACTTAGATCTTGGAAACAAAAACAGGAAATTGTTGTAAACCCAACAGCTCAACCAATATCAGGAAAATTAAATTTATAATTTCAGGTATATAATCTTTTGTTGGAATTGAAAGATATTGCAAATCAACAACCTCATAAGCAGGACGAGACGGTGGGATAGGAATAAGAAGACCACGGGCACAAATAAGAAGATTAGTTGAGTGCTTAGGACGAGAACAGGAGATGGTTAATTAATGATAATTAGGTGAGATGCTTGATCCAAGAGATAGATTTTAAAAAGTGTCTTCGAGATGGAGCGTGTGATTGAGAGAGTTACGGAAAGGTATTTCACAACTTGTGGCCCAGGCAACTGAAGGCACAGCCTCCCAAGGCGAAGCGATAAAACTGGGGATGTGAAGGCCTGTAGTCGAGGGTCGCAGATACCTTAGAGGGCTGTGGTGCTGGTGGTGATTCCAGAGATAGAGAGGGATGAGGCTATGGAAGGATTTGAAATGGGGGATGGGAATTTAAAAATAGAGACGTTGCTTGCTCAGGAGCCAATGTTGGTCAGCAGGCACAGGGCTGATGGAGGAGCAGGACGTGCAGCGATTTGAAATGTGGCAGCTGAGTTTTGGACCACCTCCAGTTTATGGAGGGTACACTGAGGGAGTCTGGTCAGGAGTGTAATGGAATAGTCAGGTGAATTAATGGAGGTGCAAATAAGTGGTCTTGGTGGCGGCATGAAGTTTAGGTCGGAGGCTCATGTCTGGATCAAATATGACACAATTTTTGTGAGCACATTGGCTTAATTTCAGACTGTTGCCTGGGGTGAGATGGAGATGATGGCTAGGGAGCGGAGTTTGGACCAGGTACTGAAAATGATTGCTTGTTTTGCAACTCCAACAACACTCGAAGCTTGACACCATCCAGGGTAAAGCCTGCTTGATTGCTCCCCCTTCCAAAAATATTCAAGCCCTCCCCCATCAACGAACAGTGGCAGCCGTGTGTACCATAGACAAGATCCACGGCAGTAACTCAGCAATGTTCCTTAGGCAGCGCCTTCCAAACTTCCAGGATCACTACAATCTCAAAGGACAAATGCAGCAGAAACCTGGGAACCCCACCACCTGGGATCCGCTCCAAGTCACTCACCACACTGACTTGGAAATATATTGCCGTTCCTTTACTGTCGCTGGGTCAAAATTCCTGGAACGTTCCCCCCCCCCCCCAACAGCACAGTGGTTGTAACTACATCTCATGGATTGTGGCAGTTCAAGAAAGCAACTCTACCACCACCTTCTGAAGTGCAACTAGGGATGGGCAATAAATGTTGGCCTAACCAGCAAGCCCACATCCCGTAAAAGGAATTACAAAAGAATGTCTTCCCAATATTACCAATATTTAATTGAAGGAAATATCTGCCTACCCAGTACTGGATGCCAGATGAGCAGACTGATTGTTCAGCCACAATGGAGGAATTGAGAAAGGTGGTGGTGAGAACCAGAGAAGATGGAAAGAACAAAACCATCTTTTGGAATGCCAGGATTAAGATAGAAAAAAAAGACGAGCTCAACACCAGAGTTCCAAGCTACCCTACCAGAAGTCTATTATTGATGAAACCTCCATCCCCAGAAATGCTGGTATACCCATCTGACATCAGTAGCTATTGTCAATTGATAATGTGGACAGTATGGTTAAATGTCTGAAGTTGCTAATGACTCTAGGGCTGGAGTGCAGCAAAATGCCAAATGGAAAGATTAAGGGCCGTTCCTCAAGCTTGTATTGAGCTTTATTGTTGTTTTGGAAAATAAAAGAACATGGTGTAGGGGGTAATATATTGGCACGGGGGGGGGCGGGGGCAGCACGGTGATGCAGTGGTTAGTGCTGCTCCCTCTTGGCGCCGATGTCCCAGGTTTGATCCTGGCTCTGGGTTACTGTCCGTGTGGAGTTTGCACATTCTCCCCGTGTTTGCGTAGGTTTCGCCCCCACAATCCAAAGATGTGCAGGCTAGGTGGATTGGCCACACTAAATTGCCCCTTAATTGGAAAAAAATGAATTGGGTACTCTAAATTTTTTTATTTTTTTTTAAAAGAAAAAAGAAAAAATATATTGGCATGGACAGAAGATTGGCTAGCTAACAGACATGACTTGGATCAAGGGGTCATATCTATGGTTGCTCAATTTCGTGATGATACAAAGATAGGTAGGAAAGTAAGTTTATGAAGAGGACGTAAGGAGGCTGAAGGGAACATATAGTTTAAGCGAGTGAGCAAAGATCGGGCAAATGGAGTATAATGTGGGAAACTGTCCATTTTGGCATGAAGAATAAAAAAACTGCTCATCTAAATGGTGAGAGATTGTAGAGCTCTGGGGTTCAGAGGGATCTGGGTGTCCTCGTGCTTGAATTGCAAAGGGCTAATATACAGGTACAGCAAGTGACTTAAAAAACAAATAGAATTGTAAGGTTTTGGGTTTTGAGGTAAAAAGCCACACATGAAAGGTCTGAATTTTTAATTTTTAACAATAGGGACCTCGGTTGTTTTCCCTACAAGGTGCAAATAGAACAAAGAACAATACAGCACAGGAACAGGCCCTTTGGCCCTCCAAGCCTGCGCTAATCACGTGTCCTATCTAAATAATTATTTATGAATCAAGTAGATTTTAATTATACTTTACAAGAAGTGAAGACCATGTAGAAGTTTCTCATCTCTCAACACCCCAAAAACGCGAGGCATTGGCAGCATAGGCGATGTCTCTCTCTATCTTTGAAGTGACGTTGAACTGTGTCCATAAGTCATACCACAGAAACCATCACTGTGCCAACAAAGACACCAATTCTCCAACTAAAATCCCTCTGCCTCATTCTTCAGGGCTTTTTTTGAAGATGATCCAAATTCAACTATTGGCTGTAGGATGTAACCCTTGCCATTGCAACCTTTGCTTTTGAGTCGTAAACAGCTCCATCACTTGCTTCCTTAGAGCACAAAAGTTTATATTCCATTTAAAAGAAAGAAGATAATAGCGGGGAGGTTATGATGGAAATGTATAAAATGCTCGTTTTGACCCGGCTGGGGTATTGTGCAGTTCTGGTCGCCACACTATAAGAATGATGTGATTGCACTAGAAAGGGTGCAGAGGAGATTCACCAGGATGTTGCTTGGGCTGGGGCATTTCACCTATGAAGAGTGGCTGGTTACGCTGGGGTTATTTTCCTTGGAGCAGAGAAGGATGAGGGGGGACCTGAAAGAGGTGTACGAAATTATGAGGGACTTGGATAGGGCAGACATGAAGAAACCATTCCCCTGAGGAGGGAACACTAATCAATCAAGGGGGCATAGATTTAAGGGGCAGGTGATTTAGAGCAGGCATTGTCAAACGTGGGGGCGGGTGGGTGTCGGGAGGGTGGCGAAGCCGTTCAGCGTGGCGCTCCTGATCACGCTCCCGATCACGCAAATCCGCGTGCAACAGCCGCAGCAACCGGCTTTTAATAATGCCGGCAGCGAGCGGCTTTCAAATTGGCCAGGAACAGATTACAAAAATATAGCCGCACTGTGTATGCGTGCCCGATCATCGGTGCACATGTGCAAAACTATGCACATGATCGGGCAGGCATGCACAGTGTGGCCACATTTTTTTTAATATGGTCGCAGCCTTTTTTTCAAGTTCTGGGGGGCCACAAAGACATCACTATGGAATCCACTCTGAAGCCTGATAAACTGAAACTCGACGCACGAGCAGCAGAATCTAAGGAAATCTTCTCCCACTGGCTCTGCTGTTTGGAGGCCTACCTCGACTCCTCTGAAACACCTCCCAAGACGCCCTCAAGCTGCGCCTCCCATGCCCGGGTGAGCCACCGAATCACGGGTATGATTGAGGACGCAGTCACGTATGAAGCGGCGGTCGCAATTCTAAAGAGACCGTTCGTGAAGCCCGTGAACGAAGTGTTCGCGGGGCACCTCCTCACTACCTGCCATCAACGCGCCGGGGAATCGCTGGACAAGTATCTAGAGAACCTGACACTACTCGCCCGCAACTGCAATTACAGGGATGTGAAGGCCGATGAGCACATGAAGCTGATGATCCGGGACACCTATGTGGCTGGGGTCCGGTCTAACTATGTCCGGCAGCGACTGCTGGAAAACGGGGCAACTGATCTACAGGACATGATAAAACTAGCCACCTTGTTAGAGGTGGCCTACCAGAGCCAAAGCACGTTCCCGGCAGACCCAGCGAACCCCTCGCGGGCACCACAGACACGGCCTTCACCAGACCTGACTACGTCCCAGGCCCGGGGGGACCGTCTTGCTACTTCTGCGGTCAGGGCCAACACACCCAGCAGCGTTGCCCAACCCGCACCGTGACATGTAGCGACTGCGGTAAAAAGGGACATTTTGCCAGAGTCTGTCTGGCCCGATCCAAAGCCCCGAAGTCAAAAGCTTCCAGGCCCGATCCACTGACTCACAGGCCCACAGACCCCACAATGTGGCTGCGTGTCTGCCGGTACCGCCCCCTTCAGATGCATCATCCGCCTCGTGCAGCTTGTGGGGAGCGCCATCTTTAACTCAGTCCGACACGTGTGACCCATGGGGGCGGTCATATTGGCCGCCATCTTCAACACCAACCGACACGTGCGACCGATGGGGGTGGCCATCTTGGTTCCCATCTTCAACTCAGCCCGACTCGTGGGGGCCGCCATCTTGTGACCCCGATACTTGAGACCACGCAGACTAGCCGCAACTCGGCGCAGTCACCCTTGACCAGTCGCAGCCAAAACATCTGAAGAATTTGATGATGGCCGTCCGGGTCAATGGGCGCGAGACCCCCTGTCCTTTCGACTCCGGGAGCACAGAGAGCTTGGTCCATCCCGACACGGTAAGGCGCTGCTCCCCCCACATCTACCCCGCGTCCCAGACAATCTCCCTTGCCTCCTGATCCCATTTGGTACAGATCCGGGGGTACTGTGTCGCAAACCTCGCGATACAGGGCGCTGAGTATGCCCATTTTAAACTGTATGTCCTCCCTCACCTTTGCGCCCCCCCTACTGCTTGGACTCCACTTCAAATGCAGTAACCGAAGCCTGACCCTGACGTTCGGCGGACCCCGACCCCCCTCACTGTATGTAGCCTCGCGACCCTTAAGGTCATCCCCCTTTTGCTCTTTGCGCACCTCACCCCCGACTGTAAGCCCGTCGCCACCAGGAGCAGGCGGTACTGTGCACAAGACATGATTTTTATCAAGTCGGAGATCCAGCGACTCTTGAGGGAGGGGGTCATTGAGGCCAGCAACAGCCCCTGGAGGGCACAAGTGGTGGTTGTCAGGACCGGGGAAAAGAATCGGATAGTTGTGGACTACAGCCAGACCATAAAGCGGTTCATGCAACTGGATGCGTACCCCCTCCCCCGCATAGCGGAGATGGTCAACCAGATCGCACATTACCGGGTGTTCTCCACAGTCGATCTGAAGTCTGCCTACCACCAGCTCCCGATCCGCCCAGAAGATCGCCACTATACTGCTTTGAAGCAGCCGGCCGTCTCTTCCACCTCCTCAGGGTCCCTTTCGGCGACCCTAATGGGGTCTCGGTCTTCCAGAGAACGATGGACCGAAATGGTGGACCAGTACGGGCTGTGGGCAACATACCCGTACTTGGACAATGTCACCATCTGCGGCCATGATCAGCAGGACCACGATGCCAACCTTCAGCGGTTCCTCCAGACAGCCTAATCCCTCAACCTCACATATATAACAAGGAGAAGTGCGTTTTCCGCACAACCCGGCTAGCCATCCTCGGCTACGTCGTGGAAAACGGGGTCCTAGGGCCCGACCCCGACTACATGCGCCCCCTCATGGAACTTTCCCTTTCCCACAGCCTCAAGGCCCTCAAACGCTGCCTGGGGCTATTCTCCTATTACGTCCAGTGGATCCCCAATATGCGGACAAAGCCCGCCCACTTATCAAAGCCACTATATTCCCCCTGACTGCTGAGGCCCGCTCGGCCTTCAGCCCCATCAAGGCCGATATCACGAAGGCCGCGATGCACGCGGTGGACGGGTCCGTCCCCTTCCAGGTAGAGAGCGATGCATCAGACGTCGCCCTGGCCGCCACCCTCAACCAGGCGGGCAAGCCAGTAGCCGCCTTTTCTAGAACCCTCCACACCTCCGAGATTCGACACTCCTCTGTCGAGAAGGAAGCGCAAGTCATTGTGGAAGCGGTGCGGCATTGGAGGCACTACCTAGCCGGTAGGAAGTTCACCCTCGTCACCGACCAACGGTCGGTAGCCTTTATGGTCGACAACGCACAACAGGGCAAAATTAAAAATGACAATCTTGAGGTGGAGGATCGAACTCTCCACCTATACTTACGATATCAAGTATCGTCCTGGGGAGCTCAACGAGCCCTCAGATGCCCTGTCCCATGGCACTCGCACCAGTGCGCAAGATGACCGACTTCGGGCTATCCACAATGACCTCTGTCACCCGGGGGTCACTCAGCTTATCCACTTTATTAAGGCCCGCAATCTGCCCTACTCCACCAAGGAGATCAGGGCCATGACCAGGGACTGCCAAATCTGCGCAGAGTGCAAACCGCACTTCTACCGGCGAGACAAGGCACACCTGGAAATGGCCTCCTGGCCCTTTGAGCACTTCAGTATCGACTTCAAAGGGCTCGCCCCTTCCACCAACTGTAATATATACTTCCTGACCGTCATTGACGAGTACTCCCGCTTCCTTTCGCTATCCCATGTCCCGACATGACCTCGGCCACTGTTATAAAGGCACTGCACAGCATTTTCGCCCTGTTCGGTTTCCCTGCATATGTCCACAATGACCGGGGTACCTCTTTCATGAGCGATGAGCTGCATCAGTACCTGCTCAGTCAAGGCATCGCCTCGAGCAGGACTACGAGCTACAACCCGCAGGGAAACTGGCAGGTGGAAAGGGAGAACGTGACGGTATGGAAGGCCGTTCTTCTTGCCCTTTTGTCTAGCAGTCTCCAGATTCCCCGCTGGCAGGAGGTCCTCCCCGACGCGCTCCACTCCATTAAATCGCTCCTCTGCACAGCCACAAACGAGACCCCTCACGACCATTTGTTTGTCTTCCCTCTGAAGTCCATCTCCGGGGTCTCGCTTCCATCCTGGCTGACAACTCCGGGACCTGTCCTTCTCCGGAAGCATACGAGGAGCCATAAGACCGACCCCCTGGTCGAGAGGGTCCAGCTGCTGCAGGCCAAGCCCCAATATGTCTACGTCGCGCACCAAGACGGACGGCAAGATGCGGTCTCCTTCTGGGATCTGGTGCCCGCTGGTGCACATGTCAACGCGCCCCCCTTTCCACCGCCTACCGTCATCCCCTGAACCCCTAACACCTCCCTGCGGGCTCCTGTACTGTTCCGCGCCTACACTGCCGCCATCCACCACCGTCCTGCCTTCCTCCATCCCTCAACTGTCGCCGACACGCCAAACCGAAGCTCCAGATAACACACTCTCGGAGTCGACAACTACAACGCCTGTACCCGCTGCACCGCTAGAGCGGAGGAGATCCAAAAGAACAATCTGGCCTCCAGACAGACTGAATATATGATGACCCCACTTCACCCCCGCTGGACTGCATTTTTAACAGTGGGTGAATGTGGTGAATGTATTCACCATAATATAAGTTGTCTGTATAGTACAGTGGCCTATGGCCAGGGAATGGTAATATGATCTCCTTCCATGTATTGTACTGGAACCCTGGTGCTCCGCCTCTGGCTCCACCCCCCCTACCCCCCCCCCCCCCCCCCCCCCCCGGGCGGTATACAGACCTGTCACCTGTGGGCGGCGCTCATTGTTACAGCAGTCGCAGGCAGGCAAGTTCTTGGATAATAAAGCCTATGCTCACTCGTTTTCATTGTCTTGTAGTGAATTGATGGTACATCACCACATTTAGATGAGCACTTGAAATGCATAGCATACAAGGCTATGGACCTAGTGCTGAAAAATGAGATTGGAACATATAGGTGGTTGGTGTTGACGCGATGGGCTATAAATCTCTATGACACATTCCCTTTTTCATACCAAACAGTCATAAGTAAAGTTACATTTCCTGTCAACATATTTTGACCGAATTAAATCAACAATTAAGACCATTTCCGATAATAATATTGAAAAATAAATGTTCCCTTCTGATTCAGATCAATTAAAACAAATGTATTGTGGTCCATTAAGACACACATAGTTGCTGCGGCTCAAGGAACTGAGTCATAAATTAGTAAAATAAATTTGTTTCTCTGCAAACGGCAGCCTTCCTGAAAGCATTCCAACTGGCAGAAATTTGAAACTGCACCATCTAATTTAATCTGTGGTCACAGAATAAAATCTATAGATATCACAGACCTTACAAGTAAGTAGAATTATCAAACATCTGACAATGTTAATGTTCCCGTAACAGCCTCCCCGAACAGGCGCTGGAATGGGGCGACTAGGGGCTTTTCACAGTAACTTCATTGAAGCCTACTTGTGACAATAAGCGATTTTCATTCATTCACTGCAAGGGGAATTACATACAGAAGTAGGAAGTGTATATGCTTCAGTTGTGCAGGACACAAGTTAGACCACCCCTGGAGTACTTGTACAGTACCAACACTGACCCTCTCAAGGCGAACTTAATCTTCTCCAGGCCGAGAAAGCTCGCCATGTCGGTTAACCAGGCCTCCGACTTCGGGGGCTTTGAGTCCCTCCAAGCTAATAATATCCGTCTCCGGGCTACCAGGGAGGCAAAGGCTGGAACATCTGCCTCTTTCTCCTCCAGGACTCCCGGATCTTCCAACATCCCAAAAATCGCCACCTCTGGACTCATTGCCACCCTTGTTTTCAATATTCTGGACATGACGTCCGCAAACCCCAGCCAATATCCCTGAAGTTTTGGACACGCCCAGAACATGTGGGCATGGTTCGCTTGTCCTCCCGCACGTTTTACACACCTGTCCTCCACCCCAAGTAATCTACTCATCCGGGCCACTGTCATGTTGGCCCGGTGGACCACCTTGAATTGGATCAAGCTGAGCCTTGCGCGTGTAGCGGTCACGTTGACTCTGCTCAACATGCCCGCCCATAGGCCGTCCTCCATCTCTCCCCCAAGTTCCTCCTTCCACTTACGTTTCAGCTCCTCGGTCTGCATCTCCTCTGCCCCCATTAGTTCTTTGTAGATGTCCGAGACACTCCCCTTTCCCCTCCCATCTCCTAGACACTACCCTATCCTGGATCCCCCTTAGTGGCAGGAGTGGGAAGGATGATATCTGCCTGCGCAGAAAGTCCCGCACCTGTAAATATCTGAAGTCGTTCCCTCTTGCCAACCCAAACTTCTCCTACGCACTCAAGCTAGGGAAGCTCCCTTCCAGGAACAAGTCTCCCATCCTCTCAATTCCTGCCCCTCGCCATACTCTTAAACCCCCCATCCAGGCTCCCTGGGGCAAACTGGTGGTTGTCACATATTGGGGACCAGACTGATGCTCCCACTGCTCCAACGTACCTCCTCCACTGACCCCAGATCCTCGAGGCCGCCACCACCACGGGACTGATGGAATATCTCGCCGGCGGAACTGCAGAGGTGCCGTAATCAACGCCCCCAAGCTAGTGCCCTTACAAGAAGCTGCCTCCATCTGCTCCCAAACCGACCCCCCCCCCCCCCCCCCCCCCACCACCCACTTCCTTCTCATAGCAATATTGGCCACCCAGTGGTAATTCCCAAAGTTTGGCAGGGCAAGCCCCCTCCCTCCCCCCGATTCCTCTCGAGCATCGCCTTCTTCACCCGCGGGGACTTACCCGCCCAGACAAAGCCCAAAATGATTTTATTAATCCTCTTAAAGGACCGCGGGATGAAAATTGGGAGGCATTGGAATACAAGTAAAAATCTTGGTAGGACCGTCATCTTAACTGTCTGCACCCTCCCAGCCAGGGACCGCGGTAGCGCATTCCATCTCCGAAACTCGCCCCTCATCTTCTGGACCACCCGGGACAAGTTCAGCTTGTGTAACCGGCCCCAGTCGTGCGCCGCTTGTATCCCTAGGTACCAAAAACTGTCCCCCACTAACCTAAACGGCAGCTTCTCCAGCCGACCCCCCTGACCTCTTGCCTGGACTACAAACATCTCGCTCTTTGTCATGTTCAGTTTATATCCCGAAAACCGGCCAAATTCCCCCAAAGTTGCCATGATCTCACCCATCCCTGCCCCTGGATCTGCTACATATAAGAGCAGGTCGTCCGCGTACAGTAAAACCAACCCCCCCCCCCCCGCACCCTTAAGCTCTCAGAGCAATTGCCAGCGGCTCTATAACTAACGCAAACAACAGTGGGGAGAGGGGACATCCCTGTCTTGTACCCCGGTGCAGTCTAAAGTAGTCTGAAGTCATCCTATTCGTCCTTACACTAGCCTCCGGGCCTGGGACAACAGCCTAACCCAGTTGATAAAGCCCCTACCGAACCCAAACCGCCCCAGCACCTCCCATAAATAGTCCCACTCCACCCGGTCGAACGCCTTTTCCGCATCCATGGCCACAACTACCTCAACCTCCCTACTCTTCGGGGACATCATAATCACATTGAGCAGCCTTATATTGGCCACCAACTGCCTGCCCTTGACAAACCCGGTATTATCCTCCATAATCACATCTGGCACACAATCTTCAATCCTGGAAGCCAAAACTTTGGCCAGCAACTTGGCACTCACATTGAGCAGGGAGATCGGCCTATATGACCCGCATAGCTCTGGGTTCTTTTCCCGCTTCAATATTAACAAAATAGTGGCCTGTGACATCGTCGGAGGCAGCACTCTCTATCCCTCGCCTCATTGAAAACCTTGAACTACAGCGGCCTTAATATCCCCGAGACTTTCTTGCAGAATTCCACCGGATACCCGTCTGGCCTCGGGCCTTACCCGACTGCATTGCCTTCAAGCCCACAGCTATTTCATTGGCTCTGATCGTGGCCCCCAGCCCATCCACCAGCTCCCTGCCCCCCTTGGGAAGGCCAGTCCGTCCAAAAGGCGCCTCATCCCCTCGGGCCCCGTGGGGGGTTCTGAGCGATAGAGTCTGCTGTAAAAGTGCCTGAACGCCTTGTTTAGCCCAGCCGAGTTCCCTACCAAATTCCCATCCCCATCGACCATCTTTTCTGTTTCCATGGCTGCCTCCCTCTTCCTAAGCTGCTGTGCCAGCATTCTGCTGACCTTCTCCCCATGTTCGTAAAACGCACCCCTGGCCTTTCTAAGCTGCACCACTGCCTTGCCCATGGACAGTACCTCAAACTCAGCCTGCAGCCTCCGACATTCCCTTAACATCTCCACCCCCGGGGTCGCCGCATACCTCTTATCTATCTGTAGGATCTCCTCAACCAGTAGGTCCGTCTCTGCCCTATCCGTCCTGTCCCTATGAGCCTGGATCGAAATCAGCTCCCCTCCTATCAAATCCTTTGCCATTGCTGGTACCCTCCCCATTTTCGAACACGACCGGTCCAGGCCGGGGTCGATGACCGTATTAAAATCCCCTCCCATCACTAACTTGTGCGAGTCCAGGTCAGGTATCTTCCCCACTTAAGACTGAGATTCAAAGGCAGTTTTTCTGAGGGTAGTGACTTTGGAACACTCTCCTTTCCTCAAAAAGCAGCAGTGGAAGCAGAGTTTGAGTGTTTTCAAGACCGTACTCGATAGATCCTTGAGCGGTGCAGTGATTAGCACTGCTGCCTGACAGCTCAAGGGACCCAGGTTCAATTCCAGCCTCTGGTGACTGTCTGTGTGGAGTTTGCACTTTTTCCCCATGTCTGCGTGGGTTTCCTCTGGGTGCTCCCGTTTCCTCCCACAATCCAAAGATGTGCAGGTTAGTTGGACCAGCCATGCTAAATTGCCCCTTAGTGCCCAAAGGTTTAGATGGGGTTACTGGGTTACAGGGATAGGGTGGAGGCGTGGGCTTAAGTAGGAGTGCACTTTCCTAGGGCCGGTGTAGACTCGGTGGGCTGAATGGCCTCCTTCTGCACTGTAAATTCTATAGTTCTATGATACATTGCACTGTAAGGATTCTATGAAACAAGGGGCGGAAGGTTACTGGAGGGTTGGCAGCAGGTTACAGCCAGATCAGCCATGATCTTAGTGAATGCTAGAGCAGGCTCGAAGAGCCAAGTGACTACTCTGTACATTCACTGGAACGTGGTAGAAGGGTTTTGGAATTAACTTTAGACTTAGACTTCTATCAGAAATTACTGTGTGCCTTTTTGAGGTCGAATGAATTTGATCATAGATGTGGATTTCCTCCACAGTTGAGCTTGATTATTCAGTTCCTCAGTCATAAATGTATTACTTCCAACCTGCATTTGTGCTGTGTTGAACTGGTGCTGTGTTGAACTGAATACCTGCTATTCTACTCGTACTCCATTCTTTCCTGAACTGTTTCGAGTGATGGAGTCTTACTTTAATGCTCGAGTACACACTTTTCAAGTCTTCCCTTAATTTGGAACCTTCTTTACCTTGTGTTATCTGTTTGAATCTTCTGTTCATCATGTTCTGTACTCTGGTATTTTCCTTGAACCTTGTTAACCAGAACTGAATTTTGCAATCCGAATGTGCCCTGCTCGACAGCCCCCCTATTATTCCAACATAACTGCCTCAGATAAGCACCTTATTGCTTTTACAGAATAGCTCAGCATTCTGTTCACTTTATTGATTGGTGCTCCACATCGACAAGAGATGTTAAATCTATAATTTTTCCTTTATCTCTTTTAGCTTCTGTTAGCCAGTTCAATACCATGCATTAAGTGTCGTGTATTATTTTGTCAAATTGACACTCAACCCCCGGGTTCCTCGGCGTCAGATTTGGTGGGTACCCTTTATGATGCGCTGGGAATCGCTCCGAAGTTCCCCACAAGGGTTTACTTGGCAATTGCCCAGAAGTGCCTCCCCTCCCGGTGCGATCCTGACTGATCCTGCCCACCTCCCTCACGGACAAATGCCCCCCCCCCCCCCCCCGGAATGATGCCACTCCCCCTGGACTAATGCCCCCCCCTCGGCAACTACTACTGTAAAAAGAGGAAGTGACTTATCTCTCTGCGCCTCAATGACTCCATATAAATTCCACCGGGGGTGTCCTTCGCTGTTCCTGTCTCAACTAGCCTGAGCAAGGAAGGTTGAGGGAGATGGGGATTTTCCAGTGAAGGTAAGTCTGGCGAGAAGGCAGTACACCAGTGATTGCCACTCAGCGGATGTTACAGGCCAGTGTCTCCTTCCTTTGAGTCATACTTCACACTTGTCTGTTAGTTTTCATCTGGTATAATTCTGCTCACATGTAGATTTTTAAATCCATGTTCTTCCATATGAATTCCCGTATCAAAGTGGACTGCCATTCACTTTTCCTTCCTCCTCTCAAACTCATATGCTCCTTCATGTACCGAGGTACAGTGAAAAGTATTTTTCTGTGAGCAGCTCAACAAATCATTCAGTACATGAAAATAAAATAAAAAGATAATACATAATAGGGCAACACAAGGTACACAATGTAACTACATAAGCACTGGCATCGGGTGAAGCATATAGGGTGTAGTGTTAATCAGGTCAGTCCACAAGAGGGTCATTTAGGAGTCTAGTAACAGCAGGGAAGAAGCTGTTTTTGAGTTTGTTTGTGCGTCTTCTCAGACTTTCTATGGTGCATCTGTAAAAGTTGGTAAGAGTTGATGTGGGCATTCTGAATTTCCTTCAATTCCTCTAATCAGGTTTTTGACCATAATTAAACCCCCACCCCCGACCTGTCCAGCATGTTACCCACCCTACCCCTCTCAGCCTTCTCATCGTAGTCTGCCAGCCCGAGATCCTGGGCTTGACTGGATGTCTAGGTGTGCCGCTGAATGTCTCTTCCTCAGACTAGCTGCAGTACTGGCAGTGGCCACTACTCCTAGTGTCGCTGCTGGTATCGGCAGGCTGAGGCTGGCAGCTCTGAGGCATAAGGGGCGGGATTCTCCCATCCCACAGCAGTGTGTCCACGCTGTCGTAAATGCCGTCGTGTTTTACCACTGCGTGAACGGGCCGCTGCCAGGAGTAATTCTGGCCCCTACAGTGGGCTAGCACGGCGCTGGAGTGGTTCACGTCACTCCAGCTGCCGATCCCAGAGCGAACTGTGCGCCGCGGGATCTGCACATGCGCAGTGGCGCTGGCGCCAACACACGCATGCGCAGTGGCCTCCTTCAACGCGCCGGCCCCGGCGCAACATGGCGCAGGGCTACAGGGGCTGGCGCGTAGGAAAGGAGGCCCCCAGCCAGAGAGGCCGGTCCGCTAATCCGTGGGCCCTGATTGCGGGCCAGGCCACATCGGACTGGGTCGGACCCCCCCCCACAGGCCCCATCCGATCCTTCAACGCAGAGGTCCCGCTGGCTCAGAGCAGGTTAGAATGGCGCCGGAGGGACTCATTTTTTTTCTGATGGCTGCTCGGCCCATGCTGGGCGCGCGTAAAGCGGCCCGCGACCGGCGCCGCGCCAACCACACCGGCGCCGATGGCGCCGACTCTCCACAGAGTGCTGGCATCAGGGCGGCGTGCCATGATTCGCGAGGCCTGTCGGCGATTCTCCGACCCTGTGCGGGGTTGAAGAATCCCGCCCAAAGTTCTGGAGATGGACAGAAACTTGCCTCAAATTGGGATGAACTGGCAAACTCTAGGGTGGGCATACCCCTGAAATTTACACTGGGGTGCAAGGAGCCCTCCCTTGACATATGACCTAGCTCAATGTGACTCAGGCACATAATTGGTATCTAGGCGTGAACCTGCTGAGAACTAGCTTCAGCTTGAGGGCATGGTAACAATTTTCATGACTCGACTCATTTAGTCATTTCAATTTAATATTAAATATGCAATAAAAAGAAAATATTGTAAATGCTTATCGTGTCAGCCAGAGCCTATGGAGAGTGACAGATTTAACGGACTGGAATTTATGCCCCTACCAACTGCCCCCCACCCCCATTTCCACCCCAGGAGGAGATTGCCATTGGTGTGTGGGGAGGAGCGGGGTCATAAGTGGACAACATGCCACTGAAAGCATTCCTGGTGCCTGTCCAATTGCTATTTTATCAACAGTGGTGAAGGTGTGTCAAGCACCCCCCCCCCCCCCCCCCCCCCCCCCCCCCCGTCATCCTTGTCGGGGGCAGGCTGGCAGGAGCAGGCAATTAATCCCCCCACCCCATATGCACACTTAATTTTGCATTGATCTGCAGATTGCCTCCAGCAGTGATCATCATTCCGAGCCATTAAGTAGCAGCAGGGCAAGAGGCAATGCACTCACCTCTGATTTCTGTGCTAAACAGCAAACTCCTGATTTGTATAGCTGGCAACAAATGTTCGGTTTTTCTTGGGATATGTTTGTCCTAGTAATGTGAAGTCAAGGTCAATGTGTTAGAATTTTGCAACCGTTTACACAAGTGATATTAAATGTCCTAATATTCTTCTTCGCCACTCTTGAACCTGTAAGCTGATCTCTCCAAAGAGACTGTGATAATGAATCTCAGCGACTTTCTATCAGCAATGCAGGCAGTATGCAGGACTCTATGTTAACCACTGCATTTCCACAGTAAAAATAAATTATTGCAGATGCTGGAAATCTGAAATAAAGCAGAAAATGCTGGATGAACTCGGCACGTCTGGTACAAGCTGTGGAGAGATAAATATTGTTTACTTCTTGATGTACCATCAATTGACGACAGACGAGGAGTCGGGAGAAAAACTGTGGCTTTAATCAGCTTAAAGACACCTGCTGGCAGCCGGTCCTAGAATGAGGGCGGGGCTGGAGGTTGGCCACCTCTATACATGAGCCCGAGGGGAGGAGCCACAGGCGGAGCCAGCAGGGACTAGCCCAGGCATGTAAACACACAACAGTACTATACAATACAGTGGTTTACCACACTTCTCAAGTCCGTGTGATCCTTCTACTGATTTGCTCTGTAGAAGAGTCATGTGGACTCAAAACGTTCACTGTTTCCACCGATGCTGCCAGACATTTTCTGGTTTACTGAATTTCCATGTCTGCCTGTATTAAAACTGAAGCTCACTGTTTGCACTTCCTAGAAAACTATCTATTTGAACTTCCCAGAATGCGTCATTTTTGTATTAATTATGAATTTTTGTTTGTGGAAATATAAAATTCCATTTGAAAAAATTTGGATACGTTGCTGTGTTTTGTTTTGTGGATCAATTGATGCTTTATATTTTGCCTTCACTTGGCAGAACAGATTTATATCTGATTTCCAGAGGAATTTATAGCACAGAAAGGCGATTCAACCTATTATGGCTTTGGCTTTTGTTCAATCAGAAACTAATCTCTCTGCCTTGCTCTCACTACGTATCTTCAACTGCTTCAATTGTTTATCTACTTTCCTCTCATTGATGCAATGGTCTTTGCCTCAATTACTTCTTTGTGAGTACCCCATGGAATGAATCATTCATCAGAAAATCTTATTGATGAAATGTGATTCAATGGGCTGAATTCCATGTCATTAACCCAGGCATGACTATGCTAGGATCCTGGAGGTGGTTTTCGAGGAAGTGGACGGCTCTGTAGTCGCCTTCAAGAGCCTCTTAAATTAAGAATGGTGGATGTGCTCCGCAGAAGTGAGTGCTGATGTGAGCATCGAAGGCTCGGGGTGACAGGCAGCCCTACAGGGAAAGATGGATTCTGATGCTGTAGGTGAGGGACTGTGAGGGCACTACAAAATGAAGCCTTCAAAATGATTTTTTTTTTAAAAATGCTGTGGCCCTTGCAGTCCATCAGATCCACACTGGGTTGCTTGTCTAGATGCACTGCTCATCACCCTGCCTGCTGCCAAGGGCTTCACCGCCATTCCACCTACAGATTGCAGCTACATCAGGGGCCCTGTCCACCAGCTGGAAAATCCAAATGACTGATGCGACCATCAATTCACACGAGACGGAGAGTTGCAGTGAACAGTGGTTTTAATCAGCTGGAACTGTGCCTGCCTGCGACTGCTCTGCACTGAGAGCCGCCTGCAGGCAGCAGATCTATATACCTCCCCTGAGGGGGCGGAGCCCACAAGGGCACCAACATGATACAATGTAATGTAATACAATGGTCCATAGGTGGAGCCCACAAGGGCATCAGCATTGTACAATGTAATGTAACGTAATACAGTGGTGAATGGTTGCCGTAATACATTCACCACAATGACGTGTGAAAAGTGCCCTCAATTGACACCACCGGTTGCTGGAGGTGCGATCATACGGCAGACCTGCAAGTCGGTTGATAGCCAGAAATTGCTGTAACACTCGCTGCCAAACCCATCTCTGCCTTGCGATGAAAATTCAGCCTAATGTTTTGTAAGCCGAGGAAAAGGTTTGCTGATCAATTTTGTGATTTTTTTTTTTTTTTTAAAAAGCAACAATTTGCATAATTTCTCAGGAAGTTATTCAATACTTTGCTTATTTTACATGGTATAAATACTTTAGATCAGGGCATTGGCATATGGAAGCCTGAACACGGATTTGAACTTATCGTAATAAATAAGTGAGAGAAGTGACAATAATAATCAGTGAGCAGTAAACCTCTAGCAGACCACGTTTGTTGGTTAGAGTCTAACAGAGCGATTGGCTCAGACAGTATGTATCTTATGGTGGTGACAAAGGTCGAGGGTGGGTGAAGCATCATCTGACAATTGTTCTGGGAGAAATGTGCAGTCCTGCTGAGCTCATGATCTGCATTGAAAACCAGGAGGGAAAAGAAACCAAAAGAAGACAAGAACTTGCACCTGTCATGACCTCCAGAACTCCCAAAGCACTTTACAGCTAATTGAATGCTTTTGGAGGTTAGTCCCACTGTAAAGTCAAGAAAACCTGCAGGCAATTTGTGTACAGTGAAGTCCTATTGGCAGTACTGTGATAATGACAAGATAATCTGGTTCAGTAATTTTGGCAGAAGGATGAAAATTGGCCAGGAAAACCGGAAAACCATCCATCCGTCTGCACGAATAACGCCCCTTGGATCCATCAAAGAGGACAGACAATCGTATTATTCACCCTGGGGTAATACGGACTGCAACAGGATGCAGATGAACGGTAAAGCATACACCAAACGTAGGCGTTGGTTCAATACGATTTATTGAACTTCTGTAACAATGCACACAGCTGGCTGTGGGTTGACACTACTACTCTTAAGTGTACTAACTCTAACTTACTAGACCAGGCTAGCTCTCATCCATGTGTAGAAGATGCTGACTGATCTATACACCCTGACACTCACTACAGTTGTCACCAGCGGAAAGAGACGGAGTGCTGATGCCTCGTGTGTTTTATAGTTGGAAGCCCCCCTTTGGTGTTCTGTCTGGTGATTGGTTGTGTTTTTTCCTGAATGTTGATTGGCTAACCTGGGTGTCTGTCACTGCCTGTTTTTACTTCATGATGTGCATGGGTGCATATTATGACAGACTGCACCTTGGTCTAACATCCCATTCAGAGTATGGCACCTCTGGCAGTACTGTGAAGTACCAGCCCGTCTCCGGAATTGATCTCGAAACCACAACTTTGTGACTCGGGAGAGAGTGCTACCAGGTGAGCTGAGGCTGAACACTTCACTTCTAAAGGATTTGCGTTATTAGTCCACTTACAGTGAAAGACAAAATGCTACTTTTCCTAAGTTGGACAGAGGTGCATCTGCATACCAATAACATTAGCAACTAAGATGGATAGGAAGTGAACCATTCTGCCTGAAGAGCCTTCTTCATGACTTTCTATGTGACTGGTAAAATAGCTCTTGGCATTCCCTCTGGTGTTGTTTCACAAAACACCAAAATAAGTGACCATTGTTAATTGTCAACAACACGATAAATGGCTTTCAAAAGACCATAGGCTGATGTGTACACTGAGCAGATATCAAAGGCAATTTATTGTGGAGAAGTGTGAGATAATATGTTTTGAAAGAATAAGAGGAAGTATTTACTTGGAGAAGCACAGCTTTGAAAGAAATCGAAGAGATGATGGACAGGGTGTACAGATACTAAAACTTTTAAAAGTAAGAAAGCAGGCTGTAAGAGGAAACTAACTGGACTCAGTAGAGATGGTGCTCAATTGATGAGGCTGAAATGAAAATATTAGGGGCGAGATCTAGTGGCTCCATTCGCTGCAGGCGCAAATCCTGTTGTGGCTGCTAAATCTTGCGAGGGCCAAAACAGGATTTGTGCTGGAGAGATCGTGGTTTGAGATCTCCATGTCTCTCCTCCCCCCCCCCCCCCCCCCCCCCCCCCCCCCCCCCCCCCCCCCCCCCCACCCTCACCGCCGGTGACGTGTAGACCTGAACCTTATTTCCATGAATTTTAATAACTGCTAATATTATGAAATTGCTTTACGCCGTCGCATCCTCAGACCATGTATACCCCCCACCAAAAGCAAAAATCAGTCAGGCTGACCACGCCATGGGCACAGAAGTGCCTGGAGGCCCTGGGGGTTAAGGGCCAAGAGGAGAGGGGGCAGTGTGGTGGGGGGGGGGGGGGGGGGGGAAGGGGATATCTCCGATAGCTGGGGGTTGGGGGCAGGGGGTGGCATGTTTGTGAAGAGGGAAGAGTTCTCCATTGATATTTCCGTGATCGGGTGGAGGGAAAGGGGGGAAAGAGTGCCCCCTGATACTTCTGTGGTGGAAGGGGGAGGGTCGCCCCCGATGCTTGTGGGCGTGGTCCTCCATGTCCATGGTGGGGGTGTGGGAAGAACTATATTTTGAAAGCAAATCAGGGCTCCCCTTAAAGATGGAACCCTGATTTCTGTGGAACTGGCCTTGCCGGCTCTACCAGGCCCTACCCTGTCGAAGTGACGGTGTTACCTATCACTTTCTCTCTCTTTCCCCCCCCCCCCCCCCCCCCCTCCCTCTCTCCCCCGCCCCCCTCCCCCCCCTTCCCTCTTTCCCCCCCCCCTCCTTAAGAGTTACTGTGAACTGACTGCCAGGAAGTCTGGTCTGAGAGCTCAGCCAGGGTCATGCCGGTTTTGAGTCAGAACCTGACACTCTGACAAATGATGGAAAAATTCTGCCCTATGTTAAAAATTCTGCTCCTATGTGCCAATGGTGCAGGCAGCATGAACCACGGGGAAATGGGTTTGTGCTGACAGATGCTGTTAACTATTGTTGGTTTCTTTGCTTAGGTGGTTGGGATGCACAATGACAATTTGGATGATTGTAAGCATACGGAAAGGCCACCATAAAGAACGCGTCATATTTATTCACTTCCCCAGCAGCGATGAAATGGGAAAAGGAAATGTCATTTTCCTAACTCTAGGTTAGATTATATTAAGCGAATTGGATTAAGTGGAGAGCCAATATAGATGTACGGACAGAGTGGCCTCTTTTTGTGTTGTAAAATTCAATCATGCTCCACTTTTTTGAAAAAGTGCAAGACTTATAATTTAACCCAAAGCTGTAGGAAAACTTAACCGAAATGTGAGACAATGTGAAAAGTGACTCTCAAATTGGGAGCAGAGGGAAAGATTCTCACCCCATAGCATGGCAGCATTGTCCTGTATAAATGACTTCATTTTGCTTTCTTGCCACTCTTGCCACACACGCCACCTTTCCGGAGTGTATTTGTGAATGCCAATTAGGACTTGAACATTAAACTGAATCGCACAAAAATCAGGGGTTTGGACCCCGATCACTTCTCATCCATGGCGATGAAACCTGGCTGGAAACTGGTTAAATTTGCTGATGAGACAGAAGTGAGGACAGTCGGAGAGAATGAAGATGCAGCAAAAATTTGCAAAAGGATTTTGAACAGTTGAGCAATTGGAAGACATGAGGCAAATGAATTATAGCATTAATAAATTTTAAGCTATACTTAAGCAATTGAAAAACTGTGAGACATAAATATGTAATGAATGAAGCTGAATTAGCACAAAGATACTTAAAAAAGGGCAATACTCATACAGTATGGCAGATTGATTTAGGATAATAATAGAATGTTTGCATATATAGACAAAGCAGTAGAATAAAGTAAACCAAATTTATTGCTAAGATTTAACAGTGCACTGCTCAGACAGCGGCATTTTATTTTCCTAGTTTTGGTCAAAGCATGGCGAAAAAGATGTGTTTGTCTTGATTAGTGCATTAATCCAATGAGGCAAATATGTCAGGGCTAGCAAAAGACAATTGGATGTGATAATGGGAATATTAGGCTGGAGAATGAGACTATTTGTCCCTCTGTGTCTGTTTCTGTCCAAGAATCCTATTAGAGCAATCTATTCCAATATTTTTGTCATTTTGGTTCAGCTGGCAGAAATCCTTGGAGTCTGAAGGCTGTGAGTTCAAGTCCCACAACAGATTTGAGCATATTATCTGCAAAGACACTGCCCCCTCACCACAAACTTTGTATCAATCAGTGCAGGGCTTTTCCCTATATTAGAAACTTAGAAACATAAAAATAGGAGCAGGAGGAGGCTATTTGGCCCTTAAAGCCCACCCCACCATTCATTGTGATCATGGCTGATCATCTAACTCAATAGCTTAATTCCGCTTTCCCCATATACTTTGATCCCCTTTGCCCTAAGTACTATATCTAACTGCTTCTTGAAAACATACAATATTTTGGACTCTACTACTTCCTGTGGTAATGAATTCCACAGGCTCACCATTCTCTGGGTGCAAAAATGTCTCTTCGTCTCTGTCCTAAATGGTCTACCCTGTATCCAAATTTGGTGATATGATACTTTGTCCCCTCATCCAAATCATTAATGTACATTATGAATAACTTGGGTCCTAGCACCGATCCCTGTGGTACCCCACTAGTCACTGCCTGTCAATTTGAAAAAGTTTCATTGATTCCTACACATTGTTTCCTGTCTGCCAACCAGTTTTCTATCCATCTCAGTACACTACTCATAATACCATGTGATTGAATTTTACATGCTAATCTTTTGCGCGGGACTTTGTCAAAAGCCTTCTGAAAGTCCAAATACACCACAACCACTGACATCCCCTCATCAATTCTACCAGCCCCACCCTCTAAGAATTCCAGGAGATTTGTCAAGTATGATTTCCCCCATTGTAAATCCGTGCTGACTCTGTCTGATCCTGCCACTGTTTCCTAAGTGCTCTGGTATAAAATCTTTGATGGTGAATTCTAGAATTTTCCCCACTACTGATGTCAGGCATGCTGGTCTATAATCCCCTGCTTTCTCTCAACCTCCCTTTTTAAATAGTGGAGTTACATTAGCCAGCCTCCAATCTGCAGGAACTGTTCCGCAGTCTATCGAATCCTGAAAGATGACCACCAATGCGTCCACTATTTCTAGAGCCATCTCCTTCAGTACCCTGGGATGTAGATTATCAGGCGCTGGGGATTTATCAGCCTTGAATCCCATCAATTTCCCCGACACCATTTCTCTACTGATGCGAATCAATTTCAGTTCCTCCCTCTCACTAAACCCTGCATTCCCCAACATTTCTGGTATCTGATATGTGTCCTCATTTGTGAAGATAGAACCAAAGTATGTATTTAGTTCAGCCATTTCTTTGTCCCCTATTATATATCCCCCTGTTTCTGATTGTAAGGGACCCACATTTGTCTTCACAAATCTTTTTCTCTTCATGTACCTACAGCAACTTCGGCAGTCAGTTTTTATGCTCCCTTCAAGCTTACTTTTGTACTCTATTTTTCCCCTTCATTAATCAATCCTTATGTCCTTCTTTGCTGAATTCTAAACAGCTCCCAATCCTCAGACTTGTTTTCCTTGGACAATTTATATGCTACATGGATAAAAAACTATCCCTAATTTCCCTTGTGACAGTAGCGATTATTATTATTATTACATGTAGGCCTCAATGAAGTTACTGTGAAAAGCCCCTAGTCGCCACGTTCCAGCGCCTGGCCAGGGAGGTCGGTGCAGGAATTGAACCCGCGCTGCTGGCCTTGTTCAGCATTGCAAGCTAGCTGTTTAGCCCACTGTGCTAAACCAGCCCCTGGCCATGGATTGGCCACCATTCCCATTTTACTTTTATGTCAGACAGGAATAAACAATTTTTGCAGTTCCTTCATGCACCCTTTGTACGTTTGCCATTGCCTATCCCATAACTTTCCCCAATCGATCATTGCCAACTTATGCCTCATTAAAGTGACGATTACTCATCAAAAAGCATTCAGTGGCTGTGAAACCTCTAGGGGCATCCTTTGTGGGGTGAAAGGCACAACACAAATTGGATTCTGCCTTTCTTTTCCAATATCATCACCACCATTGTCTCCTGAACCAATACCAAACTACTTGACTAAATATTTAGTAATTTTCTGCATTTGTTCCTATGGAACAATAAGTGACCACATTGCAAAAAAAATAGGATGCACTGGGGGCATGTAATGCATGCACAGGTTCTTTGTCTTGCCTCTGAAGTACCCTTCTATGCATTCCCCTTATTTGGCTCATACTAGAGAGAAGATATTTGGTGATTACTCAACCATTCCCTCATTGCTACCTTTTTATGCTCTTATTGTTATTCTTCTCCTCTTCACTCCTTGATGGCATATATGGACCACAGACGAATTCTCTCCATCTAATCCTATCTTGGGCCAAACTCTCCAGTTGTTGCCATGTATAACCTTTGGCTCTCATCTCCTTTTCTGCATCCCGCCTCCATGTGTTTCTTGGTCTGCTTTGCTTTCTCTTTCCTTGCAAGCTCCACGCAAGACCCTGCCATGCAACATTGTTCCGTGGCCTCCGCAAAATTATCGGCTAGCCGATTCCACTTTCACCTTTTTGATCATTGGGTCTTGTTTTGTCTTCGCCCATCGCTGAATATTATTGATGGTATTTGGCCAGTGTATCCTGAGGCACCTGTTGATGATGGATTGGATTTTAATTAATATCGTTTTGGTAGTCCTCCACGTTTCAGAGCTATAAAGGAGAACAGGCTTTTGATGCTCTTGGCCCTGAGTAAATGGTTCACTGTCGTGAATATCAGTTGTTTCTCTGGCAAGGCACACCTTCACTCCCTCAAGTCCAAGGAATGCACACTTCAGTGCGTTTGGTGAACAACTATTTACCGTATATAATCAGACCATACTAACTGCATTAGGTAGTAATTTCGTATCATCCCTTCAGAGCAGGAGTATTGGAGAGCAACTATTGATAATCAAATATGCCTTCATAGAATCATCATGAATCCTACAATTTTCTTTACAGATAATTATCCAATTCTCTTTTGAAAATCTCAGCTGCAGCAGGCAGTGCATTGCAGATGCTGACCACTTGCTGCATAAAAAGGCTTTCCCCTCCTGTTACCCTTGCTTCTTTTGCCGATTACCTTAGGTCTGTGCCATCTGGTCCTCGACCCTACCATGAATGGAATTTATTTTCCCTTTCTACTCTGTCCAGACCCTTCATGACTTTGAATACAGCTATCAAATCTGCTCTTCTTCAAAGAGAACAACCTCAGTTTATCCAACCTCTGTCCAGGTAACTGAAGCTCCTTTTCCCTGAAACCATTCTTATGAATCTTTTCTGCTCTCTCATTAATGCCATCACATTCTTCCTAAACCAGGGTGCCTATACCTGCAGCCAATACTTTAGTTGAAGCTGGATCATCATTTTCTACAGGTTTCTCAAACTTCCTTGTTTTTTTGTGCTATATGCCACTATTAATGAACCCCAAGATCCTTTGTGTTTTATTAACCTGCCCTGCCACATTCAGTGATTAATACATGTGTGCTCTCTTTCCTGTGCCTCTTTTGAGTTGTACCATTTAATTTATGTTGCCTCTCTTCATTCTTCCCCACAAAATTAATTACTTCACACTTCTCTGCATTAAATTTCATCTGTCGTTTGCCTCCTCATTTCATCAGTCTTTCTATTTCCTTTTCGTGATCGCTTTCCTCCTCGCATGCACTCCGGATTTTGAAGTTGTGCCCTGTGCAGAAGGTAGATCACAAAAAGCAGGGGTCCTAACACCAACTCCTGCAGCAGTCCATTATACATCTTCCTCTCGTCCTAACTGCAACTTTCCCCCAATCACTGTTTCCTGTCACTCATCCAATTTTATATCCATGCTGTTGTTGCACCTTTTATTTTATGAGCTCTTAAGCTTTCTTGCACCACGTTAGCAATTTCTGTGCAAATTTCTTCCTCTACATCTATTTCACTAGTTATGGAGAAGACATCCAGCATTCTCTTGTTTCTTGGCTCGACCCACATAAATTCTGGAACAGAAACAGAAAATGCTGGAAAAACTCAGCAGGTCAAGCCGGTTCTGTGGCAAGAAACAGTTGATGATCTTTAATCTGAATAGATCCTATCCTTGGGATGGCGCGAACCTCTCTCTCCAGCACTGCAGTGTTCTCCTTAATCACTATTAGTACATTTCCTACTTTATTTCCTTGCCTATCTTTCCTGAAAACCTATCCAGAAATATTTAGTACCTCGTCCTACCTATCTTTGAGTCAGCTTTATGCCATCGCTACAAAGACATGGGCATGATTTACTGTGTCGCGCCTGACTTGGTGATGTGATAAGGCTATTGAATCTTGAAGGAGAGATCCAGATTGTCATATTTAAGTGAGCCATTATGTTCACATCACCAGGTCTGCATTGGATTTTCCTTTCACCAGGGACCTAGCGGCCGGGCCTGGGGGACCTCGCCAAGCGCATTGAGCGCTGGTCCACACAAACGTGGACCAGATGTAACTGCACATGGGGGAATCTCCCAGGCCATTAGAGACCCCCAGGTGGTTGGGCAATGGGCAGGGTGGTACTCTGGCATTCCTGCTGGCATGGGGGCACCTTTGCATTGCTGGCAGGAGTACTACCAGGGTGACAGTTCCAAGGTGCCATGGTGCCTGGTTGCCTGTGCCCGAGGTGCATTGCCCATAAGAGGTGGGGTGAGGGGAGATTCAAGGACCCCATCAGTTGAGTTGAGGGGATCCGTAGGCTGTAGTGGTGTGGCAGAGGCGAGTCAAAAAATTGGGGTGGTCTTTACAAATGGCACCCCAATATGCAAGTACTCCTCTTGTACTTGCTAATTCAGGAAATGATGTAAGTGAGACCCACAAAAGGTACATTGCAGGGTCTTTCTCAGCGCTGCAGGTGCTGAGAAACACGCCGCTCAACGCACCCAAAATGGATTTATGTCTTTGTCCTATTGAATCGGGCCCCATATCTCCACTTGTCGCTCATCAACATTATTTATCACATTCTGAGTATTCACATACATAATAAAATAATAATCTTTATTGTCACAAGTAGACTTGCATTAACACTGCTTGTTACATTGCCCTTACTCTGACCCCCAACTAATACTTTACTGTTTCCTTTACCGGGGCTATCTAACTCACCCAATTCTCCATGTACCGCACCTCTGTAAAGTAGTTTAAAGTCTTAAAAAATGCACCATTTTCAGCACTCTTTGTGACTCCTGCAGTACTGAAATAGTCCATGTCCGAATGCAGCAAGACCTGGACAATACCCAGGCTTGGGTTGACAAGTGACAAGTAACATTTGCGCCACACAGGTTCCAGGCAATGTCCATTTCCCACGAGGGAGGATCTATCCACCGTCCCTTAACATTCAATTGAATTGCCATCACTGAATCCCCCACTATCAATATGTTTGGGGTTACCATTGACCAGAAATTGAACTGGACAGCCGTATAAATCCTGTGGCGACCAGACCAGGCCAAAGTTTAGGAATCCTATGGCAAATAATTCACCACCTGACTCTCAAAGTCTGTCCACAATCTACAAGGCACAAGTCAGGAGTGTGATGAAATACTCCCCACTTGCCTGAATGAATGGGGCTTGAACAGCACTCAAGAAACTCTATACTATCCAGGACATAGCATCCCACTTGATTGAGACCCTTTCCATGAATATTCACTCCCTCCACCACCAGCGCACAATGGCAGCAGTGTACCATCTACAAGATGCACTGCAGGAACTCACTGGGGTTCCATAAGCAGCACCTTCCAAGACACACCATTATCTAGAAAGACGAAAGCAGTAGAGACCCCCGGGAACATCACTATCTGGAGGTTCTCCTCCAAGTCACGCACTATCCTGACTTGGAAATATATTGCTGATCCTGCACAGTTGCTGCGTCAAAATCCTGGAATTCCCTCCCTAACAGCACTGTGGGTGTATCTACAACACAGCGACTGCAACGGTTCAAGAAGGCAGCTCACCAACAGCTTCAAGGAATGAGCAATAAGTGCTGGCCTAATTTTTTAAAATTGCAGTAGCGAATTTCCCTGCAAGGACATTGTTCCAGGTTCTGATCAGTTGCAATTAGTCTAGCCTACACGGGTCCCATTTCTCCCAGAACCAGTCCCAATTTCACAGGAATCTAAAACCATCCCTCCTGCTCCACCTCGCCAGTCATGCATTTATCTGTGCTCTCCTCCTATTTCTGTGCTCATTATGCATGGTACAGGCTGTAATCTAGAGATTGCTACTTGTGAAGCCATGCGTGCCCATTCTTTTTAGGCTCACTAAACTGTGCCTGCAGGTGCTCATCCCTCTTTCCACCTCTGCTGTTGGTACCGATTTGAAGCGCGATCGCAGACTGTTCACCTTGCTCCTCTGTGGCATACATGATCCTTGCACCAGGGAGTCAACGTATCACCCTGGCTTTGTGTCTGTGGTCGCAGAAATGCCTGTCCATTCCTCTTCGCCCCTTCTAGATAGGAATGAGAAATGAACATTCTTGACATTAACTCTGTCTCATACAGGGATTTTTCTTAAATCTGCGATTGACCCTAAATGACTCCTAATGACAGATAATGGTGATTGGTTTTTTTTTTTTGTATCTACTTCGCAGTACGTTTTCTCCATATGGTTGCCCTATGTTGCTGATATTGGTTTGTTAATAATTCTGCGCAAAGTGTTCTTTTGTCACTTTCTACTAAAGCGAAATGAGGAACTTATTGTTGAGATGACATTAAGCACAATGTGCGGTGGCCGGGCGAGAGTGGCTTTTCTAACAGAAAGCACTTAACACTGGTGAGTTCTGCAATATTAAAGAGTGAAAGATCATCGCCTCTCAATTTATTGTCGGGTATCGTCAGCACCCTGATCCATCAGAGCGCTCGAGCGGTAACGGGAAAGAGGCTGCTCCTTCCCACAAAGATTGGGAGAATGAGGAGAAAGTGTTTTGAAAATCGCTGCCTGTCGAAGCATTGATGTCGTCATTATTGCCAAGGTCATTAAGAAAATTACCGTAAGGGGCTCTTTTAATGTTAGAATGTAGAATGTGCTCACCCACTTTTCTATTTACTGTGCAATTGCGTAATCACACAGTAAGTGTATGACGTCGAGGAAGCACAATATTGAGCATTAGCGAATCGGCACCTTGCTTTCCGCTGTGCTCGATTTTTTTTTTCCATTGACTCCAATGAGCGTCAGATATTGCACACTTTTGAGCTACTATCAAGTCAATTTTTTTCCCTCAGCACTTTTTTTTCCGGTGCGCGTAACTGGCAATAATCTGGATTTGGATAAGTAGGAGTGGTTAAAATACCCACCACTGGAGCGTGAGAATAGCTAAAGTGGTACTGCTGTTTCAGAAAGGTAGCAGGAATAATCCAGAAAACTTTAGGCCAGTGAGCCTCGCATCAGTAGCAGGTAATTTATACCTATTTGGAAACAAATGGGCTCATTAGCGATAGACAGCATGGTTTTGTGAAACGGAGGTCGTACCTCACTAACTAGATTGAATTTTTGAGGAGGTGACAAAGATGATTGATGAGGGGAGGGTGGCAGATGTTGTTTACATGGATTTCAGTAAAGTCTTTGTTAAGGTGCCTCATGGCAGACTGGTACAAAAGGTGAAGCCACACGGGATCAAAGGTGAGGTGGCACGATGGATACAGAACAGGCTCGGTCACAGAAGGCAAAGGGTAGCAGTAGAAGGGTGTTTTTCTGAATGGAAGATTGCGGTGTTCCACAGGGATCTGTGCTGGGGCCTCTGTGTTGTTTGTACTATACATAAATGATTTGGAGGAAAATGCAGTTGGTCTGATTAGTAAGAGTTGGAGTTTAGAAGGATGAGAGGGGATCTTATTGAAACTTACAGGATACTGCGAGGCCTGGATAGAGTGAACATGGAGAGGATGTTTCCACTTGCAGGAAAATCTAGAACCAGAGGACACAATCTCAGACTAAAGGGACGATCCTTTAAAACAGAAGAGGAGGAATTTCTTCAGCCAGAGGGTGGTGAATTTGTGGAACACTTTGCCGCAGAAAGCTGTGGCGGCCAAATCACTGAGTGTCTTTCAGACAGAGATAGATAGGTTCTTGATTAATGAGGGGATCTGGGGAGAAGGCAGGAGAATGGGGATGAGAAAAACATCAGCCATGATTGAATGGCAGAGCAGACTCGATGGGCCAAGTGGCCTAATTCTGCTCCTATGTCCTTTGGTCTAATCTGGACAAATGTGAGGTAATGCATTTTGGTAGGACTAGCATAGAGGGGAAATATACCGCAAATGACAAAACTCTTAGGAATATAGAAAGTCAGAGATCTGGGTGGACAGGCCCACAGATCTTTGAAAAAGTCAACACAAGTGGACAACGTGGTCAAGAAAGCATACGGAATGCTTGCCTTCATTGGAGGGGGGATCGAGTATAAAAACTGGCAAGCCATGCTCCAGTTATATACTATCTTGGTAAGGCTGTACTTGGAATATTGCGCACAATTTTGGTTGCCACACTACAGGAAGGATGTGCAGGCTTTGGCGAGGGTGCAGAGGAGGTTTACCCGGATGTTGCCTGGTCTGGAGGGTGTTGGCTATGCTTAGAGGCTGAATAGGCTCTGACTGTTTTCATTAGAATGACTGAGATTGAGAGGCGACCTGATAGAGGTCTGCAAGATTGAGAGGCATGGATAGAGTGGTTGAGCAGGCACTCTTTCCCAGGGTGGAGGGATCCGTCACCAGGGGGCATATGTTTAAGGTCCATAGGGCAAAGTTCAGAAGAGATGTGTGAGGAAGGTTTTTTTACACAGGGTAGTGAGTGAGAGTCAAGAACGCGCTGCCAGGGGAAGTTGTGAAAGCAGAAACATTAACGGCGTTCAAAAGGCATCTTGACAAACACATGGAATGGATGGTTATGGAGGGATACCGCACTAGGAAGTGCTGAGGGCTTTGACCAAAACTGATATCGTGACCGGTACAGGCTTGAAGGGCCTGTTCCTGTGCTGTATTGTTCTTCGTTCTTTGATACAGTCAGAAGAAGTTCCTGAAATTAACCAGTGAAATCTGCTGAGCTGGTGGCTGAATTTGTCCAGAACAATGTGTTGACCTGCCTCTGGGGCAGCTTGGGTAGGATACAAAATGCATTTGTGCAAGATGGATAGGAAGATCCTGAATGAGGTTGGGGTGAAAAGAAGAAAGGTTGTGCAGTATTATAAGTACAGAGAATGCAGTAGAAATAGGCCTCTCTATAAATTGCTAACCAGTATGCAGAGAAGAGTTCGGTGATGAAGACACTGCGGAGACTGCTGCCCCCCCCAGATTGAGAAGCTTGTGCAAGGTGAAACTGGGATGGTGCTTTGTGAGACCCGAGGGTCATGCGAACAGATAAATCATTTTATGCTGACCTTTTTTGATAATCACAGAGCACAGAAAAAAGGCCATTCTGCCCATTGTCATGGAACACCTTCAATAAATCTTCCCTCACCCTTTCCTGTTTTAATGAGAACAATCCCAGTTAACACTCATCTTTCTAGTTTCTGCAAATTATTTAATGTTTCCATTACTATAAAACCTGGCAGGTGTGTTAAGCGTCTATATTTTATACGTATCAATTTGCTAATGGATATTCTTCCATTATGGACACAAATTTCAGGTTATTGGTTGCACGGTACACAACCTTAAATTCTCCATGTCAAAATCTCAATTCTGGCCTTCAAACCATCCATACTGGACAGCAAGCCAAGTGTTCTTCTAATTTCATTAATCTCTCTTTATGTTCCTAAAAATGTAATCATTCTAAAAGAGATTTGGCAGCTGCTCTGGGTCTGTCAAATCATGCCCAGACTAATTAGATGAAAATCTCCTGTTTTCTGGCTGTGAAGGTTTCATTCTGTTTAACTTCCAACAGCCTGAGTCCCAAATCCAGTGGGCGTAAGCTGACATACAGACACTATTGGCATGCACTGCAATTCCCACTCCGAAGTCACAGGTGGCCAGCCGTCTGCAAAGTGGAAAGAAAATGTTACATTGGAACAATCAGAGGTGTTGCTCAGGGCAAGGCACCTTGGTCACATTTACGGTGCAAAAGAAAGCCATTCTCACAAACCCAGGCTGCCCCAAACCCTTCACAGTGTAATCATTGTTACAGGAAATGTAGTAGCCAATTTGTTCACGGCAAGTTACCACAAACCGCAAGGAGATAACAAGCAGTAAATCTGTTTCAGTAATGTTGGCTGAGGGGTGAATATTGGCAAGGACACTGAGAATAGCTCCCTTGCTCATCTTCCAATAATGTCGCGCGACCTTGTCTCTGAAAGCAGACACCTCCCACAGTGCAGCAGTCCCTCAGCACTGCGTTGGGAATGCCTTCTCCAACAATTTGGGCTTAAATCACTGGAGTGGGACTTGAACCCAGAACCTTCTAACTGAGAGGCAAAAACCCTGCCAACTAAGCCTCAGCTGATGCGAGGTTTTGTATCTACTTATTGCTGATGACTGCCTAATACAGACGTTGCCCAGAGCAAACCCTGTGTATCTTTTTCCTTTTCTCATATTTTGTTTCTTACTGAATGAGACTCCATGCTTGCATTATTTACTTCCTGGGCTAGAGAGGTTGATTGGCAATCACCATCAATCATCACAACATAAAAAGGTTACTTGCACTGAATTACTAAACTTCACTTTCTGGCCAGTCTGTCTGGCAATTTAATGAAAATCAGGGGGAAGTTTATCTTAACATGTCATTTTGTGAAACTAATGGGGAAAATGGTCTGAAGCACCTAAAAGCTGACAATTCAATTTGTTTCATTGTTATTCTTTCACGGGATATGTGCATCACTGGCTAGGCCAGCACTTTTTCACCCATCCCCAGTTGCCGTTGAGAAGGTAGTGGTGAGGTATATTCACCATGTTGTTTGAAAGGGCGTTCCAGGATTTTGACCCAGCGACATTAAAGGAATGGTGGTATAGTTTGAAGTGCGGGTGGATGATTTGCATCTTGAAGGGAACTTTGAGGTAGTTGTGTTTCTATGCACCTGATGACCTTGTTCTTCTAAGTGTAGAGGCCATGGGTTCAGAAGGTGCTGTCGAAGGAGCTACATTCATCCAGGCAAGTGGCGATTATTCCCTCGCTCTGCTGACTTGTGCCTTGTAGATGGTGGACTGGCCAGTCAGGACTTGGAAGGTAAGTTACTCTGTACAGAATTGCCAGCCTCTGACCTACTCTTGTAGCCACAGTATTTATATAGCTAGTCCAATTCCGTATCTGATCAGTGGTAATCCCAGGATGTAGGTAGTGAAGGATTCAGTAATAGTGATGCTATTGAATGTTGAGGGGAAATGGTTAAATTTGTTCTTGTTGGAGATGGTTATTGCCTGGCACATGTGATGTAAAAGTTACTTGCCTCCTATCCACCCATGGCATAACTCTTTGCTGCAAGATGCTGATCAATTTGCACGTTAATAATTCTATTATTATTTCAGAAAATTCTAAAAATTCTAGTCTCTCGGAGTTATCCCTTATGTCTTTGAGGTGTTCAGGTAAATATTAATGTTGAGTATTTTCTGGACTACAAATGTGTGATTCCTGAATATTAAGTCAGCATTTGCTTTTTTACAGTCCTTAAATTGAATAGAAGCTTTAAAAGTGAATTCAGCAAAGGGTTTTGCTTTTCCCCCTGACCCTGAGGTGGATCCAATCTCCAGATACTCTGTCATTGCTAGATGATCTTCATCATGCTGTATCTGCATTTTGATGCCTATGGGTAGATTCTGGAACTGATTTTATTTTTTAAACTCCAAATTTAACTCGTCTTCATTAATTCAGGCCAACATGAAGGATTTATTTCACCTGCCCTTTCCTCATTTTCTGAATGGAGTCAAAACCTAATTGAAGAAAAAAAAATATTTTCAGCAAAGAAAATAGAAAATGTTCTTTAAACGGTGTTCAGTTCCATTCACAGCTCTTTAGCTAATGAAACAGTTATCAGCAAGGTCTGGAAAACATTTAGGCTTAGGCTGACAAACGGCAAGTAACATTTGCAGGAGCCAAGCAAAGATCATCTCAAAGAGAGCTTAATCAACTGAATCGCTCGGACAGAGCAGCCTTTTTGATCAGCATCCCATTTGCCAACTTAAATGGCACTTCCTCCACCACCATTGAATAATTGCAGCGATGTGTACCATCTACACAATGCACTAAAGTAAGTCACCAGGGCTCCTTTGGCTTTTGCAGTACCCTCCATGGACGAATGTAACCATAATGGGTGTGGAGGGGGGAAATTAGAGGTTAAGGGAGAGGCACATATTAAGTACGTGGACAGCAGAGAGGTGCATAATAAGAAAGAATACGAAGAGTTCAGAGAGAAGTAAACAAAAACGATTAGGAAGGTGAGCAGGAACTTTGAAAACAATTATCAATGAACGCAAAACAAAAGGCGCAATCAAAAACCATGCTGCGCCCAAAAAGCAGTGCGCCGCATCGCAACATGTCCATTAGAAGCTGGGTGACCCAGCTTTCGGGATCGACTCTGCTTGCAACATCTCATGGGGAGATCCGAGCTCCTCAGTGCAGAAAATGGAGCTATATGCAGCCTCTGCCGCGTGTTGGCCGCTAAGGCCCCCTATCTAACCCGAGTGCCCTTTGACAGCGATAGTGGTGCTATTGAATGCTGAGGGAAGATGGTTAAATTCGCTCTTGTTGGAGATGGTTATTGCCTGGCACATGTGTTACAAATGTTACTTGCCTCCTATCAACCCATGGCGTAACTCGGCACTGCGATGGGACTTTGTTCCCACTTAGTTAAATCGTGCCCAAAATGGTAAAATATTTTTTAAACGATTAAAAAGAACCAAAAAACGACTGCCCGGATGGCCATAGACCCATCAAAAGCTGGACAGAATGATGCCAGAGTTAATGACAGCGATTCAAGAAATATGTAACAATTATTTTGTTTCTGTTTTTACCAGAGTGATAGAATAGGTAACGTTGAATGATGATCAAAGTAGTGCAATAAGTGCATTGAAAATTGTTTTTAAAATGTGATAAATAAACTAATGAAACTCAAAAGATGAAATTCCTGGCCCAAATGATTTGCTTGCATGCAGAGCCTCAGGAAGAGGGAAGAAATAGCAGAGATAGTCGTCTACATTCATTAGAAAAAGATGTAGTGCCAGAGACTACTGAAAAGCTAACATCATTCTTATAATAAAGCAGAGGGACAGAATATTACCATAACATTAGGACCTGTCAGCTTAACAAATTCGGAAAAATAATGGAATCCCTACAAAGGAGAGAATAGAAGATTTAGAATTGAAAAGTATAATAGTAAGCATGGATTGCAAAAGGGAAAATCTTGCTTGACCAATCTGATTGGATATTTAAGGAGGTAATAGATTGAGTGGACAACCATAATGCAGTCAATGCACTGGATTTTCAAAAGGCCTTTGATAAAATTCCGCATAATAGACAAATGAAACTAATCAGCAAACGCAGAACAGGGGCAAGTGGCAGAATGGATTGTTAGCTCTGACCTGCTCTTGTCGCTACGATATTTATATGCTTGGCCCAGTTCAGTTTCTGGTCAATGGTCACCCTTGATGGTGGAAGATTCAGCCATGATAATGTCATTGAGTGTCAAGGGGAGGTGGTTAGCTTCTCTCTTGTTGGGGTGGTCCAAGAGAGGTTTTTATAATTATGAATTGAAGGGGGTAATGTTTCCTTTTGGGAAAAGCTTTACTGCAGACTATCAATAGACCATAAATCATGGAATTTAAGTCAGAAGGAGGACATTCGGCCCATTGGGTCTGCAAAAGAGCACCCTACTTAAGCCCACGCCTCCACCATATCCCAGTAACCCCACCTAACCATTTTGGCACACTACGGGGCAATTTAGCGTGACCAATCCACCTAACCTGCACATCTTGGACAGTGGGAGGAAACCCACGCAGACACTGGGAGAAAGTGCAAACTCCACACCGATAGTCACTGAGGCTGGAATTGAACCTGGGACCCTGGAGCTGTGAGGCAGCAGTGCTAACCACTGTGCCACCTTGCCGCCCACTTCCAATAGAAGACAAGTCAACAAGAAATCCAACCGGAAAATCTGAATATTCTTTTCCCAGAGAGTGATAAGAATGTGGAACTCGCCACCATAAGGAAGTGGTTGAATTAAGTAGAAGAGATTCATTTATGGGGAAATGAGGCAAACATATGTAGGAGAAAGGAATAGAGGGTTATGACGCTAAGAGCCAGCTGTGGGAGATGGGAGGAAGTTTGAATGGAGCATAAATTCTGGCATGGACTGGCTGGGCCGAAAGGTCCTTTTCTGTGCTGGACGTCCTGTGTAATCCAAAGTAATCTCAGATCTATGACATCTACCACTGAGAAGCACAAACATGGAAACCAGCTTCTCCTCCAAGTTACACACCATCTCGATGAGTAAATCTATCGCTGTTCCTTTATTGTTGTCTATTGTGGACTGAAATTTTATAACTCATTTGGGATGATGGTAATATTTTGAACTTGGAATAAGTTGATCTATTCCAACACTGTTCTTGGCATTTCTGGAGCTCCATCGGCAATTTCTTCTGGATTTAAAGAATCTTGCCTGCTCTCAATCCATTAAATTTCCTGAGGTAAAAGGTTAATGTAAATATCCCATAATCTTTGCACAGATTCTGAAATATGTTTAAATCATATTTTTTAATAAATCTTTTTGACAGAATGTGGCTGTCATGGCCAGGCCAGGATTTATTGTCCATCCCCAATTCCTCTTGGTAAAGCTGCGTCATTGCACTGACAGTGCATGTAATGTAGGTACACCAACATTGCTGTTAGGAAGGAATTTCCAGGATTTTGACCCAGCAACAGTGAAGGAATGGCGATTTTAGTTACAAGTCAGAGTGGTGTGTGGCTTGGAGGGCAACACCAGGTGGTGATGTTCCCATGCATATGCAGCTCTTGTCCTTCTACGTGGTAGAGGTCACATGTTTGGAAGGTGCTATCGAAGGAGCCTTGGTGAGTTGATGCAGTACATCTTGAAGATTGTTCACACTGCTGCCACTGTACCATTCGTGGTGAGATTGAATGTTTAAGGTGATGGATCGGATGCCAATCTAGGAGGAGTTTTGTCCTGGATGGTGTCAGTCTTGTTGTGTTGTTGGAGCTGCACTCATCAAGCAAGGGGCAGCACGGTAGCATTGTGGATAGCACAATTGCTTCACAGCTCCAGGGTCCCAGGTTCGATTCCGGCTTGGCTCACTGTCTGTGCGGAGTCTGCACATCCTCCCCGTGTGTGCGTGGGTTTCCTCCGGGAGCTCCGGTTTCCTCCCACAGTCCAAAGATGTGCAGGTTAGGTGGATTGGCCATGATAAATTGCCCTTAGTGTCCAAAATTTCCCTTAGTGTTGTGTGGGGTTACTGGGTTATGGGGATCGGGTGGAGGTGTTGACCTTGGGTAGGGTGCTCTTTCCAAGAGCCGGTGCAGTCTCGATGGGCCGAATGGCCTCCTTCTGCACTGTAAATTCTATGTCGAAGTGGAATTTATTCCATCAAACACCTGACTTGTGCCTTGTATCTGATGGACAGTGGGGAGTCAGGAGGTGCATTACTCTCTTCAGAATTCCCAGCCTCTGACCTGCTCTTGTAGCTGCGGTATTTAAATTATTGAAGCAGTTCAATTTCTGATCGGTGGTAACCCACAGGATGTTGATGATCGTGGTGGTGGCGGTGGGGGCGGGGGTGAGGGGGGGGCGGGGGGCGGGAAGAGGAGGAGGGATTGGGGGTAGAGGCCGAGAGTGTGAATGTTACTTGCCACTTAACAGCCCAAGTATTGAACCTGTGGTGAGCAGAACGTATAGACGATAAGTAGAAATTGACGAACAAGGTTTATTGCAATACAAATCCCAAACTCTTCCACTCCCCTGAGGCTTTCCTTCCCCGACCTGCACTCAGGTCAGGGTTTTTAAACGAGTTGGGGCTCTCCTTGTTAAGGGGAAGTTCATATTCTGGGGAGGTCATGGGAAACTGTATGGTCCTAATCCCGGGACCTCCATTGGGGTTATAACACCAGGCCTGACTGTTGTGCAGGTCTTCATAGATAGATTCATAGAATTTACAGTGCAGAAGGAGGCCATTCGGCCCATCGAGTCTGCACCGGCTCTTGGAAAGAGCACCCTACCCAAGGTCAACACCTCCACCCCATCCCATAACCCAGTAACCCCACCCTCGATGGGCCGAATGGGATTGAATTTCCGAATGGGAAATGCAGGTCTTGCTGCATATAAGCACAAACGCTTTCTCTGTTGTTCGTTACTGCCAGCCACATAGATGTTACTCCATCCCAAACCATAAGAATTACACATCTCCAGACCCCAAAAGGCATGGGGCGGGGTTTACCAAGCACCCCACTGTGTATTTTCCGGCAACGGAGGCGGTCCGGCAGTGGGATTTTCTGGCCTTGCCGTTGTCAATGGGATTTCCCGTTGACTGCATCCCTCATAGCCAGGAAACCCATGCGCCATCGGTCGGATGGGAATACCCCGCTGACGTGAATAGCCGGTAAATTCCGCCCATTAAGTTGCAGGCATTTTTAACTGTGTGCGGGAAGGCCGGCCGACTAAAAGTTAGCAAACTTTTAATGTTTTCATGCTGTTTAATGAGCTTAGCTTCTGGAGGAGTTGTCCTCTAAACAGATCTAGCTAAGAAAACAAGGAAGACATATATATATATATTATATACCACTCATTATGCAAATTATTATTTTGTGTTAATGAGTCCTGCCAGACCTAACCAGGTGGCAGAATTGTATTTGTTTATCATTTAGAAAATTACCATTTAATTGTCTGCTCCTCTTGATGCATTATTATTTCTGCGATAAATAAAGTGAAGAATATGTGTCATTTATTGCCGTGTAGCCAAATAACTTGATTTTTAATTTTTGGAAACTAGTCTGAGCGGTCCAACACTAAAAACACGCATCAGTCAGGAAGCAGCCTTGCCCCAGGAATCAGCAGGACATCATGCGTAGAGCTTCAACATGCATTTCTCACTGTCAGTTTGATGGTGCGAAAGCTGCTCTTGATATTGCAACAATAGAGTGACAACTAAATCAAATACGCATTAGCATGTAGATTGGAGCTCAATGCAGCAACGTTTACTTCAGGCGGGTGGCGGCGTGAGACAATTGTTTTATACTTGGATGAAAAGGAGATGAATGCTCCATGTTGCACTCGTCTCCTCTCAACCGAGAATGTTTATATTTAGGCTTCAGACTTTGGATTTTTTTGTGAGGGCCACGAAGAATCCAGCACGAGTTTTAAGGATACAAAGTAATAACATTTATTTACAATAACATATATATATAATATATATAACAGCAGCAGCAACTTCCCTTGCTGCACACTCCTTCCTGCTGGTTCCTAAACTGGCCAGCTTTATTTTTACTAGGAGTTTACTAATGGTTTCTCCGCCCCCCTCATTGGGGAAGCTCATACTCCCACAGGATTGTGGGATTGTCATTAGTCCCCAGCCAATGGTAAGTAGGCAGGTTATAACAGCCCCCCCCCCCCCCCCCCCCCCAAGTCCAAGGAATCCACCGAAGACCCTGGCGAAGGAGGGCGTCGGACTCGTTTTGCCGCAGGCCGGACACCATTTGCACAAGGCGCTGGATCAGGCGGCGTGTAACGAGACGGAGACCGGCGCTTCCGTGATGAACGGCGCAACGGTTGTACATCCACGGCCCGTGGACCCGAGGATTCCCCCTCTGATGCATCCTGTGTCTCCATCTCGGAGTCAGAGTCTGCTGCCTCCGTCATATCAGCGTCTCTATGTCCATTCGGTTCCGTAACGACCTGCGCAGGCTTCGAGTGAGGCACCAGTGTAAGATTGTGAGGACTACCTTCCCTTGTCTCTGGTCTCTGCGGCTGTAGAAATGAGCTCCAGGGCAGGGAATCTTTTGAGGGGATAGTCTTCTGGACCGAACGTGGTCTACATGTTTGCGCTGGAGACGACCCTGGGCTTGCACCTGGTAAGATATAGGGCCCGTTTGGCGAAAGATTACACCAGGAACCCACTGGGCACCACCAGCAAAATTCCGAACGAACACTGGGTCACCGGGCGCAAACTGCCGAATCGGCCGATGCCAAGAAAATCCCTGTCCCTGCCGTTCTTGTGTGCGGCGTACTTTTGCGTCAATGTCTGGGAAACCATACTAAGGCGGGTGCGAAGTCTCCGGCCCATTAGGAGTTCTGCGGGAGCTACCCCAGTTACCGCATGGGGGGTGGTCCTATACGTAAACAAAAAGCGAGCCACTCTCGTGTCCATTGATCCGGAAGACTGCTTCTTTAGGCCCCTTTTGAATTTCTGCACTGCGCGCTCTGCCAACCCATTTGAAGCCAGGTGGTAAGGGGCAGTGCGGATATGGCGTATGCCGTTCATTTTCGTGAACCTCGCAAACTCCTCGTGAATGGAGTGCCGTTATCCGTGACCAGCACCTCTGGGAGGCCATGCGTACTAAACGACAAACGCATCTTTTCAATTATTGCATAGGACGTTGTCCCCTGCATCTTATGCACCTCTAGCCATTTAGACTGGGCGTCAATTAATAGAAGGAACATGGATCCTTGAAAAAGGCCTGCGAAATCTGCATGCAAGCATGCCCAAGGCCGCCCTGGCCATTCCCAGTGATGTAGGGGCGCAGCCGGCGGAAGCTTCTGATGCTCCTGGCAAATGGAGCAGTTTTGGGCCACCTTCTCAATGTCGGTGTCGAGGCCTGGCCAGCAGACATAACTCCGGGCCAACATTTTCATTTTGGTCACACCTGGATGCCCATTGTGCAAGTCTGTTAGTATCTGCTCCTGGTCTTTTTCTGGGACAATCACACGCGTCCCCCACAAGAAGATACCGTCTCCCATGCTAAATTCTGACAGCTTGGAGGAAAATGCCCGCAACTCGCCTGGGAGCTGTCTATGCTGCCCACCATATAGGACTGTGTCGAACCTTTGACAGGACTGGCTCCGTCTGGGTCCACTCACGGATCTGTGATGCTGTGACAGGCAAGGTGTCCATAAAATGTAGGGTTGCAACCACCTCACCGGTCGTGGGGGTCGACATGGGGCCGGTCGATAAAGGCAATCGGCTCAGTGCGTCGGCATTTTCTATCTGCGTACCTGGTTTGTGCTCCAGAGAATACTCGTATGCAGCAAGCAACAAAGCCCAGCGCTGGATCCGTGCGGAAGCAATGGGCGATATCGGCTGATCCTCTCTGAAAAGTCCCAGCAGAGGCTTATGATCAGTCACGATAGTTCATTTAATTTCATTTCATAATGAAATGGCGGCCATACACATACTGGTGGAAGCGTTTCACCGCAAAAACCACTGCCAGGCCCTCCTTCTCGATCTGCGCGTACTTTTTCTCCCCTGCAGTCAATGTGCGGGAGGCGAAAGCTATCGGTCGCTCGGCCCCGTTCTCCATCTTGTGGGACACGACGGCCCCAATACCATACGGGGATGCATCACATGTGACGAGCAAAGGCTTTCCAGGATCATAGTGGGTTAGTAACCCAGACGACGACAATTGTTGCTTTACTCGCCTGAAAGCAGTTTCTTGCGGCTGACCCCAAACCCAGGTGTGATTTTTCTTTAGCAGAAGGTGCAAAGGGGCCAGCGTAGTTGCCAGATTGGGGAGGAACTTCCCGTAATAGTTTACGAGACCGAGAAAAGAACGAAGATGCAAATTGTCAGTCGGGGCGGGGGCCTGTTGAATTGCACGCACCTTCTCTGCGACGGGGTGCAAACCTTCGCGGTCCACCCGATAACCTAGGTAGACTACTCCCTTTGCCTGAAATACGCACTTTGTGTGACGTAAACGGACTCCAGCCTCCGAAAGGCGTCTAAGGACAGCCTCCAGATTTTCCTAATGTTCCTGCTCCGACGTCCCTGTAATCAAAATGTCATCTAAGTAGACAGCAACACGTGGTAAACCTCTCAAAATGCCCTCCATAACACGTTGAAAAATTGCGCAGGCAGAGGATGCTCCAAAGGGCAACCGTGTATATTCATACAGGCCCCAGTGTGTATTAATCGTTACATATGGTCGGGAGGCAGGGTCCAGCTCCAACTGCAGGTAGGCGTGACTCCTATCTAATTTTGTGAATGAGAGTCCACCTGCAAGCTTCGCGTAGAGATCCTCTATGCGAGGCATTGGATATCGGTCGAGTCGGGAAGCCGCATTCACTAAGTTTATAGTCGCCACACAAGCGAACTGTGGCATCTGGCTTCATTACAGGTACAATTGGTGCTGCCCAGTCAGCAAAACGGACGGGCCTGATAATACCCAAAGTTTCCAAACGAGTGAGCTCCCCATCTACCTTCTCGAGCAAGGCGTAAGGCACTGGGCGCGCCAGGAGATAGCGCGGCGTGGCTCCTGGTTCGACTTGGATAAGGGCTACGGCCCCCTTTTATTTTCCCCAAACCAGGCTGGAATACATCTGGGTATCGTCCTAGCACCTCAGTCAACCCTTCAGAAACTGTTTGGAAGATGTGCTGCCATTGCAACCGCAAATGGCGCAACCAGTCCCGACCCAACAGGCTGGGCCCATGGCCGCGCACCACGATAAGTGGGAAACGCCCCTCCTGACGTCCAGAAATAGCAGGGGTCATTGTAGTTCCTGCAATGTCCAGTGGTTCCCCCGTGTAGGTGGCCAACGTGGCCTGTGTGTCGGTTAATGTAAGGGTCTGTATACCCTGCTTGATGCGGTCGAATGTCCTCTGGGCAATCACGGAGACCTCTGCGCCAGTGTCCAACTCCATCTCAAGCAGGTGGCCATTGACCCGTACTGTCACCTTAATGGGGGCCACACGGGGAGCTGCCACACAATGCAACTGCAGGCAGTCGTCCTCCGTCTCCACGTCCTCTGGAGTAGTCGCCGCAGGTTCATTCACATGGAAGGTACGGGCCCTGGGCTGGTCCCAGTTACGGCCCCTGGGCTGGTCCCAGTTTCGGTCGGAACGACGGCGCCTCTGGCGCCCCCAGGACCGCCGTCCATGACGGGGTCGGCGCCTACAAGTCTGACACGGACATGGCTCCTCATCCATTGGCTCTGGAGAAGGCTCCCTTCGGGGAGGAATGTCTGACGGCCACTGGCATCGGTCCGGACGTTGCCTCGCCCAAGGCACCGTAGGAGTGCGGGGGGACGTTTTTGGACGGAAGGGGCTGCGCCCCAAGGCATGCATTCCATGTAGCTCCTGCACTCCTCGTTCTGCGCTCTCTCGGGACAATACTATTTGAATGGCCTGTTGAAAAGTCAATGTTAGCTCAGCTAACAACTTTCTCTGGGTGGCCGCATTGTTAATACCTCAAACCAAGCGGTCGCGGAACATTTCTGACAAGGTCTCACCATAGTCACAGTACTCCGCAATCCTGCGTAGCCTGGATAGAAAATCGGCAAGGGATTCTCTAGGGGTCCTCTCAGCGGTATTAAACCGGTAACGCTGGACTATCGTGGCTGGGGTTGGGTTAAAATGTTGCCCCACTATATTCACAAGTTCATCAAACGTTTTGGTGTCTGGCGCAGCTGGGTACGTAAGGCTCCTAATCACCCCAAACTTATGCGGGCCACAGGCGGTGAGCAATATGACCACCTGGCGCTCATTTTCGGTGATATTGTTTGCCCGGAAATAGTAATGTATCCGTTATGTGTACTGGTTCCAGCTTTCCAGCGCAGCATCAAAAACATCCAAACCTCCTTACAGAGGCATGGTATAATAGAAAACAACTTCTTCTCCGCCCCCTCATTGGGGAAGCTCATACTCCCACAGGATTGTGGGATTGTCATTAGTCCCCAGCCAATGATAAGTAGGCAGGTTATAACAGATTTCAATTCTAAAGTTTTCACCTTGATGTTTATACAAGCCTGTATCAAATGCTGTTGAATTTCGCTTGTGGAACTGAAGAGGTGTCTTCACAGTATCTTTGACACCAGCAACTACCATTTTATATTCCCGGTGTTTTTTTCCCCTTTGCCCTGTGGTATTTTTCCCTTTGGAAGAGAGATCTTTAGATTAAGCAGCTCAGTTTCTGACTGTTGAAATGGGAAAGCAGTTTGGCTGCATCTTCAGTGTAGCTTGACAGAGATGGTTTAAGTGGCCCTGTTGTCTCGAACACTTTGTGCTCCACCCTCACCACCCTGATTATTTCTTCACAACCCAGACCATCTCCAAACCGGAACCGTTCATAAAGTGTGGCACATTAGTTTGTGCTGCTGCCTCACAGCGCCAGGGATGCAGGTTTGATTCTGACCTTGGGTGACTTGTCTGTATAGAGTTTGCCCGCCCTTCCTGTGTTTCCTCCGGGTGCTCCGATTTCCTCCCACAGTCCAAAGATGTGCCGGTTAGGTGGATTGGCCATGCTAGATTTGTCCCTTTGTGTCCAAAGAGATTAGGTGGAGCTGCGGGAATGGACTGGATAGGCTAAATTACCTCCTTTTGCTCTGTAGGAATCCTATGAAATGCAAGTTCGTGTTGGTCCTGTCTCTCACCAGAAGAGTCAGGAGACCATTCGGTTATTAGGAGGGAAGGGAAAAAAGTAGAGTTCAACCACCCTCAATCCCAATCCTAATTTCCTCTGTCTGTTAGCTTTGACAGTCATTGGACTTGAAATGTTAGCTCTTTTCTCTCCCTACAGATGCTGCCAGACCTGCTGAGATTTCCCAGCATTTTCTCTCTCGTTCCTAATTCCCACACTCTGCCTTCAGGAACTGGTGATGCCTCCCTTTCTGGTAGAAAATATATCTCGACACAATAAAAGTAGAACTGAAGGAGAAAAATGTAAAATAGCAGAAAGGCAGAGGAAGATTCCAGGAGTAGCAGCTAAATGAATCCTGAACCACATTGCCATTTAATCATTGTCTGAATGTTCAAAATCACCATACCAGGCCTTACAGTTTCTGACAGAATTCATGGCCATTGTTGCACTTTGCAGCACACTAATGTGAAATGGTGTAAAAATAATAGAACCATGCTGACCAGAGAGTCAAAGGCTCAATTTGTGGCTTCCAGCACTTCTTAACTGTAGTATTTATTCAGCACAATTCAACTGCCTTGTCTGTCTGCAAAAGCAACAGTGATTACACTTCAAAATAAAATTCATTGACCAACATGGACCAGTTGGGCTGAATGGTCTGCTTCTGTGCCATATATCCTATCAGTGTGAGATCCTATCAGTGTGAGATCCTATCAGTGTGAGATCCTATCAGTGTGAGATCCTATCAGTGTGAGATCCTATCAGTGTGAGATGTTGTGGAACGTTCTGAGAATGTGATAGATAAATCACGGTGCTTTGCTACTTTATTGGTGAATTAGCTGATTTTTAACCGGGTATAGAAGAGGACTGCAGTTGTCTTAATTCCATCTGGACCAGGATAAGATGACTAGTGGTTCTCAATGTGAATTGACACTGCTCTTAAATAGCTATATCTAAAAGCAAATGGAAAAATGCAACACTTTGAGGAAGAAAGATTGGAAGGCAATTAATAACTATCATCTGAAATCAGTGATTTATTTGTCAATCAACAAAAGGTAACTTTTAAAATCCTAATGAGAAAAACAAATTTTCACCAAATCAATGCTTATTCAAACGTCGGTGCATCGGTGGAAAACAGTATTATTGGGCATTATTATATTGAAGCTTTAAGGACTCCATGCAGCTTGCAGAACACTAATTAGATTACATTCACTTCTGACTTCATCCAGTATGATATAAAGCAAAACTGAATTTAAAAAATACCGTAGCCTGGGCATTTAGATATGTGTGTGTGTGGAGGGACCTCCCTGCTGCTTCGCATCATCTTCTGTTGTGCACATTCAGCACCCAACGAAGGGAAACAGCTGTGCCGTAGGAAATTCAAAAATGATTGGATTACAGAATAATAATGCCGAAGAGGCCCTCTGACCCATCGAGTCCCCATTGAGTCTGCACCGACGCATGAAAGACACCGGACGATCTAATCTCATTTGCCAGCACTTCACCCATAACCTTGAATGTTAAAATGAGCTCATTCAGGTACTTTTTAAAGGATGTGAGGCAACCTGCCTCTATCACCCTCCCAGACAGTGCATTCCAGAGCGTCACCATCCTTTGGGTAAAAATGTTTTTCCTCAAATCCCCCCAAACCTCCTGCCCCTCACCTTGAACTTGTGTCCCCTCATAACTTTCCCCTCGTAAGGGCAACAGCTGCTCCCTATTCCTATCCAGGGAAAGAGTCATCCAGACTTCAAACATTAGCTCCCTTCTCTCTCCACAGTTGCGGCCAGACCTGCTGAAATTGTTTTCTGTTTTTGCCCCCTATCCACCCTGTCCATGCCCCTCATAATCTTGTTCACCTAGATCAGGTCTTCCCTATGTCTTCTCTGCTCTGGCGAAAACAGCCCAAGCCTATCTAAACTCTCTGTTCCACCCCAGGCAACATCCTGATGAATCATCTCTGCACAGTGTAAAATGGGGTGTGTGCTTCACAATCTAACATGCAGCTTTTTTTTGGTAAATAAGTATGTTTGTGTGAAGTAGTCTTGTTGGTTGTCCCTTGTTATCGTCTGTCATTGAGGTGAAAAGGCTATATTACCTCATTAACATTGCAACTCTGTCTTTGGAGGCATAATGTAAAAGATCAGGTGTACATGTTTTGGGAGGGGCAGAACATCAGCTTGTGAGAGAGTTTTGCGCACTCATTGCAGGGAAGGCATTTGGGGTGGCCAACCTAAATGGTTCCTCCAGGCAGCATGAATACCAGAATTCCGGGACTGTTATTAGTCGAAAATGTGAAGGCTGAAAGCTTGCTCCAATACACTGCTAATGCTGTGAGCCACCCCAGTCTTGTGATATGAAACGCTTGATTTCATGATGCAAGCATGCCTGCTGCGTTATATAACCCAATTTGATGTTTCCTGCAGATAGCCTGTGTCCTACTTGCCAAGTGGAAAAAAGAACACTACTTCCAAGGTGTGTCTCTATATTCTTCATCCACTGCGATGATTGTTTCGGATGGATGCAAAATGGACGAATTGCACTGCTGGACAAAATGTGGAGTGGATGTAGATTACACCACCTTCCATTGTGCCATGCAAAACATGCAGGGCACAATCTAATGGCCACGCTGTGCTTGAAAAGCAGCTCGCTGGGTGCAGCATGGCCAATAGAAGCCGGGAGATGCCGTTCTTTGGATCTACCCGGATCGCAACGCCTCACTAGGTCCAACACGATGTTGCGCAGTAAATCCCACCCATTGTGGGCGGGATCACTTTTTGGCAAATCTGCATACGAGTGAGAGACAGCTAGTCTCACTCTTATGTGCAGATTTCTGAGATACCCGAGGATTTTGGGCTCATCCCCTACACCTCGCGGACCTCAGGCGAGCGCTGTTCAGCACTGGTCCCCATAACCCGGAAGATGGACCAATGCCCCCAGGTGTATGCCCTTTGGGAAGTAGTGCACTGTCACTGCTGGTGCTAGCCTGGCACCTTGGCAGTGCCAGCCTGGCACTCGACTTTTGCCACCTCTGTACCAGCCTAGCACGGTCAGATGACATGGGCCCTGCCAGGGTGTCACATTGGTACTGCCAAAGTGTTCACGTGGCACTGTCAGCTGGCTTTTGTGCGTGCGCGATTGGGCTGGTGGTGCCCTGCATGGGTGTTGAGGGGGGAGGTAGTGTGTTTGGGCTGGGGGGCTTTGGGGGACACTTCAGGGGCCATTTCTAAGTAGGATTCCCGATCTCTCGCAGCACTGGGGAGTTCTACTGAGAGGAGCTCCCAGTATACAAAGCGGGGCGATGTGCGGCCTCGGTCGCGCGTTCCCTGCCGAGGCCTCTTTAGCTGCGTGCTTCCCGGCGCTCGCCTTGTACAACACGCTCACTATGGGTCTTTGTTCCCAATTAATTGAATCAAGCCTGCAATGTCACCAGCTTTGTTTAACATTTTGCTATGATATAGGCACCATACAAAAATAAGTTGAGTTGAGGGAAGAAAGTCTTTATAGTTTGGCTTGCCCAGTAAGAATATTGTATTCCCAACTTACAAGACATGGATTTCAGTCCATGTGTGCTTTTTGAAATTGACTTTACGAAGTGACCAACGTCTATTAAAGATGGCTGCTAGAAATCAGGTGACCTCCAGTGATTTTCTTTTCACCTGAGTCCAGAGAGTTCTTAAAATATAAATGTCTGTGGGCAGAGTGCTCACCATTGAAAGGCATGATGGAGTTGAAATGAGTTTGTGGTTTGGTTTCCACTTTGCATAGTGTTTGGATCTCTCTGAGCAACTTGTGACCTGAAATCAATTGGGAATATTTCTGTCTACTTATGAATGCCTCCTGTAGGTTTTGTCAAAAATTCTCTTTCTGCCCACTATAGTGCATAGTAAGTTTTTAGGTAAGTACATCTGCCTCTTGTAAACACTATTCCAAGATCTCTTCTTCAGCTCTTGCGTATGACAGAGCTGTCAGAGTTACATCACGGTACATTCACTTTCTCATTACCATAACTAGTAACCCATTATCATACATAAATCTCGGGTGGAATTGACAGCACCATTGTCATTGCGCTTGCCTTCAAACTCAAAAGCAATAGCTCCCTCAGAAGCAATGTCTGCGAGCTTGGCTTTTGACAAGGAAGCCAAATCACCACCACGTGTGAACAGCCACTGTTAAAGTCGCATGTTGGAGCAATGGCTTCTAACTTTGAATCATTTATGTGGCCAATAGAAGTATTGATCATGTCACCTGGTTGCACAGAACAAATTTGTTACCCCATGAGCCAGGCAGAGACCGATCAGCCTAGAAGCATCAGGACAAGAGGGATCATTACTCCACGCAGAGCAGAGCCCCGCCAATCAATCAGTCAGCTCGGGTAGTGTGAGGACTAATTTCTATTCTTCTGCAAAGATTTTTCTCTATTGACACTCAACTCGGAATCCAAAGATTTCTAACTCCCATTCATCTTCCAAGAACCATGAGAGAGAACCCAGCCAGACCTGCACCATCTACACCTAAAAGGACTATTTAACCACGTGAGTCACCTCTTGTTATTCTGTTAATCTAGCTGCATACTTCTTGCTCTAGAATCCATCTCTCCTTGAGCGTCTGTGTTTCTGTGCATGAGGGAGTGAGTGTCTTTCATTTACGTTTCAGGGCATTAGACAAATAGATGTTATCTATTCGTCTGAAGCCTGTTTCATGTCGATTGCTAAAAGTCGCAACACTCTAAAACACTCCTTCTGAAGCACATATCGTGCTGTGGGTGACCAAGAGGTGAACAGAAAGAGGAAAAGTTATGCTACCATCTCTCATCCATCCAAAACAGATGTAAAATGTTCGAAAGCAATCAAAGGCAACAATCTCCAAAATTAGCAGGCCAATTTTATACAGGTTGTTCAGTTTCCTGGCCAGGATTACCTGGTTGTTGGTGTGGGAGATCTGACAGAACATATTAGTTGTTGAGTTTCACTGTGAGCAATATTTGGGAATTGGAGCTGATGAATTTGTGAAAACATTTAATTTTAAAAGATAGTGATCCCCATATGAAACATTGACAGTATGAAATGAATAGATTTTACTGGTAAAGTGTCACTCCTTTAAGATTTCATTACATGCAGTTATTTCAAGCTAAACTTAGTTTGTGGAGTGAGATTACTGGGCAGTTGCAGTGATGCACATCACTAAGACCATCAGCAAATCTAACATGCACGTTGCCTGTTGATTTGTAAAGCTTCAAGACAAATGTACTGACCAATGTTCAGTAATTGAAACATTGGGTTAGTTAATTCAGAGGTAGTTTGGAATTTCTGCCTCTATTTCTCCTCCACCTTTCAGAAGGTATTGATTCTTAGATTTTGGACATTCTCCACCAGCTTGTCCCAATGGAAATTCTTCAGGTTATTCGATCAGATAGTGAATTGCTGCTGCCTCAAAGGAGTCACTGGGAAAGAGCAGGGAATGGGGTCAATTGGATAACTCCTTTTCAAAGAGCCAGCAGAGACATATTGAAGCAAGCGGTCTCCTCCTGTTCTCTTTGATTTTGTGCATTCTTTCCATAACTTATAATCCATGCAGCACCTATATAAATGAAATATTGATGCTCTCAGGAAATTCACCCACACGGAGTAAATTAAAGTGTCAGCCAATCCACAAACCGCAACCATCCAGACAAAGGTCTTGTCCAAAAGGCAATTGTTGGCACAGAACTTAAGTCAATTTGACAATCTGTCAATACTCCATTTGGATGATTACATTTAATGTATCTCCCATTATAGTTTCATATATTTCCAACAATGAACTGACCATGTAGAGGCCAGCGTTTGCCTCACCTGTTATTTTTGCAAAGCTCCATGAGCTGGCAGCAGTAGAACGGCTGAACAAAATGGACAGCCTCCTTGACTATGTGACTTTTGTTGAGGTGGGGGAAGACCATCTCTCCTAGTAGCTCATGCCTGAAATAATTCTGTTTTTTTTTAAGATGTTGGATTAAATAATTTCCTTTTCCTGCAAATAAAGACTCCTGCGTATATCCAACACATTTGTAACTTTGATTTCTTCGTATTGGTTTGAGAATCGACAAACCACAATTCCTCATTGCAAATTAAGCCTCAGTCATTTTCAAAGAATGGTAAGTTCAGAGTGTCACTAAAACTTTGGCCAATCCAATTTCGGTGTTTTTAGTTCCAGCAGGAATTTTGGATCCAGGATGGCACAGGGCTAAATCACTGGCTTTGAAAGCAGACCAAGGCAGGCCAGCAGTACGGTTCAATTCCGGTAACAGCCTCCCTGAACAGGCGCCGGAATGTGGTGACTAGGGACTTTTCACAGTAACTTCATTGAAGCCTACTTGTGACAAGCGATTTTCATTTCATTTCATTTCATTTTGATGGTGATTTGATGGCAAGTATCAAAAGAATAGAACCTTTCTTGAAACTGAACATGGGTCATTGGGAACCTGTCTGCAGAAAAATTACCTTATTTAGGTAATATTTTGGCACATACTCATAATCAATGTTGCAGGATAGGAAGGGAAAGGAGTCCAGGAAACATGGTCTGAATATGATCATTGTATTATTATCAATAATAATAGCAGTTCGCTGTCATTGTGTCAAAATCCTGGAATACTTTTCGCAACACTGTGGACGTACGTTTTTTATTCTTTCATGTGATGTGCATTTTATGCCCATCCCTAATTGCCCTTGAGAAGGTGATGGTGAGCCACCCTCTTGAACTACTACAGTTCATGTGCTTTAGGCACACCGATAGTGCTGATGCAGACATTTGAAGGAATTTGACCCAGTGACAGTGAAGGCGTGCCAATATAACTCCAAGTCAGGATGGTGTGTGGCTTGGGGGGAAACTTGCAGGTGGTGGATGTTCCTACGCATCGGTTGCTCTTGGCCTTCTAGGTGGTAAAGGTTGTGAGTTTGGATGGTATTGTTGAAGGAGGCTTGGTGAGTTGCTGCAGTCCATCCTATAGTTGCTACAGTCTGCTGTTACTATTCATCAGAGGCGGTGGTTGTTGAAAGTGGTGGATGGGGTGCCAATCAGGTGGGCTGCTTTGTCCTGGGTGCTGATGAGCTGCTTGTGTTGATGGAGCTGCACAGATTCAGGGAAGTGGAGAGTAGTCCATCAACTGACTTGTGCCTTGCAAATGATAGAAAGGTTTTGGGAAGGTGGGAGGTGAATTCCACAGAATTCCCAGCCTCTGTCCTGCTCTTGTAGCCATAGTATGTATATGGCTGGTGCAGTTCAGTTTCTGGCCCATGTAACCCCCAGGATGTTGATGGTGGGGGATTCAGCAATGGTAACGCTATTGAATGTTAGGGGATGATGGTTGCATTATCTCTTGTTGGAGAAGACCTACACCACATGGACGTAGCAGTTCAAGAAGGCAGCTCACCCTGATCTTCTCGAGGGCTACTGGGGACAGGCAATAACTGAATGAATAAGTTTAAAAAAAAATAAGCCAGAGCAGTAATAGTGCATGAATCTGCCTGTTGATTTAACCTGTTCATTTTGCTACCTTTTTTATTTTTGGAAAAGGCAAAAAAAATGAGAGCAGGATGGATTGAGTGTAGGCGTGACGCACTGCATTGTGCCATTACCATATCCCATTCACAGCAGTAGATTTGTTCCTGAAGGGAGGGCATCAATTTTCTTTTAAGGCTGTGGAAATTGAGTTAATGAACAAAATCGGGACACTGGATTGTGGCGAGGCAGGAAATTGTAGAGCAGCAATCATCTGATGAATGTTGATAGTGCCATCAAAATACACACATACTTTTGTTGGTAGTTTCTTTTCCTCCTGCTGACCCCAACTGAAACCTTTTTGTTTCTGAAAAAGGTGTCCGGTGATTTCTGTAATCATTGGATTTACTCTACCTATTAAATCATGCTGAGGACCCTTTGCCCATCTCGTGCTTACCCCCTTTAAGAGATGGTTGTATTTTTAGTAAATGGTTATCTTTATTCTTATTCTCAGCATGGAACATAACTATTCGGTGAAATGTGAGAGGCAATTTGAGTAGCTGTAAATTCCCCTAGGCACCATTCTCAAACTATTATACATAAGAAAATGGACAAATGAACATGCTATCTAGGCAATTGCAACTGGTCCTAACCGTGCATAGCATGCAATACACTTCTGTACCTTCGGTGAGCCAAACACTGAGACTATTGTATGCTTGACATCTCCAATTATACTATGCTGTACATTTATGTAGGAATTAACCTCTGTAATGCTCTTTTCATTTCAAAACTCACAAAAAGAAAAATGAAACCGTGAAACTAGATTCGAAACAAAGCAAAACTGCTTCTACAATTAAAAAAAAATGTTTTTTAAATTAAAATGCTCAATATTTATTTCAGTCCCTTCTTCAGAGCTAACACCCTGAAAGAGGATCAAGCTCCAGATATAGGGGAGGGTTTCTTTAATCTTTCTTGGAATGTGCGTGTTACTGGCTTGGCTAGCATTTTTATTGGCTATTGCTAATTTCCCTGGAGAGGATGGCGGTAGGTTGAACGAGGTGATGTAGGTTCACCTCCAGCACTGGTCGGGAGGGGTATCCAGGGCAGCGACAATGAAGGAACTGAGGCATTTCCAAGTCAAGGTGGTGTGTGACTTGTAGCTGATGGTGTCCCAATATGTCTGCTGCCCTTACTTTTCTAGGCGGTAGAGGTCATAGGTTTAGAATGTACGATCGAAAGAGCCTTGGTGAGTTCCTGTACTTGCAAATGGTACACTGCTAGAACTGCGCGTCGGTGGTAAAGTGAGTGAGTGTTGAAGGTGGTGGATGGAATGCCAATCAAGTGGGCTGCTTTGCCTTGGATGGCATCAAGCTTCTTTAGTGTTGTTGGAGCTGTACTCCCCCATTACACTCCTGACTTGTGCCTTGTAGATCGTACACAGGCTTTGGGGAGTCGGGCTTTGATGAGCTCACCACAGAATTTCAATCCTTTGACATATGCTTGCAGCCACATAATTTATAACGCTGGTTCAGTTCAGTTTCTGGCTAATGGTTATCCCCCAGATGTTGTTGATGGGGTGAAATTCCGCCATGGGAATGCCACTGAATGTGTCGAGGGACGATGGGTAGATTCTCTCTTGTTGTAGATGGTCATTGGCTGACAGTTGTGTGGCGTGAATGTCATTTTTCATTTATCAACCCAGGTCTAATAACTTTGGCTCACCAACTAGGTATGAAGCAGCTCATGTTTATTTGCAACATACTGTCTTACAAAGTCTTGCAGCTTCGTGGCTGCTAGTTAGTGTCCGGAATCGATCTGAGGTGAAAGCCCACGCTTGCTCGGGTGAAGGCCCAACCCACCATAGTCCCCTGCTTCATTTTCCTGGGTCATGTGACCCTATTGGTCAATCATCCCCTTAAAGGTGCCAGTCACCACATCTCTCCCCCTTTAAGTCCTTTTATGCAATGGTAACAGTTAAATGATCCAGTCCCTGATAGATTTCACATTTAGCCTATTCAACCAATCCATCATAGATTTAAGGCGGGATTCTCCCGCAACTGGCCGGATGGCCCAACGCCAGTGCCGAGAGTGGTGCGAACCACTCCGGTGTCGGGCCGACCAGAAGATGCGGAATTCTCTGCACTTCCGGGGGCTAAGCCGGCGCCAGAGGGGTTTGCGCCACGCCAACCGGCGCAAGTTGGCACATGCGCAGAACCGCCGCCATGGTTCTGCACATGCGCAGAGCGGCCGCGTGTTCCTGCGCATGCGCGGGGGGTTTCTTCTCCGCCCCAGACATGGCGGAGCTCTACTGAGGCAGGCGCAGAACGAAAGAGTGCCCCCACAGCACAGGCCTGCCCGCAGTTCGGTGGGCATGCCAGGCCACCGTTTGGGCCCCCCCCCCCCCCCCCCGGGCCGGATCCCCCCACGCCCCCCCCCCCCCCCTCCCCCTCACACGAGGACTCACCTAGCTGGCCGACAAGCCAGGTCCCGCCGTGACGGACCATTCCATTTCACGCCAGCGGGACTGGCCAGGAACTGACGGCCACTCGGCCAATCGGGGCCCGGAGAATTCCGGGGAGGCCGCCACCAACGGCCCACGACCGGTGCGGCGTAAACCCCATCCCCTCCCAAAAACCGGTGCCGGAGAATACGGCAGCCGGCGTCGGAGCGGCGGGGAGGGATTCACGCCACCCCCCCGGGTTTCTCCGACCCAGTGAGGGGTCAGAGAATCCCGCCCTTAGTGTCTCTGGTGGTTTCTGCTTTCTGGCAGAGCAGAGTAACTCCAGCAACTTGGGTGCTTCTGCTGGGGTACTTGCTGCAGAAACTGCTGCACCTGGTACCTCTTCAGGTACTGGCAACTCGGCCTCATCCGTTTCTATGGTGACCGCAGGCTCTCCTGTCTCGGGTTGACTTGGTACTTCACTTTCGGACAACCAACAATGTTTCCTGATGCCAATGTGGTTTCGAGTTGACATACTGGCTGCTGGGAGAACTCTTGTCCAGGTAAGTAGTCCACATGTTTCTTGACCATTTCCTTTGTACAGTCACTTGTAAGAAAGTGGTCCTGCATTGGCTGCAACAACTCTTGGCACCCAGCTTAGTTTGCTTTCTAAATTTCTTTTATTTTTGATAAATTTAGAGTACCCAATTCATTTTTTCCTATAAAGGGGCAATTTAGCGTGGCCAATCCACCTACCCTGCACACCTTTGGGTTGTGGGGGGCGAAACCCACGCAAACACGGGAAGAATGTGCAAACTCAACACGGACAGTGACCCAGAGCCGGGATCGAACCTGGGACCTCAGCGCCGTGAGGCAGCAGGGCTAACCCACTGCGCCACCGTGATGCCCCCTGCTTCCTAAATGTCTGACATACACTTCATCTATTGCAAACAATCGTCCTGAATTGTGTTTTTTTTTTCTGACTGCTCTGACTAGTCTACACCTTCCCTGGTAAATTTGGAAACACCAGACTTGGTCTAGTCCTCCGATGCAGGCCCATCAATAATTCCACTGGTGGCGCTCCCGAAATAGAATGCGGCATTGCATGGTATCGTAGAAGAAATCGAGACATTCTGGTTTCCAGGGTTGCACATGACTTCTTTAAATACTTGCCTTGTAGGTTTGGATGGCTTGCTCAGCCAATCCATTGGACGCTGAGTGGCACAGTGCAGTACGGATATGTTTCATACCATTCGTGGAGATTATCTCATATAATCCTCAACTCCCCCTTCCCGCCATGTCCCCATAACCCTCAATTCCCTTGCTGATTTAAAAATCTTACTGATCCTACCCCCACATACTCATCTGTGTTGTTTAGATAAATGACGATCAATAGGAGGTCCAGCGTGGATCCCTGTCACTGGTTTCCAGACACTAAAGCAGCCGTCTGTCATCACCCTCTGTCTCCTACAGCTAAGCCAATTTTGAATCCACCTCATCAAGTTACCCTGTATCCCGTGTGCATTTATCGTCTTTATCTGTGGAAAATAAAAATCCGAGGGGTGACTTAATTCAAGCTGTTGTGAAGTTTGATCAGTTACGCGCATACCTGGATTTTTGTAGTGATAGATGTCCTCTGCACCTCAGCCAAAATAACGGCGGAGCCCCAATTCTGGAAGTCGGGCTCCTGAATCCAACACCGGACCCTTGGTTTGCGGGTATAACTGGGGCGGTTTGTAATCTGTACATCATGGTTCATGCAGCAACTACACATTTAAAAGTGCAGCTGCCTTCAAGCAGTGGCATGTTTCATTTGTGAGCGGTCCAAACCGCAATTTCATTTTGGTGTGATGGGTGTGAGCCAGAATCCGGCTCATCACACCCAGAATCAGTATGGAGACGGCCACAAGGGCTGCTTGTGCTAAACCATGTCTATTTAGGCTTCCCTCAGTGCTTTGAGACTTCACCTCAGCAGTAAAAGAAAAACAAAAACAGCCCTTAAGCTCTTGCCCATACACTCTCCATGCCAACTTATGCCACCTCCTGTGCTATCCACGCCCATGGCACTTCAGTCGATGCCTCTTCTGTGCTGTTTTCTTTTGTGATTCATATCCTGCATGCCACTCTATGGCCCTTGCCTCACCCCCATTTACTCTTGTACCTTGCTGGCAGCTCACCCAATTTCACCCCCCCCCCTCCCTCCACTACTAGGAATGAGTCATATCACACTAATCGCATTATGATAACTCTTGGGCTTAGATCAACAGACAGCCTTGTCAGCTCAAAGATTCCACTGAGTTTATCTATTTTTTATGCACATTCATGGCCAATTTTAACAATTCCATAGGGCACCTCACTTTTCTCAAAGGGCCACTTTGCTTCTCCAAAAGAGTACCTACCTCTTCAAATAATTCTGGCATCTTTAAACCTTTTGCTCAAATGCCTTTAATGTAACGGAGTCAAAAACAAAATAATGCAAGAACAAAGGAATGCACGGGATAGCCAAGATGGGAGGCTAAAATAAGTTCGGAAATATTTCATTGATGAGAAAAAGGCCAAATGATGGAAGGGAAAAAGAGGTTTCAGATGATCTGAAATGAAGAAAAAAGGTGTTACTGGGAAAAAAGACCAGATTTGGATTAGATTTAGATCTATTTTCACGTGTACTGAGGTACTTTTAAAGTCCAGACAGATCATTTCATATATGAAAAACATTTGACATATGATAAATACACAATGTAAATACATAGACATAGACATCAGGTGAAGCATACTGAGTGTAGTGCGACAACAGTAGGGAAGATGCATGGAGAGATCAGTTCAGTCCATAAGAGGGTCATTCAGGAGTCTGGTAACAGCGAGGAGGAAGCTGTTTTTGAACCTGTTGGTGCATGGTCTCAGACTTTTGTATCTCCTGCCCGATGGAAGAGGTTGGAAGAGAGAATAGCCCGGATGGGAGGGGTCTTTGATTATGCTGCCCACTTTCCCAAGTTAGCAGTAGCTGTAGACTCTCCAGACCCTTGATCAAAGTTGCCGCCTTTCCTGTTCACCGATACCTTTTTTCTGAACATCTGCGACGCTTTCTCCCAAGTCAGGGTTCTGAAGTTGGGAATTGTCCTGAGTCTGTGCTCCCAACTTGGGAGTGAAACATTGGCCCTTAAAGAGGATGTTGGGATGTCCAGAGTGAGGTAGGTGAGCCATTTTTCGCCTAATTTCCCTTGACTGCACTTTGCCTATTTGATGCATTGTGTAGCCCCTTTAAGACTGCCACACAGTGCATGCACATATCTTAAAGGGACTGTTGTTTCTACATGGCCTGGTTGTCCTTTGTGTGCTACAACTATGCAGCATTGAGGAAGCATTGGAGGTGAGTCACCATTAGAGCAGGGGGATGCTGATTTGGAGGTACCCCAGATGAGTGAATTTGCAAATGCACTCTTCATCTACTGTAGTGGAGCAGACAGTTCCTTTTCCTTCACTGGGATATGGAAGCAATGGGTGCACTGTCTGGATCACTTGGGGACTGTGGTACAATCCAGAAAATGTCTCCGGGATCCTAAACTGCACAAACCGGCAATCAAGGAGTAGGTAAAGATGGAACCGGATGACCGGTGGAATGAGAAGAGTAGAAGATAGTGAAGCCTGTTCTGATTGAACTATTGAGAGAAACCTTATTTTGGTAGGTTCTCCTAACAACATTAGTTAATGTAGTACAACATTTCCCTGTCAATCTCTTAGAGAATAAAAACATTATCGATGAGACAATACATCCCGAGATGAATTCTGAAGTTTGGGATCAGAAACAATTATTTCATAGAAACCCAATCCCCCCTTATCATTCTAGTCGGTCCTTTCACAGTGCTTTCCCTTTTTAATAATGGCTGTTTTCTTGTTCAACTAACTCGGTCTGAATTCTTCCTGATAGCACTAGGGTTGTATACATCTCTCAGGATCTAGAACCAGAGGGGACACTTGGGAGCACGCTTGTCAGATGGGAAAAAAATTATGCTGTGCTGTGGGGTGGGGGATGGGCAGGGATGTTGGGCATGGTTTGGCCCTGTCTGCTTTCCTGGGGCGTTTTGCTTGCTTGGACGTGGAACCATCTGGAGAGCATCAACATCGAAGACTTGCTGTGAGTTCTTTCTGCCACGCTGCCTCCAAGCCTATGGAATGTCAGAGACCCACAACTAAACCGGCAGCCATCGTTCAACTGAATGACATCATGAGAATTCCATACAGATCACAAGACTGGCAATGAGACATCCGTTTATACGATGCGGCATAACAGATGGTTCAGAAGCTGCCACCCATTCCAAGGATGTCTGCATGCTTTCAGCACTGTGCATCAGTACCTCACAGAAGCAGCTTGTGAATTCTTCCCCACTTGTTGCCATGGTGCCAAGCTGCTTGACAAATTACCCCATGGCTGCAACAGTCGACCATGATTTGCGCACATGCTCCATTCCAATGCATCTCCACAGTGATCTGGACCCAGTGCCACTGCAGCTTCTGGAGGAGGTACTCTCAAGGCAGTGTCTCTTCTGCTCTTTAATGCTCAGTGGTTTAATTTTTCCTTCCGAGTTACTTTTCTTCAAGAGGATATGACTGGGCTGCTTCATGCCAAGTCTTGGAATTGTGAAGAGGTGCTAAATGGGTTGCATTTCGTAGGTTCTTAGGAAGATGTAATGGGGGACAAAGATGAGGACAAATTACTGCTTCGTAAATGTGTACTACTGGGCTTCATCTGAAGGGGAGTTCCTGACCGATGATATTTCCTGGACCTTTGAGCAGATTGAGTGTGAGGGAATGAAGACAAAAGAAACCTTCAGTGAGAAGATGCCAACCTCTTTCTTGCCGCCTGTCGAGTCATGTACTTTGGAGCTATATTGCATTTTCCTCTGATGAGGTGACTTCTGGAAATGTGTCAGCGCTCTCTGAAAGATGTGATCCATCTGCTATTAATTGTTTTTTCCTCCTGCAGTAATGCAGTGGACTTGCACAACAATGCGACCTTGTAACTTTTTTTGCATTGTTTGCCTTTAGCATTTTGAAAGTCACTGTGGAACTGATGTTCCATGCATTGGATCCTTGCTGGTTGTTGGAAGTGAGTGCTCAGGATACCAGATGGGTGGCTGTCCAGAAGTATAGGGAGAGGCAGGAAATGCAAAAGTCTCTGGGGAGTGTGTCACTCTCCAGTCAGCACTCGCTGGTGAAATGTTCGGGCTGATGAGACCTTGAAATTGTGCAGACCAGACCAAGGGACTATCGAGTGGAGGGGGGGAAGCAAAGTGTAGAAATGCAGCATTTCCAGGATATTCCATAGCCAAGGAAAGCATACATAGTATATTGCCTCTCTGGTGCCAGGGCAAAGGACATCATGGCAGGGTGCACAATATTCTGCAAGGGGAATAATCAGTGAGGCAGAATATCTGAAGGATTAAGCCCTGCAATACAATTTTGAGGGGCTAGGGAGAAAGTTTAATAATCTCTGGATGTCCCCAGTGCCACACCCATGCATGATCAGAAATCGGAAGATGGGAGGATCACTGCTTGGCTTGAGGCATAGTGCAGAATGGAGGGTTTTAGCTTCTTGGGACATTGGGACCATTTCTGGGACAGGAGACACTGACACAAAAGGGATAGGCTACACCTCAGCGGGACAGGGACTGATATCCTCGGGGCTGGTTCACAAGTGTGGTTGGAATGATTTAAACTAAATTGTCAGGTGAATGGACACCAGCACATAGAAATAGAAAAGAGGAATAGGGTGCATAAGGTGACAATAGTGGATAATACTCTTAAGAAGGAAGTAGTACAATGTTAGATAGGAGCTAACTAAGAAGGACTGTGAGGAATACAAAGATCGGTTTGCAAGTATGTAAATACACATTGTGGTGAATGAGGTCAGTGAGCTACAAGCAGAAATAGCTGTGTGGGAATGTGATGCAGTGGTATAACAGAAACCTGGCTTTAAATTGGTGAGGACTGGGTGCTTAATATTCATGGATGTAAAGTTTTCAGAAAAGGTATTGAAGGAGAAACGAGAGGCGGAGCAGCAGTACTGATTAGGGAAGAAATGCTAATGTTGGAAATAACAAGGTATCCTTGAGCGGGAAAGGACAAAGCACGTGTTTATTACAGTTGAGAAAGGCAGCTCATGTTTGACAAATTTAATTGAATGTTTAAATGAAATAAATGAGAAGGTTTAGGGAATCCAGTGGGTATTGTGTTGAATATATTTGAAGAAGTTGTTGACAACATACCATGGAAAAATCTGGTAAGCTAAATGGTGCCTAATGGAATAGGAGGGTCAATGTCCATTTGGATAAAAATCTTGGCTCAAGGACACAATACAGCAAGTCATGGGAAATGGTGATTCTTCAGACTGGCGCGTGATAGACACTGGTGTTCCCCAAAGCTCAGTGCAAGAAACATGACTTTTTGGATTTTGATTTTGATTTATTATCATGTGTACTGAGGTACAGTGATAATATTGTTCTGCATACAGCCCAGACAGATCGTTCTAGACATGAAAAACATAGGACATACATAAATACACATTGCAAATACATAGGCACAGGCATCGGGTGAAATGCGGAGCGTAGTCCTACTCAGTCGAGAAGATGTGTGAAGAGATCAGCTCAGTCCATAAGAGGGTTATTTTTGAGTACAATTTCAAAGGTTGCCAATAATACAAACTTGGGGCTGTGGGAAAAAGTTTGGATGATGGCCATTGACTTCAACAGTTCATAGCTCGGCTAGTAGAATGGGCAGACAAGTGCTAGACTTCATGGCACATTTAATGTAATTGGGCAGTCATGTATTGTGCCATTACAGCACAGAACAATTACATCGAGTTCCCCTATCTATACTGCCAGCTGCTCAGTCGGACCTGTGGTGTTGGAGTAGGCCCATTGCGATAGATGCCTGCTTTTATTCCCTGGCATCTTCTTGGCATCTTTGTCTCGTTGGTCACTTTTCCAAGTGTTCTTCCTGTAAGGAGGCAAGCTGAGAGAGTCTTTATTGCTTTATCGCATTAGTTTCTTCAACCCTGCATTTTTACCAACTCTGCAGTTTCCACACATGGGCAGAGGCTTTTTATAAAAAAAAAAAGTTTACGGGTGTCGCTGGTTAGGCCAGCATTTATTACCCATCCCTAGTTGCCTTTCAGAAGGTGGTGGTGAGTTGCCACCTTGAAGCGCTGCAATCCTTGAGATGTAGGTACACCCACTGTGTTATTAGGGAGGTAGTTCCTGGATTTTGCCCCATCGACAGTGAAGGAACGACGATATATTTCCAATTAAGGGTGGTGAGTGGGAGGGGAACCTCCGGCTGGGCTCCCAGGTAACTGCTGCTGTTGGCCTCCTAGATGGTAGTGGCCGTGGGTTTGGAAGGTGCTGTCTAAGGAACCTTGGTGAATCACTGCAGTGCATCTTGTAGATGGTACACACGGCTGCCACTGTTCATCGGTGGTGTTTGTGGAAGGAGGAACACTGAAATGGGTTGCTTTGTCCTGGATGATGTCAAGCTTCTTGAATGTTGTTAGAACTGCACTCATCCAGGCAAGTGGAGAGTATTCCATTACACTCTCGATTTGTGCCTTGTAGATGGTGGACAGGCTTTGGGGAGATCAGGGGGTGAGTTACTCGCCATAGGATTCCTAGTCTTTGACTTGCCCTGGCAGCCACAGTGTTAATATAGCTAGTCCAGTTCAGTTTCTGATCAATGGTAACCCCCAAGATGTTGATTGTGAGTGATTCAGTGATGGTAATGTGCTTGAATGTCAAGGGGCAATGGTCAGATCCTCGCTTAATGGAGATGTTCATTGCCTACCACTTGTGTGGCACAAATGTAACTTGCCACTTCTCAGCCAAGCCTGGATATTGTCCATGTCTTGCTGCATTTGGACATGGACGACGACATTATCTGAGGAGTCATGAATGGTGCTGAACATTGTGCAGTCATCTGCAAACATCCCCACTTCTGACCTTATGATGGAAGGAAGGTCATTGATGAAGCAGCTGAAGATGGTTGGGCCTGGAACTCTACCTTGAGGAACTCCTGCAGTGATGTCCTGGAGCTAGTCTCAAGATCAAAGTAACATGATCAACTGTCTCAGGACTCATTACCAGAATCACTTGTCTGCCATGGTTTGGCTAAGCCAAGCAAATTAGCAATATCCATCCACTTGTGTATCTGAGTTCCACCTACAATCTATTGAGGCCATTGATTTATGATCAGTTTCGTACAACCCAGAAGTTTGCTGAATTCAATGGCCTCCCACAGTTAACAAACCATATGGGGTCTTGAGCTTCATAAATAGTTCTATTGAGAGCAAAAACAAGACCTTTCTAAAGCTCTGGTTAAGCCACAACCAGAATATCATGTCCAGTTCTTGTCACCATTCGTTAGAAAGGATATGAAGGCCCCTGAGAGGGTGCAGAGGAGAGTTAGCATTAAGATTCCAAGGATGAGAGCTTTCAGCTACAAGGTTAGCATGGAGCATTTTTTTTCTTCCTAGAGCAAAGGAGAGATTTGATAGACTGTGCAGAAGACAATAACAGCGTTAATTAAGGTAGACAAGAAACCAATTCATCCCATTAGCTGATGGTACCAGGACTGGGGAACAGATATTCAAGGTGTTTCACAAGTGGTAGAAGAGGATGTAACGATGAACTATTTTATGCAGCAAGTGGTAATTATCTGACCTTGCTGTCTTTGAGGTTGGAGGGAGTGAAGATAATGAATGATTTCATAAAGGAATTGTTTGATCAGATGAGGGAAATAAACTTGCAGGGGAATAGATCTGGCTGGATTGCTGTGCAGAAAGTCAATATGGACCTGATGGACTGAATACCCTATCTTGGGACTCTGACTAATGAATCCATCCTTATTATACATAAGACTGTAGCATCATACACATTACTGATTTTAGATAGCTCAGTAATGTGAGCATTTGGAAGCATTAAGTAGTTGCCATGTGATTTTCAAGCTCTGAATCGTCACACTGACAATCTCCTGGTGAGGTCATACACATACTTTTTGGGCATGGCACACGTAGCCTTGGCACATCCCTGGTACTCTACAAGAAGTGGTGGAGCCTTAGCAATATGACCTTAAAGACCTCCTTGCTTCATCCTGAACATAGTGGGCAAACAAGAAAACTTCCTTAGCCTTATTTCCTCCAATGGCTGTTACAGGACCTTCCCATCTCAGCAGGGGGGACATTTTTCTCTGACCCCATTGGCAGTAGCACTCTCTTAACTTGTTTGGGCCTACTCTAGACAACTGGAATGACCAACTGAATCAGACAGCAGGCCCCTTTAGCATGCAGTATACATTGTCATTTTTATACTCTTCTGGGTGGAGTGTACTCTGTCAATGTTCAGTCCAGTCTCAGATCATGGTTCAGCTGAAGAGGGACCAGGAGAAGGAGTTACAGTAAGTTGCTCAGAAGGGTGGTCTACAGCCACTCACCTTGGAGTCTGGTTGAACTGCTGGATCCCGCAAAATTCTGGAGTACATTGACTGCCACGGACTGAGCACTTGCTTTCTACCTGTAACCTGCTGGTGTCATGGCAACGAGGCTGGGCTCTTGGCCTGAACCATTCCTCCCATTGGGCCTCTGGAGCTGCCGCAAAATGTTTTGTTTTGTACTACTGCTTTTAAAAAAGCATTATTACCCTCTGGCAAAAGTCACGGAGGTTCAATACTTGCAAGTTGAACATACCCCATTGTTCTTCCAGACTCCCATTTCCCTGTTCTTTCCATAGGTTCTCTCAAGACTCCAAAATGTTTTGGCCTTTTTAGGTAGCTACAGCTCTTCAATGCTTTCATGTTCATATGTACTCATAAATAGCCAATTAGGGAGGTTCTGCAACCTGATCACAAAATACGAATTAGTCCTTATCGGACACTGGATTATTCCACACACAGCACTTACTCCCATAGAATGAGGGGCAGAGAGTGGACAGGATAAAATTGTTTCCCTTGGTGGAGAATTCTAAAACCAGGGGACATAGATTCAAGATAAGAGTCAGAAGGTGTGGGGTGACATGACAAAGAATATTTTTATGCAGAGAATGGTGGGTGTCTGGATTTGCTGCCGAGTTGGTGATGGAGGCAAAGACCCTGAACTCATTTAAAAAGTACCTGGACCTGCATCTTAAGTGCTCTAAGCTGCAGGGCTATGGACTGGGTACAGGAAGGTGGGATTAGAAAGGGCGCCTGGGTGTCCTCGGGCTGGCATGGACAAGATGGGCTGAATGGCCTCCTTCTGTGCTGTAATTTTTCCATGATTCTATGAATGCAGCAAAATTGGTCCTGCTATTTCTGAAGTTGGCATTACAGTAACTTCATTGCAGTGTTAATGTAAGCCTACTTGTGACAATAATAAAGATTATTATTATTAGAATTGCACAGTAGATAAAATGTCATGAGGGTTGCAAGGTGGAGTTCACGCGGTGCTAGGGTAAAGACAAGTTTCCACTTATTGATGGAATGGAGGAATTGGAAAGATAATTGCTGTTTAGCCTCTCTTTTGTGGAGGAGGCTGCACCATAAGCAAATCTACGGTGGATTAGAGGAAGAATACATGCACTGTTTTCCTGAACATAAGTTGTGTCTGGGTGTCTAAACAATGTCGAGGCAAGAGATAAATTGAAAAGTGTTGTCTTTCACTTTGAGGCTACAACAAAGACGTTATCACATCAGATGAGGACTGGAAGTATCCAGATGTTGTGATCATCAGTAATGTTCTTTCCCTATAGCTCATTTACATTTTGAATTTATTAAAATCTTTGCCTGATCCAATTACACTACTACACATGCTCGTTAATCTTCCCCTTGCCTGGTATTTTTGCAAAATGTAATTTTGTTAAGTTATCACGCTATACTTTGGAAGAATTTTAAAATCTGGAAGCCATGTCGCATACTTGGGATTTACAACAAACAATTAGATTATCCACAGGTGTCTCGGGTTTTTGAATAAAATTTCATGTGTAGAGTGATAATCTATACTGATGTGTTGCATGTAAATAAGGTGTACAGGGAAAATAGTCTCTGAAAGAATATGGTTCCTTTTCTTAATTACTGGTTTTCAGTTGCACTGCCTTTCCAGGTGTGTATAATGGTTTTGTAATTACATTTTTTTCCTGTGCACAGCTTTGAATACTGGCAAAGAAGCACTAACTGCTTCAATAATTACTATAATTTGACCCCCAGCTTCAAAAATAAGTATTAAAGGACTAATATGTTTCCTGCACCATTAACTTAAATAGTGCAATGAGCATCAGAAAGGATGAAACCCATTAATGATGTTGCTTTTTGTGCTGGGAAAAAGCATATGTGTTCCTCAAATGGCTGGCATCTTGAACTAACTCCAGTTTCCCCTTGTGTTTTAGCTGAAATTAAGGTCTTAAGAAAAATTATTTTTCTCACAATGTACATTCTGGTCGGGATTGTGTCCGTGCCGATGCATGCAGTTGCAACTCGGGAGGAAAGCTACTGGGCATTGCAAAACATTTTTATCAATATCTTTGTATTTAGCCATAGTCGTAAAGGATCATGGGGCATCCCACTCCCTTCAGAGAGGGACATTTTGGGTGACTTGTAACTTGAGGGGTCCCACTCCTCAGGGTAAGGAGGGAGGGCCTCCATAGACTACCATACCAGATGCAGGGATTGAACCCCTGCTGTTGGCGTCATTCTGCATTACATTCTAGCCATTTAGCCAGCTGAGCTAACTGGCTCCTATACCTTTGTTCATAAGGTATAAAGCTATTGGCCACCTTAGTTGTCTGAAATCGCCTAAAATATATTGGATGTGAATAGACCTCTTTCATAGAATTTCATAGAATTTACAGTGCCGAAGGAGGCCATTCGGCCCATCGAGTCTGCACCGGCTCTTGGAAAGAGCACCCTATCCCCATAACTCAGCAACCCCACCCAACACTCCAGTTGTTTTCAATATAGTGCTGCCAAATGCAAACCAGTAGCTCGTTTACTTGACCTCCTAGTCTAAAGGAGCCTGATTCTCTGATACTAAAATAGCTTTAGGCCCATGGCCATATTGGCCTGTTGGGATACAGAGGCTGGTATTTGTTTTGTGAATGCTTGGTGTTTTTTTTTTAATATAATCGCTTATTGTCACTTGTAGGCTTCAATGAAGTTGCTGTGAAAAGCCCCTAGTCGCCACATTCTGGCGCCTGTTCGGTGAGGCCGGTAGGTATGGGAATTGAACCCGCGCTGATGGCATTGTTCTGCATTGCAAGCCAGCTATTTAGCCCACTGTGCTTAACCAGCCCCAGGTGGTTTCTTACTCGAGTGGGTTTGACTCTCAGTTTGAGCTCGAGGCTGAACAACAGACACTGCTATGCGTCAGAGAGGGGGAACGTTGTTTGGATTTTTTGTATCTGGAGGCAGTCACACCTCTGAGGACAGAATCTTTTGATTTGGTGAGTGGGCAGAGATGGGAGAGTGTGACTGCAAGTGAGGCTTGTAATGGGGCTTGGAGGGCAGGAACACAGGAACATCAGCCTTTATGATTGTCCAATAGGTTTGAGGTTTTCACAGCTTGTTCAGATGAGAGTGGCAGCTTCGAGGTAGATGATCCCTCGCCCTCACTATTTAGTTTAAAACCCTCCCAACTTTCCTAATTACGTGGCTCACAAGGACACCAGTTCCAGCCCAGTTTGGGAGTAAACTGTACCAATGGTACAGCATTCGCTTTCCCCAATACTGGTGGCAGTGTCCCATGCATTGGTAACCATTCAGGCAGGGGGAAGTGAAAATGAATGGTGTGCTAGTAGGGCACAGTATCCGCAGAGGAATTGACATCATTCTCGGCAGCAAAGAGTGTTGGCCCAGATCGCTGTATTGTCCGGGCAGACATGTGCTTGGGGCTGGAGAGGAACTTGCAGTGAGAGGGGAGGGCCAAGTCATCATGATCCATGTACGTAGCAATAACATAGGCAGACAAAGAAGGAGGTGACACACAGTCAGTATAATGGACTAGGCTCCAAATTATGAAGCAGCATTTCAACAATCAATATTAGCTGAGTCATGTGAAAATTGGCACAGGACAAATCCAGATTAGAGAGATGAATGGGTGGCTCAAAGTCTTTTTCGAGAGAAGTGTGTTCCAGTTAGAAGGCAGCACCAGCAGTACTGAAGAAAGTGAGAGCTGTACTGCTAGAGCGATCTACACGCAAACTGTGCTTGGGACCAGTGTTCTTGTGAGCCCCAGAGCTCGAGATGTACAGAGGACTTTATGCTAAATAGTGGGGGCAGGGGATAAAAGTTGGGAAAATGTGGGAAATCAAGGAGCAGAGACCAGGCAAGAGAGAAAGGGTAAAGAAAGATGGATCATTCCAAGAAGGGATGGAGAGCACAAATCAGTAAATCAACAGAGACTGGAGATTCTAAAAAGAATAAATGGATAAAACTTAAACCTGTGTATCTTGATGCACGTGGCATTGAAAATTGAGCACGCAAATAGAAATACACAAGTACAATTTGATGGCCATTACGGGGACATGGCTCAAGGAGGACCTGGGTTGGGACCTGAATATTGAGGGGTACAGGATATTTAGGATGGACAGGAAGTGAGGAAAAGGTGGATGAGTGGCTCTGCTAGTCGATGGCCGTATTGGCGCAACAGCGAGGGATAGCTGAGTTCAGGAAACACAATGTGAGGGGCAGCACGCTGGCGCAGTGGGTTAGCCCTGCAGCCACACGGCGCTGAGGTCCCAGCTTCAATCCTGGCCCTGGGTCACTGTCCGTGCGGAGTTTGCACATTCTCCACGTGTTTGCGTGGGTTTCGCCCCCACAATCCAAAGATATGCAGGCTAGGTGGATTGGCCACATTAAACTGCCCATTAATTGGAAAAAATGAATTAGGTAGTCGAAATTTATTTTAAAAAAGGAAACACCATGTGGAAATGGTTACGGGAGAGATGCGAAATGGTAAAGGCAAGAAGTGAGGCTAAAAGATTTAAGAAGAAATGAATGTGACTGCTCTTCCTGGTTACGATGGAAAGTACACAAGTATTTTTTGAAAGACTTGGAAACTCAGTGATATGATGAGTCTGACATTTTTTTCAATGTTAAATGAGAGATGATTGTCCTGTATGTTCTCCGATATTAAAATCTAACTTGTGTTTGGATATCATTATGTGATGAATGCACATAGCTTTTTCTAAACCAAACCAGAGAGAATGATGAGAGTGTGTAGTGCAACTCTGGTCTGTTGCCTGATGCACGATCAATTACCCACATTGCCCTCAACAGTTACTTTTCTCCTATTTTTGTTGTAATATAATTAAAAGGATTTTCTGCTGCAGCGCTTTCATCCTTCGGTGGAAAACTCAAAACTTTCCTAATCCATCATGTGGTGGCAAGTGGAGATTAGGCATCCCTATAAATAGAGGGAGGGAGTAGATGATCCCAATTCTACCTGCAAGCTAGCTATCTAGACCGTATCATTGGCAGAGGTCTACTTGTTATTGTTGGGAAGATTTAAGGGAAAGAGACTCAAAATATTTGGAAATTATAAAATCCTTCAATTAAAAAGTAATATATTAAAAATCACTTTTCCTAAATTATAATCCTTAAAATAAGCAAATTTTTGTCTCCCAAATGGTGTAAATGAAGTGTATAATGGTTGGTGGGTTCAAGTATCATTGCAGAGACCGGAGATCAAAATCGAGGCAAGCATTTCAGTACAGGACTGAGGGAATAGTGCTGCACTATTAGAGAGGCTAGCTTTCAGATGAAGTATTAAACCAGCTTCAGAACCACTTCTTTCGTCGCCGTGTGATCCTCCCATGTCGTGGGAGTGATGAATTTTGGGCTGCATGACCTACCTGCTCACTACAGGGATGGACTTTCTGGATGTAGCAGCTACCTGTAAGGAGGTGATACTTGTACATTTCCTGGGAGCAACTAGCGAAAATTCGAGCAGCTCCCGAGAAGATACATGTATGTGTGAGACGGCAGTACGTACTCTCAAAGTGTGATGATCGACTGATATAAATTCCTTCGGAGAGCGAATAGTGATCCCATCAAACAATCCATGGAAGTATGGCAGAAATTGGCGTCTACCTCTAAATTTGGTACGATAACCCAAAAAATAATTTGTGACCAAGTAATTGTACTTCAATTCCATGAATTAGGGAATGTCTCCTCATGGAGCACGATGGTTTAATCTTGGAAAAAGTCACAACCTTGGCTTTGCAAATCATGATTGATTCAAAGAGGTTATATAACTACCAGCACGTGGGACATTTTGGAATCCGATATCCACCACAATCCTCAATCGTTTATTAGTCCTTTCTCCTCTTTGTGAAAGTGTCCAAAAAATATGAAGCAGCTCTGTTTGTTGAATGATGAAGGAGATGTTGCCAAAGCTGGAAACCTGAAATAAGAAAGAAAATGCTGGCAATACACAGGAGGCCCGCCAGCATTTGTAATATGAATGAAAAGATTGCAGCGTCTTCCCACAAACAACAGAAAAAAATTGCGTTTATAAAACACGTGTTGTGATCAGAAATGATGGAAGTAAAATTTAATAATAACTTCCAAAAGGCAATTGGATAAACAATTGAAGGGGAAAGAATTGCTGAAGTATGAAAGACGGGTGAGGGAAAGAATTGCTGAGCTCTACCACAGTGCTGGCATAAGCTTGGTGGGCCAAATGGCCTCTTGTTACGACATAGCACCTTGAAAAGTTGTAAAATGTCCCAAGATTTATAGGCAAGAAATTTGAGATTGAACTAAATAAGGAGTCATCAGGACTGTTGACTGAATTAGTCAAAGCAGATTGCCATAACTTCCTCGGAATGGCAATCAGCGGTAGATTGCCACTCTACTCAATTATCTGTGCTAGAATTTGTAAGCACCTGTATCGCCCAACCTTCCTGACTCAGGCCGGGTGTGATTCAGGCAGCGCAGCAGGTCCCTGACTCCAGTGTTGAAGTGTAAAAGAAGCAGAGCTAAGGAAGACATGCCTCCTCCTTCACAGCACTCACTACCGTATAGCTGGTGAGTTTAAATGTCTTATTGAAAATAACCGAAGGTGCAGGGCATGGAGGAGGTCAGTGTTTAATGTAAGTGAATGGGATGCGAGGGTCTACCAGGCAATTGAGGGATCCCAGGTCATTGGGCTGTGGACAGGGCAGTACCCTGTCACTCCTGATGCCACCTGGGCATTAAGGCACAGCCAGCCTGGCAGGGCCACCCGGGTGTCCCCCTGGCAATGACGGTGCCCAGGTGGCACCTTGCCAGTGCTGGGGATCGGACCCTGGGGTGCCTTGCCCTTATAAGGTGGGGTGTGGGGGCTTGGTAAGTTGGGGCATTTGGAGGGTCTGGCGGCCACGGTGTGGGGTTCAGTGATCAGGGTGTCATTTAAAAATGGTACCCTGATCTCTTCCTGCACTGACGAGCTGAGTTTGCTGATGGGACGTTCCTTATTGAGGCCGAAAAAGAAGCAGAGTCCGGTACAATAGTTCTCGGCACTGCAAGTGCTGGGAAACACCCCACTCAATATGCCCAATGTTATTATATATTTGTGTGTTCGTTGTTAAGTGCATTTACTTTATGGTTTAAAACTTAACGTGATCTGATGTGAGTCTGTTGTGCTTATTGAGGATTGGAGAAATGTAGATGCATGAGAATAGTTGCAGTATTTTAAAATCAATTGACAGGCCAGAATTATTGTTGCATGTTCCAATTTCAATTCTCTTCCCACACCTAGGGTGCACTAAGGCAGACTTTTTCATCCATTTCCGTCGCTACTAATTACTGGAACCGGTCGCTAGTCTGTCACCAGAGGTTAGCTTGAGGGGCCCCACACAAAATCAAGCGTGACTGACCAGGTGTGTCTCCCGTGTTGGAAGGATGAGCAGGTTGACACCTGTATGAATGCACTGAAGTGCAGAAGGAGGCCATTCAGCCCATCGAATCTGCACCCTACCCAAGCCCACACCTCCACCCTACCCCGTAACCCCAACTAACCTTTTTTGGACATTAAGGACAATTTAGTACAGCCAATCCACCTAACCTGCACATCTTTGGACTGTGGGAATTTGGCCATCCAGCCCTGAGGTGGAATTTGAACCTGGAGCTTTTGGCTCCGTAGCTAGAATGCTTCTTGTTGCACCACAAGACCTTATCCTGGGCTTGTTACTGTACATTAGCCAAATCTTATATTCTCCTACTTTCTACTCTCTCAAATGCTTACCTTAAATGCTTAAATCACTCTCTGTGCTCGTGCATTTCACATTCTAACTACTCTTTAGATGAAGGCATTGCTCCTGAATTGCCTATTGGATTTATTGGTATCTTTTTTCTCTTTCTGACTTAAGAATCAGAATTCACAAGGCGACATGTATTCCTTCCAGCTTTTCCCATTTAGATCTTTCGTAATCTTGAAAGATCCCAGTCAAGTCACCTCTCCAGCCTTCTCTTTTGCCTGGTCGGCGTTTCCTAATCACATCTTTTCAGTTCTGGTATCGCCCTTGTAAAACTTGATTGCATATCTTCCTTTTTTAATAATATGAAATCCAAAGCTGTGAAGAATTTGCTCTGAAATATGAGAGCTAATAAAAAATCTAGGGCATAGAAATCTGGCCAAATCGCAAGATTGAGCAGGTTCTTTGGAGTGGAGGACAAATGTGGGAGGTGTGGCGGGAGCCCGGCAAACCACGCACATATGTTTTGGGCATGCCCGGCACTGGAAGGGTATTGGAAGGGAGTGACGGGAGTGATTTCGCGGGTGGTGAAGGCCCGGGTCAAACCAGGCTGGGGGTTAGCTCTATTTGGAGTTGCGGAAGAGCCGGGAGTGCAGGAGGCGAAAGAGGCCGACGTTGTGGCCTTTGCGTCCCTAGTAGCCCGGCGCAGGATCCTACTCATGTGGAAGGAGGCGAAACCCCCCGGACTGGAGGCCTGGGTAAATGATATGGCGGGGTTCATTAAACTGGAGCAGATAAAGTTTGCCCTGAGAGGATCGGCTCAAGGGTTCACCAGGCGGTGGCAGCCATTTCTCGACTACCTAGGGGAACGTTAGAGGGAAGACAGATGACCAGCAGCAGCAACCCAGGGGGAGGGGGGGGGGGGGGGGGGAGCGGGGGTTTAGTTTAGGTCAAAGATAAAGGGGTTTTGTTACTTGTGTATTGTTTAAAATTTCTGTATTGTTATTGTTGCGTTTGCTTTGTAAGAGGGGAAAAATTGTTGTTTGGGGAAAAAAATTTCAATAAAACATTTATAAAAAAAAAAGAAATCTGGCCAAATCGAAATCTGTAACTATAAAATTGACTGAAATTGAAACCTGAGTGGCAGTTTAGTGACACTGATCACTACGACTGGGGTTTGACTTGGGGGGGGGGGCGGGGGCGTGGGGCATGGTGGGAGGGTATGCACAGGGTGGGGTTGCAGGTTTTGGGGTGAGCATCATGTGAATCAAGCAGGATTCGTGCTTCAGATTGCTCGAAATGGTGATGTGCGTGAGCCTCGAGTAAGAATTGGGATCAGACTGTGCTGCTTGATGAGCTGCTGAAGGCTGTCCAACCGCACCTGCAGAATGGCTATTTGAGCAAGGTACCAGATGGACATTTGCAAAACTGTACTGAAGAATTGAGTTGATAGTTCTGAAAAGGCTAAATAATTGGAAAGAGCAAAATCGTCTTCTGCAGCTATTAATGTGAATCTCCAGTTTGAATTACTAATGGTTAAAAAAAAAGTGAAATACTGGCCTGACAACTATCTTATTAAAATCCTGAATGCCTTCATTTTTACAATGAAGTTAATGTCATTCCCTGTTCTTAATGAACTGTTGCTCAATAACATCATGAGCTAATCTTGGTCATGCTCCTTCAATTTGTTGCCATCTCTTACAACATCATTAAGTGCAACAGTACGGAGGAAAATAAGGGACTACTAGCATGCAAAGCTTCATATGACAAAGTTGTATTTTTTAATAAAGAATTTTGAAGCTTCTAGCACAGCTTCTATCTCTTGTATTTTTCCCATAATTCCACATTGTGACTTTGTTGGATCTTCCTGCTTGGCCCAAGCTGGCATTTGGATCAAAATGCCCTATTCCATCCATTATGCCAGTGTCAAGTTAGACTCTCATTTCCTGTTCAGCTGATCAGTGTACCTCTGAATGTAAAATCTACATGATCGACCAATGTGATTTGTATATGCTGCAAAGACCGTGTACACGATCTACCGGCCGCGTCAAGACCGACAGGCAGCACAGCGGGGCCGATAGATGCAGGAGATCCCTCTTGTGTGCGGGAGCACTTTTTAGCAAATCTGCACATCAGTCTCGCTCTAATATGCATTCCCATATCCAACCCCTCGCCTTCGAGAGCTCAGGTGAACGCTGTTCGGTGCTGGTCTCCACAAACGGGGGCCAGATGGAATGATGGGGGTCTTCCAGGGGATTGGAGGGCTCCAGGTGCTTGCCCTCTGGGCAGGGTTTCACCCTGGCACTGCTGGTGCCACCTGGACACCCTAGCACAATGGCTGGTCAGTAACTGCTGATGAAGAGCTTGTCATAGGCACCATGACGAAGCAGGGTTCCTTGAATGAGTAGGTGTTAATGAAATTGTCATTAAACAGATCAAGGGAAAGCAGAGGCATATACCTCTACTCTTTGCTGTGTTTTCACTTCATCCACAGTGCTAACACCTGCCTCTTCACCACCTCCCTATTCAAACCATCCTCAAGCAGAATCAGAGTTACCCCCCTCCCCACAAGCCTCTATCTCTCAGCATGGAAACGTTGCGGCAGGAAGAGTGAGTGCCTCAAGGTCAAATGAGCGCTCTGATATAAATTTGGGGGAAATGGGAAAATTTGAGGGTGTGGAGGAAGTTGCGACCTATCCAGAGAATTGGCTAGAAGCTGGTCATGGGCTGCTAAGTCAATGAAGTCTAACTTGGTGACTCTACCTCGAAAGGCTGTTGCAGCACCAGAGGGGCGTGAATAGCCTGGAGTCCATCAGTAGCAATGTGGCATGCTTCTCACAGAAATGGCCTCTGAGCTGTCATGTGTGCAAGCAATGTGCAGACAAATACTAGAGCTGCAAGAATGCAGAGCAGGTCCCCTCATGAGATCGTGAGAGAGCACTGGGGTTTCCAACTTGATGGAATCTCAAACCTCTTCTTCAGGTTTTGCATGACAATTTGCAGGATGCAGTTACTGAGGCCTTGCAGGATCTAATGGCCATTATTGTGCCAGTCTTCAGTTTCTGATGAGGCTTCAGAACAAGACCATGTTTTGTTATGCTCTTGACTTAACATAAGCTGCTTCCTTGATGTGCACTCTGACAAAGGAAGATTCAGACTTGGAGATAGCTTCAACACGTTTATTAAACTGTTAACGATTCTCCTACTTGGATTCGACTCTCCTGTTAATCCTGCTATAGCTACTCAGACTAACTAATCAGTCTGCTACAATCCACGTGGTGGGTGTGATGTGTTTCAATCAACCCTCTCTGTACTCACTAAGTGTCTTCACTGGAAAGAGGCTGAGCATGTGTGCTGTGTCCTTATATATGGGTTAGTGTAATGCCCACCTGTGGTAGTGTCCTCTGTGTCGTAACTGCCCATTGGTCGTGTCCTATCTTACTGACCTATTGGTTCAATGTCTGTGTGTCATATCTCTGGTGCTCCCTCTGGTGTCTAGCTAGGTGTAGTGTGTTCACATTAACCCCGTGTGTATTTACAGTGATGCATATCACCACATACCACTCTGTCCAAACCCTGGTGCAGTCCAAGTCCCGTTTCTACCACTTCTTCCATTGGCAGCACGAGCCAAGGCTGCAGCCTTCCAATGTCAAACTCCATGCCATTTGTACATGGAAGGCTGAATAGGGCAGTGCTGGTTCACCCTTCCACAATGTAGGTGGCAGGAACATGAGGCTGCCATAAGGACTGATCACAAGCACAATGCTCATCAATCCACCATCTTTCTCCAGCTTTCCAATCTGGAGTTTTCAAGGACATGGGGTCAGGGAAGTAACTGCTGATGAAGAGCTTGTCTCGGGCACCTTGACCAAGCAGGGTGCCTTGAGTGAGTAGGTGTTAAAGTTTTTTGAAATGACATTGTGAAGTTGTGTTAATGTCATGTCAATTGTATTGTTAAGGTTAGGAGAAACAGGTGACGGGTATTTGTTGTCATTGAGCAAATTTAACCGGGCGACAGGTGGGACACCGGGTTGTGTGGGAGGAGAGCTGAGACTGAAAATGTCAATAAACTCTCTCAATAAACTGTGTCTGGCTTTTGGCTTCACCAACCAGCTTGGATCCGATTAACAGGAGGACTTCTTTCCTGCCTCTCCTACCCCTGTTTGCAAGTAGTGCTGGCTGCCTAGCTGGAAGATTGTGACTGTCAATGAGATTATTCAATGTCCTACCTGCCTTACTTTTGAATTGCCATTACCTCTAAGTAAAACGTTTTGATTCAAGGAAACTACCATTGATCCAGCACCTTTAATGTAACACAACACCTCAAGCTACTTCGCAGGCGTATCATAAAACAGAATATGACACCAAGCTAATTAGGAGATCTGAGCTTCAAGCTCTGCCTTTAAGAAGGGTGCACTGTGGAGAGGTGCAGGAGGGTATTCCAGAGCTTGGGGCCTTGCTGTCTGAAGGCCCGGCTGTGAACAATGCAGCAGTTAAAATCAGGGGTGCTCAAGAGGCCAGAATTAGATGAGCACACATATTACATGGTTGTGAGGCTGGAGGTGATTACAGAAATGGGGAGGAATGAAGTCATGAAGGATTTGAAAACGGGATGAGGGGTTTAAAGTGAAGACATTGTCAATGTGGGTCAGTGAGCACAAAATCATTGGTTAAATCTTCAAAATGTTGTAGTAATTGCGAAAGCTAATTAACATTAGTTTAACTCGGGTTTCCAATGATTGACTGAGGTTCATTACCAGTTTATTCTTGTAAAAGAATGCTCGCGTTTCTGAAGAGCTCAACATTGTCATAAAACATTGTCTAATTATAATTATATGTTTCTCAAGGTCGAGTTAAGGTCTTTCAGGATTCCTGATTTTGTTGAAATGCTTGAGAATAGCTTGGCTTTTTCAGGTGACATTTGCAAGCAATAATTTGCACTTGGAAGTTTTACAAATCATATGAAACATATTTTGTTATTAAACAGCCTTTCAAAGTTGGAGAACTGCGCCTGCCTCCTCCTCTGGCCGTGACCTCTGCAGAGGGTGACACAAACCCTGCCTTTTCGAAGTGGTGCTTTCTCGTTGTGTCGCAGAATCCCTACAGTGCAGAAGGAGGCCATTCAACTCATTGCAGCTGCACTGACCTTCTCAAAGAACACACCAGAAAGGTCCACTACCCCGCCCACCCCGTCTTATGTAACCGTAATGTAACCTGCGCAACTTTGGACACTTAGCATAGCCAGTCCACCTAACCTGCACATCTTAGGACTGTGGTAGGAAACCGGAGCACCCGGAGGAAACTCATGCAGAAACGGGGAGAATGTGCAAACTCCACACAGACAGTTGCCCAAGGCCAGAATTGAACCCGGGTCCCTGGCACTGAGGCAGCAGTGCTAACCACTGTGCCACCATGCTGCTGTGGATGAGTGTGGTGTCCTTTGGCTCTGGCACCTGCACCCCAGGATCTTCTGGCTCATTTGATTTTTCCAAGAACATGTCCAGACTTTGACGTGGCTCATTGATGCAGGGCGCAGTACACATTTCCTATCCCACTGGGAAGCATTGGAGGTGACCATTCCCAAGACTATTCCACACATGAAAAACACTGCAGCAAGAGGTGGTATTCTCAGCCACCTGCCTATTGGCACATATACTTATTACATCTCACCTCTCACTCTATTGGAAGCAAAAAGGTGCCATCTGCCCTGGCAGTAAGGAGTAAGCCTCTTCAATTATCCATGGTTCTGGTCTCCCGGTCTCGAAAATGTAATGATTGAGTTGAGCACAATTAATGTACAATGACAGGCCCCCATGTGCTGCATACTCGTATGCAATGAGCAACCAGGCATCGTAGGCTGTTAGCATAATGAAGAGGTGTAGATCATTTTGTTCATGTATGTTCAAAAGAGGAACTTTAAATGTGAAATGTGTACTATCGATCGTCCTGTGCTTTCACAAGGTGCAAACAATGCTGGAGAAACGTATGCCCTCCTATCTTTCCAACATTGTGGACATGCCACATATCCTGAACTCCCCAACCCCACCAATAAAATATCAATTCACTGCTGAATTCAGGCCATACAGTCCTTTGACAAATCTGCAAATGTCCGCTCCTTGTGGAATCCTCCTTACAATCAGACCCTGTAGAAGCTTAGGATTGTGGTAATATTCTGTTTTACAGTCAAGGCGCTGCTGTATGTTGACAAGGGCGTAATGGAGTATGTCACAGGTTGGCCGTAGGCCTCTGTTGTAAAGCTTAACCATCGCACAATCTGCTGCTTGGGCGTATCTGGGAACAGAATTTGAGGCGGAGGCATATTCTGGGCTAGGAATGCTTGAACATAGGATCAGATCTCCATTGGTGGCATCCCCCAGCCTTCTGCCTCTGGTTCAATTACTCTGGTACCTCCACTTGGTGGATATGTGGTACTAA